>NC_079366.1:4237093-4556816 GCF_021018895.1 Seriola aureovittata | reverse complement strand
ATCAAACACCACAGATGCACCAGGTGAGCCACACTGACCTCTATATGTGGCTTTGGTGCCAGCTGGCTCTCTTGTGAGATGTCATGATTTTTACGTCATGAAATCTTTTCTGTTTCTAAGGGAAGCCAAAGGCCCCAGAGGAGGTTGAGGCTCATCCAGGCAGTGAGGAAGGGGCATCAGAGGACAAGGAGAGTGTGCCAGAGGGAGCCATGGAGGAGGGAACCAGTGACAGTAACACTGGCTCAGAGACCACCTCTGCTCAAACAGAAGATGCCCCAACTAGTGAGCCATCAGAGGGGCCCAGCAGGGCAAGAGCAGCCCACTGAGTCCAACACCTGACTGTCTGTGAACTGTAAGGCTGTTAATACGTCTGTTGACCTACAATCATCCGATAATATATATTGCACAGTATCATCTCAGTTTATCAAAGTATATGAAGACATTCAGACAGGTTCAATGTTTAACAAGCCTGAAGCAAAGATGATGATTTAGTTTGAAAACACCATGGCTCACAGACATGCGCTGAATAGAAATAAATGAAAAATGTAAAGCACTTGAAGCCAACAAACCAATGGTCCTGTCTAAAATAAGTGGCTGATGTGTGCGCCGCAGCAATCCATGTGAAAGCACTATATTTCCTCCACAGGCCTCATTGCCATTTGGAAGACGAGCCCTCTTCAGCACATATTGATACATATCTCTAGCACTATGTCTGGCAGATCCCAGATCGTCGCGAATTAAGACTGGCTGTATGAAAAAAGCTGTCACATGAAACAAACATTGTTGAGTGTTATATTTAACTTTGTCTTTTGTATTGTAGTGTCATTGTTGCTTTTATTGTTATTTTTGCATGTTGCAATTTTTTTTTAAATATGTTGGCATACTTGTGAAGAGTGGAGCTGAGTGACCATCTCCTCGGAAGGAGAATATTTGTTTACTCTCTGTATCAGTATTACAGTGACAGTATTGTCTCAGGAGTTCGTAGTCATTAGTAGTAGTTATTTTTGTTATTTATTATCAGCATTTTTACTATACTTGTGTACTGGTTGTCCTGGGCCCAGTCCAGTCCATCCATAAGTATATCACATGATCATCAGTGCTGTACAATGCTCAACTACCAGTGTTCTCAAGTTTGCTAGCTGTCAATCAAATCAAAAGCAGTACGCTTAGAACATCTCTGTGTTATGGTCAATATTGAACTTTTCAGCAGAAAACTTTTAAATGTACCGTAATTGTGTACACAGTGTAACGAGGTTTGCTTAAACATGGACTATCATGTTGTCGTAAAACAGCTTGAAGAGCAGTCATAAACATGCAGTCTTAAAAATGAATTTCCTTTTGCATATTTATACCAATAAACTTTTCTACCTGAACAAGTTCTCACTTCAGTTGTTTTTGAAAAACATTTGATGTTGACTATCTTGCTATGAATAAACATAAATGTGCATTTACAGCACAAACTTGCCTTTAACTTGCTTTGATAAAAAGTAAATTAGTGTAAGCATGCTAGGTAAATAATTAAAAAATAAGTACGCCTGCCTACTATAATGCACAGTATGTACATTCATTGCATTGAGCATTTTTGTCCTTTGCACAGAACAGGTAAGGGAAGTGGGTAAGATGAGGGAATTATTTCGATTTCCTGTTTTGCAGAACTAGCAATCAGCCTGAGGATTCAGTTGTTTGAGTAAGGTTCAGCGTTACTGTCTAAATGAATGACCTGACAGGACTATACAGGATACTGAGATATATAGTTTAGCCTCTTGTGAGGTGTAATGAAGTTTTGTGATAGTAAACGCAAAGTATAAGATGTATTGCAACTTGACACATTTTGTACTCTGCGGTTTTGCACTGCCTCCAGTGAAAGCTAGAAACCACAACCGCAAAGATACAGGTGTGCAGAAGCTTGTGCACAACTTGTGAGTTAGTGGGCAAAAGGGTACTTCTGTGAGACCTCGTCTGCTGTCCATGACAACAAGGCTTGATCACCTGTATATGTACAGTTATGAACTGATACAAAAACAAATGCTGTTGGAAATACATCTAAATAACTTATATATATATAAACTAAATTGTTTTATAGGAAATGTAAGCTGTGTCATCAATGTCAATATTTTACTACATACTATGGTCACACCAAACAAGTCCAATGAATCTGAGTAAAGAACAGTTTGAATGTTGAGGGCTGAACAGTCTCATAAACTGTGTTTATGTTCATAAAAAAGATTTTAAAAAGTAAAGTAAGTAAAAAAGTAAAAATGTATGCATAGTTTTATCGTATCACCTACAAGACTTTGAACCACTGAATTCAGAGCTATCAAGTCAATTTACATTTACATGTGGTAGATCTTTATCTACTGACTAACGTGTGTATTCGAATAATCATAGTGTCACTATCACTATCAAAGTGTCTGTTTTTTCCTGAAACAACTCATTGACATTGACATGGACTCATATGATGCTTCTCTGGTAGTCCTTGAGGTTCTTTTCATGGAAACATGAGTTGTGGCTACTCTGGTTATTTAACTAAAAACTCACCAAACCTTGCAAATAACAAAAATGCTCTATTAATCTGACACACAAGATGTGCATATGTTTCCTTGTCTTTGGGGACAGGGGAAATTTCTTTTTCCTTTTCCTTTTTCCAAAACACAGATAACACATGAACTTGAAGCTGTGAGCTCCAGGGAGTGGGTATGGTTGTATCCTTTAACTCAAGAAAAAAAAAGGGTTTTTTTGCTCATATTTCAGTTTGATGGTGGTTTTCTGAGTTTTCTCACATGATACCTGAAGGCTGGGGAGAAAAACTTTCAGCACGAAAGGTTTTTTTTTTTTCTTTCATCAAAAGGGAAACCACCATCAAACAGACATTCAGCTCATCGGTGTTTAGTGGCTTTACCTACAGCGTCCTGCTCTCAGTCAACATGACTTCTGTCAGTGGTGAGTACCTCATCAGAGTTTAACTAAGAGTTTGTGGTGAATTAATGTTTCTACAAAAGCAAATAAAAATAATGGTTAAAGGGATAAGCTCAATTAATTAAAAGTTAATTTGAAAAAAAATTATTAAAAATTTATCAGGGAAAGTTATTGTTTGCTATAATTCTGTTTAATCAGTTATGTGTAACATGAACACCCATGTGCTAATATCTTTCTATCCTTTGTAATAGCTGCTTTTTTAAGGAGTGCAATGTGACAACAGGCACGTTTGTTGAGGTTTACCTCATGCATGCGTATAGCAGTTAGAACTTAATGTCTGCAGTCGTTTATCAGTCGACATCTCTGCTGGGGTAGCACAGATCTGCCAAATCACTGTGCTAAACAGTAGTACTTGCCTAACACTATTATTGAAAAGAACAATTACTTGCAAAGAATTTAAAAAGATTTGTTTTATCTAAATTTTCCAAATAGCGATTAGTGAGAACTCTGTAAGAACTCTGTCAAAAAAAAATCACATTGAATATATCAGTGTCAATCACTGGATACTCTATGACAAATGGCTACACCGCAGAACGGAAAATACAGAACTGAGTATAAGAAACTACATGACAAGGCTTCATCACCAATAATCTGAAAACACATTCAAAACAGAAAATATAGCCAGTAAACTAGAATTTAAAGGGGAAATCCATGTAAAGGTCACTTAGACAATGGGGAGTGCCGAGTCTGAGAAAACAATTGTACAATGTCCTCTGTAGCTCTGGAGGACCTTTGTGAAGTCCAGGAAATTTACTTATAGTTATCTTTTGGGCTCTGAGACTTTTACACATTCATAGCAGAAAGTCTGGGTTATAAACCCGGGTGATGAAAGATGTACGCATGTACGAGGCAGGTAGAGTCTAATGAAAAGCAGATATTTGTTGCTTTATGGGAGGTGTTGGATGCAGCGTTATTGGGGTTTGACCCATATTAACGACTGAGGGAAAGAATATGTGGACATTTTGCTGCTTCAGTTTTGATCATACTATTGCAGTGCTTCATCTTCTAAAAATTGACTCAATTTTTCAGGTCTGCAAAACCTTCTTCCAGTTGTGCTGATATGGGTAATGAATTTTGAGGTAAGAAACACACACCTTTTATTAGTTGTATGTAAATATGAAAGATAACATAATGTTTGTAGCAATCTGTATCCACATAGAGGTGAAAATCACCACCACAGCCCTCAACTCACAAAAGCGCCACTTCCTCTAAGGAAGTAAAGGTGTACCAGAGTAAACTGTTTTACAGGCCATTGAAAAGCGGGTAGCTGAATTTTTCAGATTTACACGTGGCTTGCTTACTTTGCTTGTTACTTGCTTTTATTTGATCATTTAATCTGTCTTTGATTACAGTCTTCCTTGTCTCAGCATGGAGAGAATTTCACCACCATGAATTACTCGGAATATAACTACTCCGATTTCAGTTATGAGGACTTCCCTTCGCTGTGTGTGAAAGAATCCAACCGCCATTTCCGCCTCTGGTTTATGTCCATCTTCTTCACCATCATTTGCTTCCTGGGGCTGACAGGAAACCTACTGGTCATCCTCACCTCCTGCTACTTTAAGCGTCTCAAGACCATGACGGATGTGTACCTGTTCAACCTGGCATTTGCAGACCTGCTCTTCGCTCTGTCGCTCCCCTTTTGGGCAGCCAACTCCATGGCAGAATGGGTGCTGGGCCCGCTGGTGTGCAAGGCCATGCACACTATTTACAAGGTCAGCTTCTACAGCAGCATGTTCCTTCTTTGTTTCATCAGCGTGGACCGCTACTTCGCCATCTCCAAAGCAGTCTCCGCTCACCGCCACCGCTCCCAGGCAGTGTTTCTCAGCAAAGTGTCATCAGCTATCATTTGGGTTATGGCACTGATCTTCTCCATACCAGAAATGACGTACACCACAATCAATAACAACACCTGCACCCCTTACACAAGCAATAATGACCAGCTCCGCGTCAGCCTCCAGGCAAGCCAGATAGTTTTGGCTTTTGCCCTTCCACTCCTGATCATGAGCTTCTGTTACAGCAGCATTGTCAAGACCCTTTGCCAGGCTCGTAACTTTGAACGGAATAAGGCCATAAAGGTGATTCTCGCTGTGGTAGCCGTTTTCCTGGTATGCCAGGTCCCATATAACTTGGTCCTATTTTGGTCCACAGTTGTCACCGCAGAAGGGGGAACCGAGGATTGCAACTACGAGAACATTCTCCTCTATGCCACTGACGTCACCCAGTGTGTGGCCTTCCTCAGGTGCTGCCTAAACCCTTTTGTCTATGCCTTTATTGGTGTGAAGTTTCGTTATGACCTACTGAAGCTACTGAAGGACTTGGGATGCATGAGCCGGGAAAGGTTCTTCAAGTATACCTGCGGCAGGAGGAGGAGCTCAGCGGCCAATGACACTGAGACAACCACCACATTCTCTCCTTAAAGCTGTTTCAGTATGGATGATAGCCTGTTGACACCTGCAGACCACACAGTGGGCTGCTGAACATTAGGACTAAAGTCTCAAGTCAACAATATATTTTACATGTACATAGCAAAAGTTATATAAAAGCCAAGTATGTTGGTCTTTGCTGGTTTTTTTTTTTTTGGTTGTCTGTTTGTGTTTATTTTTTCGTTTTGGCTACAGTGTACAGTATTTCAACACTGTTAATGGAAAAAATATATAGTGCTTTTACTCCACCAAATCATGTACATTAAACTTAATAAAAACATCAGAGCTGGTTTGTTGATTATCATAAAGTTATATTGAAATATATATTTTCTATATAATAAAATTATTTCCTGTATTGTAAGCTATTTGCAATATTGCAAGATACTTACTTTACTGTAAGATTACTAACTACAACAAGATTTCAGATGGACTGACTACATCAGTATCTAAGTACTGCATTAACATAATTAATGGGAGGAAAAGTACCCTGAGGAAACCCGCACAGGCATGAGGGGAACATGCAAACTCCACTCAGAAACACAAAGGAAAAACAGGTCTTAACAGTTTTCTGACATTACTGTTATAAAACCTTCCAAGCCACGACAGCACAAACATGTTCAACTTGAGTCTGTGTCCAAAGTGCATAACAACCATGAAAGATTTGTTTCACTTTCTTGATTTAAAGCAAGTTTCCGCAGCATGATTGATATAGATATATATATCTATATATGTGTGTGTGTGTGTGTGAGAACAGAAAAACAACAACTACTGACCAAATATTTGTAAAAGTTCAACTGGGGATGAAAATATCCCTGTGTTCATTGTAGCAACCTATAGTAGCCAGGAAAGCTAAGTGGTAGTAAATAATTTCTAGTCTTTGAGATTTAACTGAAGAAAGGTTCTAAATGATAACATGAGAATAATGAAAAGGGCACAGCAGCAGATAATGTGCCCAACAAAAATCATGTAGAGGGAAAAAATATAATGGTGGAAGAGTTGACCCTTAATAAACTCCATGAGTCATGCGAGCACAATGACGCACTTTGTCATCAACAGTTATCATGAACACCTGATTTGATAAATTGGAAAACAAGAACGACCGCCTCATGTTGTACACCTCCGCCAACCAGCCAAGGCTGCAGGAAATATGGTCGCAATCTCCCCTTCCTGAATTACAGCATTGAAAAATGTGTTTTTGCAGAACATCACTTCATTTTATTCTATTAGACATTTGTGTTAAATTGTGTCATAATTATCGTGTTTTATGAGGTCACAATGACCTTGACCTTTGACCACCAAAATCTGATCAGTTTATTCCTGAGTCAAACTGAAAGTTTATGCCAAATTTGAAGACATTTCCTTAAGGCGTTAGAGATATCGCATTCACGAGAATGGCACGGACAGACAACCTGAAAACATAATGCGTCGCCCACACAGTCAAAAAAAAAAAAAAAAAGAAAAAAAAGAAGAGGTATTTCAGAAAATCAAACAAACATATTCAAATTAAAAGCTGCAATTAAATCTAGAGGAACTGAAAGATACTGGAAGATAGCTGTCTCTGCTGGACTGCTGACAGAACCCAGACAAGGATTTATGTGTAGAGGCTACAGTCCTCGCTGCAGTTGGCCCCGGTTCGAGTCCTGCATTGGACGGCCCTTGCTGCATGTCATTCCCCCTCTCTCTGCCTCCCCATTTCCTGTCTCTCTCTACTATACTGTCAAATAAAGGCATGAAAAAGCCCCCAAAAAATATACTTTAAAAAAAATGATTGTATTGAAAAAATATTGTACAAAATGCACTGAACCAATTTGCACAGTAAAGGGATGATCCAGTAGGAAGAACTTATTAAATTTTGAGGCAGATCTAGATCTTTCACTATGTATTAGATTTTTTTTTTTTCCTATGAAGTCTGGTGTATGTTGTTTGACACAGGCCTTGGCCTTGTCTGCACTCTCAGAGCTCTAGTTTTACAAGCAGTGAGTAACAGGTTTATGGCTGGTTGAAAATCTGTGCACCTCAGGAAATCTTAATCATATGATTAAACAAAATGCTCAACTGAGAGTGGCAAACGAAGAGAAGATATTCTTTAACCACACTCAATCTTTACATATTCTTTTACTCACCAGATATGGTCATTAATCTGAGGAAATTACTGGCTTTAACATTCAGGAGAGCAGAAACACTTGACATGAAGACCAACATGCATCATTAAAACAATTACAAAATCATCTGCTAGTTTAAGTCAGTGAAAGACTAGTTAGTCTATTTAGACTAACTGTTAATCATATTTCCTTGACCTAAGCTAAGAGATAAAAATGATTAAACATCAGTGTGGCCACAGTTATGAGTAAGGGAACAAAATTATAATGTTCAGTAGCATTAATTAACTCACCAATCATACTGACTTTGTCTTAAAATCAGAAATCAGATAAAAAGATACTTTGAGTCATTGAAGGATGGCAGATGACAATGAAACACACTGGATTAGTGCAGTCAATTTCTACAACACGCAGTATTAACTGCAAACACACTCCACAGCTAGATGCACCCAGTAGGTTCATGTTATATCATGCTCATGTTGAAATTGTTATGAGCGAGTGAGCACATCATTACAAGTCATTTTTTGGAATAACGTTACGTGTACATGTGCTACCTCTTTTGGTGCAGACCAAGTCATAGCTTTGTTTACTCATCTGATTTCACTGTTGAAAAAATGAACTCCCCTCCAGCCATAAACTCTACACTGCTGAGATGACATCAGTTGGAGCCACAGGGATTAGTGATCCTTGCTGCTGATAGGCTCACTGGGAAAAGGGTTGGGATTTCATTGATAAAAACATGCAGCACCTAAAATGTCAAAGTAAAAAAACAGTGAACAGCCTGAGAGTACAGCAGCATCGCAGCAGCAGAATCCTGACCAGAAGATAAGGTAAGAGGACCTACCTTTACCTAACTAAGAAATTGTAATAGAATATACAAATAGACCTAACAGTACTTCATTTTTATTGGATTGCTCCCAGTTCATTATTAATCAAGTCTGTGTTTTATTATTGTCATTGCAGCAATTTGTAGCACAGACAAGTTATGTTAAAACAAATTTTGATCCTCCACATGTATTATACGTTCTCCTTACCTAAAATGAAAAGCACTGAATAACTCAAAAGTTGCATTATGCGCAAATGCCAGTTGTATTTGATGCCACATTATTCTGTTTACCAAGGTGAAATTTTGTGAAACTTAGTGTGCGCTTCTCAGAAGTAAACATTTTCTAAATGATCTGAAGCAGCTTTTTGCTATTTTGCTACTTTTAAAAAAATACTATGTTCACAGTGAAAGTTTTGGCTGTTGTAGGAAAACAGTAGTGTAGTCATGGTAACCATCAGTCACCTAGGTGACTCACTGAGCACCACACCTCATCTGCAACACAGAGGGAGAAACAGCATGAGCTGATCATCCCTCATATTACACACCCCTCTCGAACTGCTATTCATCATGCTGATATCAGCATCAAAGACAGTTACTCAGACTGTTTCATGTTTCAAAGAGTGGTTTGATGCATAGATGGAGGAATATGTAGGAAGCCGTGGGCTACATGTACTGACTTACACACATTACTGTTTGTTTTCTTTATTGGCCACAGCAACTTTCAAATTATTTGTCACTTAAGTTCTGTTAATGTCAGTATGATGGAATCAAGGTTACATAATCATTTTACAGTGATGAATTAACCCAATACAAGACAACACTGTACAAATGCAATGACAAAAACCTTATCTATAAAATCTAAAGAACATTTCTTATTAAAATCTGACTGATGCTGCAGTGCAAATACTGGCAAGTGGTTATTTAATCACCAGAAATAACAATGAAAAACTTGAGATGGTTCTTTATGTATAGTGCATAACAGATGCACTTTTTTTAAGAGTATGAGTAATATGAGGAAAAAATGCTTATGATGGGTCTGTTTTGTAAAGAGGACAAAAGCGAGACTGTTATTCCAGTGAAGAAAGTGTAACTGATCTCTCTCCATTGTATTCCTGTCTTTAGTACAAGACTTTGAGCTCTCCTAACATGATGCCTACAGCTAAAGGCATGTCCCACATGATTCCCAATCACGTCCTGAGAGTGGGTCAAACTATCCGCCTGGACTCAGCGCAGGAGACGGTCAATCAACACCCCAGTCTCCCAAAGCCCAGTGGTGACCATGGTGACACTGATCTCGACATTTCCCTGGATAATCTCAACCAGCTCATCATGGAACTGGATCCGACATTTGAACCCATCCAGGTCAACACAAGTCCGTCGTGCATCTCCCCTCCTACAGGTACTGTACAACCGTGAAGCCACTTTGCATTTCAGTGCTCTTCACATTCTAATTCATCAACAAGGTCAACAAAGTGCAACACAGGACAGCCTACACTTACAGAGGTGTGACACAGAGCGCAGTAAAACCATAGCAACTCTTATAAAACGAACAGTACACAGAGCCCGGGGCTTTGGAAATTTACCCACCCTTTTGAGAGTTTTTTTTTTTTTTTTTTTTTTTTTTTTTTTTTTTAAATCACAGGGTAATTGCACAACTTCATCTGTTCTGGGATTACTGCCCAGACTAGTACCACACCCTGCACTTGTTGGGCTACACACAAAGTGAAGCTCACCAAGAAGTCACACATGAGGGTGGGACAGTAAGTGTCTTCATTCAGACCAGCTCTGATCAGAAAGTGTGCAAAAGAGTCAACAAAGCAAATGAATGGATTTCCTGTTCATCTTTTCTTGTACAATGTTTAGTCATATGCTTGTGAAACCGAGCGCCATGTGTTGAGACAAACAAATTTTGAGGGAAATTTGAGGGTGATGAGAAATCAAACAAAACAGTAATGTTAAATAGTAAGACAGAAAATCCAGTGTTGATGAGTACTCCTTTCCTATTGTTGCAAAACAGTATTTCCCCTTCTAACAATACTCATCACAGTGCCTACTTGGGATTTTGCTATTTCTGTATGAACATTAGTCATTATCTAACTCTGGTTGCAGAAGCCACACGTCTGGCTCACACTGACCACAGTGATTTCCCAAGGGCATAAACTCACTCAATGCCCATCAACACAAAGAGGCAGACAGATAGTCAAGCACACAAGAACAAGCTGAGACTCCTCCAGGTGATTCAGAATCATCGCAAGAGCAGAAATGCACAATCCAAAGAATTTAGTTTGGAAGGCATGGCCTGAGTTGAGCAGGCAGGTAGCTGCATGAATAACACAATATGTTTACATATGGAGGCCAAACCCATTTTGCTATCAGAAAACCAAAGCATGAAGTCAAAGAAATCATGGAACATGCAGGGTTTTTCCACTGAGTGCATCAGTTTCACATCCTTCACAGCATTTAACTTTTTCAGCATTTTTGCTCACATGTCAATCTCCATCCTCAGCTGACTCATGCTCAGATGAAGACGTCTCTGACTGCGTGTTGGTCCCAAGAGGATGTTCTTCCAGCCCCTCGCCCACCATGGTCCGATCTATGTCACCCAGTATACCGATCCCTGCGCACAGCAGTCTCAGCTATGGGACCCATGGTACGCAGGTATTCTCCAGCTCCCCTACGAGGTCCCTGCCTCCGCTGCCATGTGGCAGTGCTCCCCGACGAAATCCCTCACCAAAGCAGGACATACCCTTTTCCCAAGGATCCCTGCGACTGTCACACCCCAACAGAAACAGTGCCACCTCACTCCTCTCCATGTCAACATGCTCAGACACCAGCTACATCCTCGGCAGGTAAACCTCACAATTAAAGCAACAAAGTCTAACACATGCATCTTGTACATGCAGCAACTTGAAAATAGCCCAGTTCACTAGGTGACTTAGTGGACTGATATTTACTTGTGATGTCACAGTGGAACAAAAGTTTTATGATCACAAACACCACGTTAGAAACCATATGGGGTCATCTTTTTCATCCGGCTTCGTTCATTCTAATGTTACAAATTGAAGGACAGGAGAAATGTTTCTCCTTTTCTGCTTTGCTTTAAAGTTAACATTAACTGATGTAAACTAAAAACATGAAGAATAGGATGTGGATCTGTAAATAAAATTATATCTGTAGACATTTCTTCTTCCTTCTTACATAGTAACCTGTCCTTGGCCAGTGAAGATGACTCTCCAGAGTCCATCTTTACCAGTATGTCTGGCTCCTGCAGCGATGTGTCCAGAATGAGGCCCTTTGATAACAGGCACAGCCCAGAGAAGCCCTTGCTGACAAAGAAAGAGCACCTGCACAGCAGAGGAGGACACAGCAGTCCTGCTTCACTCTCTGGGTCTTTGACTGATATTCCTGTACTGCTTGTCAATGGTGCACCTGAACCGGATCTGTACAACCAGTCTCCTGGACCACAAATTGACTTGATACAGACCATCTCTGCGTCCAGCCCGAAGCCAGCTCCTCACAGTGAGTCGCAGGTGTCACAGTAGTTTGATTTGCTGGTAACTACCGCATTTTCAACACTATTTGACCTGCTGTCTTTATGGTTATTTAGGTTTCCATGCCCATTTTAATGGCAGTCAGCCCTCAATGAAATTCGTCATGGACACTTCAAAGTTTTGGTTCCGTCCACATATCAGCAGAGCAGAAGGTGAGAATCTCAAAAACAAAGCTAATAATCTAAGACTTAATTGCTTTAATCAAGCTCCAGATCCAGTGTTTTCTCTCCATGGATGTAAGATTCTTGCAGTACAGATACAAACTGTCAGTAAGCATTTTCTCTGTTGTTTCATTCATTCTAGCTGAAGCCCTAGTAAAAGACAAGGAAGCAGGGGCATTTGTGGTCAGAGACAGCACCTCCTACAGAGGCAGTTTCGGTCTGGCCATGAAGGTGGACCCAACACCCAACAACTTCACTGCTACTGCCTACCCAGGTAAACCTTGACTCCTTTTGAATCACATGCTATGATGAAAAGTCACAGCAGTGTTTGGTGAGATACAGGAAAGAAAAGGTCTCAAAATGCCACAACTACCACATTCACAGACAAACAATGTGAATAGAGTGTAGCACAGTGCTGCTGTCATCATTTGTCTATACCAGAGACCTAAAGGCACAGGGAATCACTTACCCAGCTCTGCTGATGTGTATGGGCATGTCTGACGACATCCAGCTATCTGTGGTGAGGCAGGAGACAGCGCTGTTATTTTTTCCACCCACAGTATATCCTGTGTAAACACAAAAGAAAACCAGCTGTTTATGATACTGTAACCAATCTGAGAAAAAAAATGGAACTCACTCACAAAACAATTTTGAGGCTTACATCATTTGCATATTTATATTTGTCAACTTTTTTTTTAGGGATGCATGACATGAAAGCAGTGAGTTAGCAGTGAGGCTAGTTCAGTGTGTGCAGGCTCACTCACAGTTTGTTGTCTGTTTCAATATTCCTCTGCTGAATTATCCCTCAAAGCATAATTAGAGAACAATTACCCTCGGTCACATGACATCACTTTAATGTTTTCTATTTCTGGCTTTCATGTTATTTTCCAGAAAATTTGCAGTGAAATATAAATTTTGTTGAATGAATGAGTTACACAGAATATGCGTGGCAGCTAGGACAGAATACCCTGCATCTTGATGGGTTACAGGTTATCCTATCTAAGACATTCCTGTTTTTTTTCAAATCATCTCATTTAAATTCATAGATTTGCATTTTTATCATCTTGTTTTTGTTTCTCTCTAATGAGCTGGGAACCATGTGGCACAGGAGACTTAAAGATAATAAAATAATTTATAAATATTAAAAATGATATAAAAATAGTTGATCAAACATGAGCTACATGGAATCACTGCTTTATGTCACTCTTATCTATCAACATCATATCAACAGGAGAGAGCACCTCAGATGTTGTGCGACACTTCCTTATTGAATCATCAGCTAAAGGCGTACGTATCAAAGGCGCTTCTCAGGAACCATACTTTGGTAAGTGCTGTAAAAGTCAACAACACCTACTTTATTGTACATTTATATGTTATCACTTTTCCTTCAAACCATTTAGTATTCAATCGCCTACTCAATATGACTAAACATCCTGGTCCGGCTAATGTGTGCCACACCACAACTGAGTCAGCCATGTCTGGCTTTTGGAATGTGGGTGGGAGGCAGTGAAGGGATCTTGTACCTTATTTCAAGGTATGACTTCACAGGGTGTGCGCTCACACCCACAGAGCCATTATCAAGTTTTATTGTGGTGTCTTTGTGCTTATCAGAGCATGTGGGTGTATGAGATGTGCACTAGCATAACCTACCTGCATTTATATTTTCTTTCATCACAGTTGTGGTGGTTCTGAAAAAAAATCCCCACGTCAAAAAAAACTTCTTCCAAACAGATCAAAAATATCAAGGTTCAGATAATAATCAAAAAGCAAAATTACCATACACATCTTAAAAAAACAAAAACAAAAAAAAACCGACTCATTATCATTTACACATTAAAATGATGTAGGCCTAAGGGGAGATATCTGAATTTTTCATGTTCCAAAGTAAGACAATGAATTTTTACTTAAATCTATGATTCCTTGTCATTTTTACAGGTAGTCTCTCAGCCCTGGTCTACCAGCACACTATCTCGGCTTACGCTTTACCCTGCAGATTACTGCTCCACTCCCAAGGTAAGTTAACCTTAACTGCCACTCACAAGGTTGTGTGTGTGTGTGTGTGTGTGTGTGTGTGTGTGTGTGTGTGTGTGTGTGTGTGTGTGTGTGTGTGTGTGTGTGTGTGTGTTTTAGAGAAACAAGGAAGAAAATGACAACCTCATCTCTTAATCTCTTATTTGCCCTCACAGATCTGGCCACAGCAGAAGAGAGGGTAAATGACAAACCAGCTGCTGAGGACAAGAGTAAAACAGGTGAGACAAAATACAGACAAGTATCCCTATTTGTTTACATTTGCATATAATGCAAGGTTAATCAGTGCATTTGCTAGCACTTTTCTTTGAGTAATGCTTACCAAGTGCCATTTAAACATAGGAGAAGAAAAATCAGCAAGAACAGCTTACATCAGTGGGCTAAGACATAATAAACAAACATGAGACAAGGCGTAACATTTAACTAACAAAAGTGCAAAAAGACTACATTAACTTCCATTTTGGTTCTTACCTTTTCTTCTTCCGTTGTCTCATTGTTTTGCAGACGTGTAGGAAATGCTAGCTTGTACCACACCACTTGCTAATTGACGTTTACCGTTAAATTTAAATACTAGCTTCATGTCTGTAGGACTCCTCTGGGAGATTTTCCCGAAAGTCCTAAATTATAATAGTTTATATTTAAGTTACGTTAACTTGAAGCTGTTTTAAATGAGAAAACAGATTCATGGTAGATTTGAATGCAGGTTTTACTCTCACCACTAACACCTCTCCACATAGCTAAATATCTGGGCCAGAAACGTGACGTATCATAGAAGGCAAAGCACACACAGGTGTGATTAATTACCTTAATTAGTGGAGGCTGCATTCAATTTCGGTGTGCCAGTACTTAATTCCTGTTGTTGTGTATGATGTGGCTGACCCCTACTCTTAAATATGAGGAACCAGCAAAGATTAGTGACGGCTGTACTGTATGTACTGTATCTTTTATGACGAGTAAAAAGTCTGATGTGACTCTGTTTACTCAAGATAATTGGTGAATATACGACAACTGATTGATATGACCATATGCAAAATCTTAATCTGCAAAGTAACTCGAAGTAAAAGTACAATACTTACCTCTGAAATGTGGTGAAGTTGAAGTATAAAGAAACCAGAAATACTCAAGTAAAGCCTAACTCAAAATTATATTTAACTAGAGTACTTGAGTAAATGTAGTAAAACTACTACTTACTTTTTGGTTGGCAGTGTATAATAATTAAACAACCAAATGTTTTTCAAGTTGCTCAAACAACCCCAAAAACATGCACTGGTTAGTTGAAATACATTGACATATAAATACATACTATATTTTACTTTAGAAAGGGTAGAGGAAATACATTTGTCTAGTAGTTTATTATGTTAAGTATAATATATACACTGGAACACTGTTTCCTGTCAGTGATAAATAAAAGTAAATTAGGGCCAAATCATATTTGAAATGATATACTGTGTACGCATAGTAATATATATTTTCCAATTGATAATGAAATACATTGATGTAACAGGCTTTTCTAACCAATAAACAACAGTTGCACAATGTCACAAAGTGCCAGCGAATCCTAATTCCCTGTGTGTAAAATAAACATGGATTAATCCACTAACAATCCAGGAGAGATTTGGAGGGGGCTTCGCTTATTTAAATGTATGCTTGACTATCTTAGTTTTAATGCTATGTGCATGTGTATTAAATCTCTTTTTCTAATTATACTTTTTCATAGCTTGCAATTTCATCTACTTGAATGCTGTCCCCACTGAAATGCTGACGGGCCCTTGTGCAGTGCAGAAGGCAGTGTCCTCAACACTTCAGAAGACCTCAGGCTCCTTCATACCAACTGTAGTCAACCTGAAGGTGTCTTTGAAGGGTGTAACACTGACAGATATCAACAGGAAGTAAGAAAAGAAACATCCTGTCAACCCACTGCTGAGATTTTTACATTATAGTACACTAAGAAAAAAAAACATGCTGGTGGTGATATGTGGTTTGGGTGTTTATGTGCAACATTTTGTGAGGACTGAACATTTTTAACTCCATAATCACTTCTTCACAGGCTTTTCTTCAGACGCCATTACCCTACTCACCTGCTTAGCTACAGTGGCGAAGATCCAGACAATCGACTGTGAGTACACAACAACATGTTATAAAATAAAAGATAATAAAATGATAAATAAAAACGATATAAATCTTTGTTGGAAACAAAATCATGTAATGTTCACTGCTGTCACAGTCTCTTTCATGTGGATACCTGTGGGTTAAGAGCTCATAGATCACTGCATTAGTACTGCATATGTCACATTATTTAGTTCACCACAATACGAAACGTGTTGGTCATTAAAGACATTATTTAAATTTTGTCTGTTTTATCTACACAGGTGGGTGAAAGGTTGCAGTTTTGGTGCAAGGTAATTTTGGACTGTTTTTTTATTGCGAACATTATCAGAATGATGTTTTGTGTGTAGGTGTAAATTCTATGTATTGCTTATGTGAGGATCCATAGTGAACCCTCTCAGGTTTACAGCCTGCACCTGCAATTCATTACAATTTTTATACTTTAATTTAAAAAACATTTCTTGTACTTGAGTTTTGTTCAAATTAAATCTCATCTATCATTTCTTTGTCCCAACAGGATGTTTGGCTTTGTGGCAAAAGGCGTAGATGCTGGCATGGAGAATGTATGCCACGTCTTTGCAGAATATGATCCCCTGCAGCCTTGCAACAAAGTCATCGAGGTTATTCAGGGTGCCATAGCCAAGCTATAGACACACAAGGCCCCTACTTAAGATATCTGTCTATACTGTACTCTATACTTCAAGTAACCTGTTCAGTGTGGTGGCCATTGTGAGTGTTGCTCCTGCAGTTGTTAAACTGAGCAAGTTATCTTAGAAGTGCTTAGGACTACCCAGCTTTGTAACAAGGTCAAGCTGAGAAGACAGTGGAAGTCTGGCATATATGAAGATACACAGGACTGACAAGCAAGAAGAAAACAGACATGGGACCAACAACATACAGTATGATTATAACTGAATGGCACACGACTACTGTTAAAATAATATCTAACCATCTTGTAAAAACACAGCAATATTGATCTCTTGCTGAATATATGAAGCTGCCCAGAAAATAATTTCAATGTACAATGTTATTGTATAAAATGTGAAAAACCAGCATAGAGGTTAGCACATGTAACAGCAGTTTATTTGTCTTCTATCTTAATGTCAAATGATTCCTGTGTAAATCGAACTGTAAATCAGCTCCAGCTGATGCTGTAGAATAAAGCGATGAGGGAATTTGAAAGTTCTGTTAATAGACTTGAAGAAAAGCAATATGTCCTTTCATTTCAAAGCAGAAACTTTGCATATACTCTAGTTGTACAATTCAGAAAGTATTTATTATACTGCACTGTAAACAATTTCTTTCTATATATTAATGGGTTTGTATTTTTTTAATTGTTATTATTAAAAATTAGTACATTGAACCACTGAAGTTCTGTATGTGTGAGCTTACAAATGTCTATGTCTGAAAATAACATGCATGTGGTGAAAGTGTGACAAAGGGTGAAGTTTTTCCTTTCCTGCAACAACAACATCAAAGCCCCTCTTAAAATAAATGAAGACACTGCATCTTCAAGTAAGTCACATGGACATTATGATGGAACATTCGACAGACAGTGTGCACATATTTCTTTTTTATTTTAAATGATACATTGTAAGATAAAAGCATAATGCTTCATTTTGAAGTTTCAGAGCTCCCAAAATGAAGAGTGTGCTTCACGAAGCAAAGCAAAATCAAGCATAGAACTGCATAGATAATATTTTTTAAATATTCTCAACATATTCTGAGGCACCCAAATGCAATGCACCATGGTCCATTTCTTATTTTTCATATCTTTGGTGCCAACTCAAAACTTAAGCGTAAAAACTCTTATTCTAAGGTGTAACAGATAGCATGTGTTACACAACCCGAGTCGAGCATTGAAGATACACTGCAGTGTTAACTATTTACAAATACTGCCCTCCTCTGGTTAAGACAGGGAATCTAAATTCTCTGAGACACACGTTGACTCACTGCTGTTAAGATCACAGTGAGTTATTTAGGGATAATGCGTCATAAAATGTAGCTACATTATTAGTTTGAGTTGCAAGATATTTTTTTCTCCACATGAGAGAGAATGAAAGGCAATGACAAAGACCCTCAAAGTACACACATTCTGGATATCCCCCAGTGCTGATGTTCTTCTAAGTGCTTTAAGTGTCTGCAGTGCAAGCATTTAGGGATCGTAGGAAAATTATTTAGGTGAGGAGGGGGGCTCGAGACTATGTTTCACTCTCAATTAATATTTTCATTGGACCCTTGATAAAGAGAAAAAAATGAACACCCTCTCCACAATATGTCATCGTAATGTCACACTGCTGAACACTTCCATTAATAACACAGAGTGCATTAATAATTTAAGATTGTGTACTCCAGTTCCAACTGCTAGCTTAGTAGCAGAAGATGTATTTCTACTACTGTGACATTCCTATTACTGCTAATCTCAGCTTCATACTCCACACTGTTCACACTGCTGACAGCTGACTGAAGCGTGTATATGTCAGGGTGCTGGGGGTGGGAGGTGAATGCTGAACATTGCCTGGTAGTTTTGGGGCAGTGGGTCCCTGGTTAGGTCATAGGAAAATAACTTCTGTTGGAATGAACATTATAAAATGGGAACAGGATCAATGGTGTAATAAAGTGACGTACATGTTATTTACTTAAACAAAAAAGTGAATTTAGTGTAAAGTTACTCTACAATGGAATATAACCTTCAAACTTCTCAGTAGTGGAGTGGAATTAGCTAAAATTATAGCAAACATAAGAAAATTCCTTACCAAATTTTCGGTATTTTACCAACTGTTTTACCAGATAATCGGACCCTTCTTTATTTGTGAACAAAGAGCTGTCGTTGTCACTTCATATGGCACATTTACATTTAGTTATTTTGCTGTAGTTCTGCCTTTTTGTTAAAATACAAAATAAAGTGGCTGTGTGAGCTGTAATAGTGGGTGACAAATCACATGCACTCCAGAAAGATAACATTTAATTACTTAAGACCCCTCCCACTGAGCCTCTTCATTTTCTGAGACCTCCTCCCCCTAATAATTTCTGCACAGTCCCATACTGAAAATCTATTTAAAAAAAATCCACCCCAGATAGTTCACAGCAGCTCATAGTGATCTGTAACTCTACACCTCCATTTATCTCCATCTATCTGTGCACGCAGCCTCCTGTAGAGAGTTCATTAAAATGAAATGCTGTAGTTAGGCAGAGTCATATGGTCGATATAATCTCTTTTGTTCAGTGACCTCACACTGAAATAATACCAGTGTTGAGAGACACTTTTTCCTCATCTACAATGATGATGGAGAAATATGTTTGCATATTAAATTGTTATTATCTGTAATGTAATGAATGTAGGTCTGATATATCGGAAGTGGCTTTCTGATGCTATAAAAATGGCCCCATTAGATCAGCATAAAAGCCTGATGGGTAATGCCTATCCTGCCAAGCTCAAGATCTGTTGAGAGGAATCTTTGTTTCAGTCATCAGTGGTGATCCAAAGTTCAGTGAAGGTTGTAATTTGAAATTCATACTAAGCATGATGGCAATGGATGGTAATATCCCAGATGTGAGCGACACAGATGCTATTTCTGTAACTTCAGCGTCACCTGTATTACCACAAACAGCTGCAAACCAGTGGTGACTCTGATCAGCTGGTGACAGAGTTACTGTGTGATAGTTGGGATGCTGCGGGATCTCTTCATGATGAGACGCAGCTCCACGTCAGGGAGGCTGTCCTGTTTAGTCTGGGCGCACCCCTCGTCTGCCGCAGCCATGTGCAGGTCGAAGCGCAGCGACACCGACTTCTTCCGCAGCTTGGGATTCCCTCTGAAGAAAGAGCCCTCCCACTGCTTTATCACCTTGTCAATCTTCTCCGTCCTGGCAAGACAGGTTAGAGGTCGTGGCAAAGGTGAAGATTGATATTTGGTAAAAGTCACATGACATTATTCATTGCCAGATTATTATTATGTACTGTCATTAAAAAACAGTTGTTTTTTTATGTTGTAAGTTCTGTTTAAGTGTAAAACATGTTTCCTTTTGTTCAGGAACACGCAGAGAATGTGGTACGCTTAAATAATTTGTATCTTGTAATCCCATGTGGGATTGGCTATGGTAATGACATAAAGTAAATAATCCTCTGAGTCATTCATTTGTTCATTATACAACCACAGCAGGTGAGACAGGTTGTTCAATCCTCTCATCAATGACACTAGGGGGCAGCAGGGGAGAACAGTTTGCTACTGAAATGTGACGGTTTGAAGAATCTCTAATAAGGCCTTGCAGAAGAGTTATATTACTGAAGATGCACATAATTCCTGATAAAACATAATCAGTGTGGTATACTGAATAGATATAATAGAATAAGATCCGAACCTGGGATCATGTAAACCATCTCAACCAAACAACATTCAAAATGATGCAATGAAGCCTCACCAGAAAAGGAAAGCACTGTATTTGCAAGGTTGTCGCAGAGTAATCTGAAAGATTTATAGATAAATGGGGTTGCAAGGAATAAAGGTTTGAGCATTGGGATCCTATAGTTGTTGTGCTTTTAGAAGAACGGTTGTAAAAGTTTACAATAAAAGTACCAAAAAACCATTTACCATGTGAGAGATGTTGGTTCCCTTGTTTTAATTGCGTTTTTTTTTTTTTTTTAAACACAAAGCACCTTTTAAAGTTGATTTGACAGGCTTATTAGCAAAAAGTGCCTATTTACACAAGCAGTAGTTAAGGAGCTACAGTCCATTAGCATTCATTTGGAGTCATGTTTTTCTGGCCCCTTGACAAGTCCAGTGTTCAATATCCTGTTCACTCTATTTTGGTCTTCACCAACTCCTAAGGGAAATAACTATGTTCACTAGCTGGTCACTAACAAGCTAGCTGCTCCTCATGGAAACAAGGCTGATGATAGTGTTGAGACTAAACTAAAACAATGAGCTAAAAGATGCTAAAATGGTCTGTAGAGCTGAGGTGAGCTGCAGAGTCAGGTGACCCCTCTCATATTACATGTTGTCATTTATTCCATTGTGTAAAATATTTATTTGCAGCTTTAAAGAGTAATAACTCGTCCATACTGCAACAGAAAACACAGCAATGTTACTGGGGGGCTGTAATGGTTTAGTGGAAATTCAGATGGCAAACACTGGTTCCATCGATACCTGCAGACTGACTGAGCCACACGAGTGGAGTATTTTCAATAAGATAATACTTCCTGTCGGTGGAAGAATCATACATGAATGATTTTGGGAACATCCAGACAAAATAACATTTGTTGGCTGGAGTGACTTGCACTACCTGCTGATCACAGTTAAACGACAAAAGCAAGTAATCTGAGCTAAATAATTAAACGGCTGCTGGGACAAAATGTGCAAGAGGCCCTCCAAAACACACCACAACACCCTGCCATGCCTAATGTGCGCTGGAATAATTATCCTAATTTCTGAAGTTAATAAAATGCCCATAACTTTAAATACACACTTACCCCTGGGCTGGTAGTGGCTGTGCATGTGTAGCTCTCTGTGGGCATTATGCAAGTGTGTGTGTGTGTGTGTGTGTGTGTGTGTGTGTGTGTGTGTCTGTGTGTGTGTCTGTGTGTGTGTCTGTGTGTGTGTGTGTCTGTGTGTGGCTGGTAACACCTGAAGTATAAACAAAGAATTCCACCCATGTCTCATCCAACAATAATAGGTGCCACACCCTGAAGACTCCACACCAGGCGGGTATCTCCACATCAAACACAAGCCATTAAAGAAAGAAAAATTCCCATGCAGTGCTGTGATGAATTACTCATGGGAACCTGTGTAGCCAACTAAACGTTTTATGCTTTTGTAACGTGTATGACATAGTAAAAAGAGTTTGTACATCTTGTCTGCGGGACCAGACGTCGCCGGAGTGGCGAGGACATGGATGATTGTGTCATCATGAAAAAATGAGTCAATAAAAAGCTTACTGAGTTAAAGCCTGAGGTGTGTAACTGAGAGATGTTAAGGCTTTGGGAGATTAACCCAACTAGAAATGATGTTATTTCGTAGGTAAAAAGGCATTTATCTGCGTACTGTAAAAGTGCACTACAAAGTGATCCTGTTAAAACCTGCTGCTAAAAATTGCCTACATTTCAAACTGAAGCAGAGGTGCTGACTACAGGTCAATGAGGGGCACAAAGATCAATACTTACTCGATGGTGCCGTGACCCTCTGCACTCTCCCGCACAACATTGCCCTGAAGAATCTCCTGAGTCTTCACGGTGGAGATTGGCAAGTCTTTATCTTGCTCTGGCTCTGAATGAACAACAAATCATAACAAGACATGACTGCAGTAAGAGTGTGAGTGCATTTGTGTGTGTGTGCGTGTGTGTGTGTGTGTGTGTCTTACCTGTGAGTATCACAAGGCTTTGCTGTCTATGCAGTATGCTTTTCTTTATCCCATTCTCTGCTGGGAGGAGTGACGGTATTTCAGGCAGAGGCTCAGACTTGGGTTCATCCGGACTAACAGCAGGGTCACTGAAACCGTTCTCCAGCCCATTCTCCTTCAGCTCCACCACAGAAGACCTCCAGGGTCGCAGACTCATCGGCTGCCCTTCACGACCCATGTACCTGCAGCCACAAGGGTAGCATATAGAGCAGTGGTTCCCAACCTTTTCCAACTCACAGCCCACTTGAAAATCTCATAAATGTTGACGGCCCACATCCGACATTCCGATCCAAACATTACAGAGGCCAAAGAAAAGGTACTTTTTATTTTAATGAATGATTATTTTGTTTAACTGGGTAGAGATCTCTCGTCAATTGATTATCTGTCTTCTTGACTCTTTCCTTTTAATATTTCCTGTTGCTAACCAGCTATCCATTTTCTATTTTTTCCATGGAAACAAGTATATAATGTGGTTTTCAACATTTTCAATGTTTTTAAAGATCATTTCATTTAAAAACATTTAAAAACATTATTCATACTTTTATCTTTTTATTATTACATCTTTTCACCAAAACTGTGCTGTTTTGCAAATGATTTGTCAGCCCACTTGCAATACCTTTGTGTCCCACCAGTGGGCCCTGGCCCACAGTATGGGAAACACTGATATAGAGTAATCATAGCCAAAATGAATAATGAGCACAGTGCATTCAGAAAGTATTCAGACCCCTTTTTCACATTTTGTTATTCTACACCCTTACACAAATATGATTTAAATCAAAATTTCCCTCATCAATCTACAGTCAATACACCATAATGACACAGTGAAAACAGAAGTTTAGAAAGTCTGGATGGGGACCATCAGTGGACAGCCATTTTCTGGTATTTCCAGAGGTGTCCGATTAGGTTCAAGGCAGAGCTCTGGCTGAACCACTCAAAGATGTTCATGGAGTTGTCCCTATGTCACTCCTGCATTGTCTGGGTTGTGTTCTTAAGGTCATTGTCCCGCTGGAAGGTGAACCTTTGGTTCTGTCTGAGGTCCTGAGCACTCTGGACCAGGTTTTCATTAAGGATAACTCTGTACTTTGCCCTATTCAGCTTTGTCTCAGCCCTGACCAGTCTCCCTGTCCCTACCTCTGAAAACACTGATGCTGCCACCGCCATGCTACCTGGTTTCCACCAGACATGATGTTTAGAATTGAGGCCAAACAGTTCAATCTTGGTCTCATCAGACCAGATCTTGTTTCTCAAAGTCTGAAACTCCAGTAGGTGCTTTTTTGCAAACTCCAGACACTTTCATGTGTCTTTGAATGAGGAGAGATGTCTTTCTGACTACTCTCCCATAAAGCCCATATCGGTGGAGTGCTGCAGAGATGTTTGTCCTGACGGAAGTTTTTTCCATCTCCACACATGATCTCTAAAACTCAGCCAGACTGACCAATGTGTTCTTCGTCATGTCTCTTACAAGGGCCCTTCTCTCTCTATTGCTAAGTTTGGCTGGTTGGCCAGCTCTAGTAAAAGTCCTGGTTGTTCCAAACTTCAATGTAAGAATCACTGTACTCTTGGGAACCTTCGATGCAGCAGAAATTCTTTTGTAGACTTACCCAGATGTGTGCTTCGACACAGTCCTGTCTCTGAACTCTCATTGCTTTGACTTTGCTATGATATGCATTGTCAGCTGTGAGACCTTATATTGACTGGTGTGTGGCTTTCCAAATCATGTCCAATCAATTGAGTTTACCACAGGTGGACTCCAATCAAGGCACAGAAACATCTCAATGATGATCAGGAGAAATGGGAGGCACCTGAGCTGCATTTCTATTTTATACAAGGGGACACCAACCACTCGGCTTTGTAGGGAGAAAGTTCTTGAGCTGCAATATGTCGATGATGATGCTTATACTCCTAAACCTAAAAGAACTTTAGTTCTTCTGTCTCTACTGTTGGCTCTTGAACAAAACCAGATTGAATGAGACTTTGGGAACCTACGCTGGAGGATCTTCCAATGAAAGTTGTCTACGAAGCCTGGACCACCCACAGCCAACACATCAAGGAACATCAAATGGTCCATATAAGTCTGCAACGCACCAGTAGAATTACAGTGGCGTGTGCTAAAACCAACAAGAGTACTGTGACAGTAATCATCCAACATCAATTATGCTGGCTAGGGCATGTCATTGATGCCCCCAAGACAGACAGAGAGTAAGAGTCTGTCTTGCAGGGCTGTGTTTTCCTAACAGTACTTTTCCTAATTATACCATCCATGAACAGCAGTTAGCGAGAGGCAGGAAAAGGGATAAAACAAATTAATTGAAGAGATGTAGCATCCCATTCAAGAACTCGGATCTTGTTTCATTTTGGTTGTTGTTTACACCCCCCTTTTAAAACCCTGCAACCGCGTGTAAAGTTATCCACTCCATCTCTGTGAGACACTGGACTCTGCACCCCAGTGCTTTCTTCATGATCCCTGTGAGTTCAACTGGACAGGACTCTCCCCACTTTCAACTTTGTATGCTAATGTTAAAGAGTCCTGGCGATTCTACTTTTTGTACATTTGCATTTTGTACATTTTTGTAATCACTTACTAGGTCTTTAGTATTATTATTAATATTTTATTTTATACTATTTTTATATGACTATGTTTTAGTTTTTACTTATTTACCTTGGGCTCAGACATTCATGTTCCCCTCAGGATGAATTGTAGTAACTTTGGCTATCCTCTGAGTTTTCATCAGGGAATGACTCAATATCTGCAAAATTTACAACATTCCCATTAGCTTCAGCTGCAGTTTGTGTTTACTGCTACATTGCAAAGGTTGGCATGCTAATATGATGAGCACCGTAAACATTATGCCTGTTACACATCAGCATGTTTTCATTCTCACTGTGATCACGACTGTGCATAGGTGCTGCCTCACAGAGCTACTAACGAGGCTGTAGACACTTGATTCTGTTATCTTAGCATTGTGCTAAAATATTAGCCCCAATGTGTGTCTTCATGTGGTGGGGATAAAGAGTCCTCAACCATGAATACACATGATCTCTCTTTGCACAGCCTGGATCATCAGAGTCATCTTTTGTGCCCTTTATTTGGTGAATTTGCAGACATACCCAACTCAGAAACCTCTGTGGTTATATGGTTGTTGATGTTTCAGTAAGAAAGACTCTTTTCTACTGTATGAGGATGTTCTCTTCTCTTTCTTGTATTTGTCACACAGCCCTTTGAGCCTCCGCTTGCTACCCACTCAGTCGCCACCCTTCTCAAATATGAACAAACAATGCAAATTTCAGATGCCAAGTCCTGTCTCTCCTTGCATCAATAACATCAGTCAAAGTCAGACTAGGAATGAAAAGCTTCTGCAATCTAAAGAAATGAGGAAAACCAAAAGCGGCACATCAATCACTCTGTTACCCCTTACAGGAGTCATAAAACAAAATTACCTTCCACAAACTATAAAATTACAATCATATGGTTGACGCAAGCAAACGTATGAAACTGCACTGGAGGTTGATGTGAGTCCACATTGCATGTGAGGATAATTAAAGGCCATGGAAAAAGAATGGAACATTCCCTAATAAAACAGCGTGATGCTGACAGACTGTCTGGGTTCTATCATCTTGTTTGATTACAGACAAAGCTGGATTTTTAGGTTACAATTCAGTGGCAGAAAGTTTGTCAGCTTCACTTAATTTATTGTTTGTGCTTTCTATGAAACATATATGTTCAATTTCCAATCACCGTTACTGCATGTCACTCTGTTGTGTGGGAGGACTCTACAGCCTTAGTTTGTCTTGACCTGCAATTATTGTGGATTTTCATTTTCTATACAGATCAAATCCACCTAATCCAGGGTAAGACACAACACATAACACATGACACTGTCTGACAGCCAAATAAAGGACATGATTAAGAAATAATTTTGTTAACTTCCTTGTCAAGTGCTGAGGAACAAGTTTCTGTCTTACTTTTGTCAGTTTATCAGTGTGTGTGTGATGTATACTTTTCCCTTGCAAGTATGCAGAGGAATCCTTTTCAACTGAATAGTAAAAATGTATTTCCTGTTTGACACTAAAACCACAAAATTCCCACAGAATTATTCCTTCCTGGTTCCTCTAATCTTTCCATCCCTTTCTCTGCCTCTTGCTCTCACCTGCCCTCCTCCCGCTCCAGCAGACGTCGGTACGTGGCGATCTCTCGCTCCAGCCTCATCTTGGTGTTGAGGAGCTGGCTGTGGCGCTGACGCTGGGTGGCCAGACCATCCCTCACCTGCTCCAGTTCACTCTCCAACCCGACGATCACCTGGGAAAGGTCCTGCAGCTGGTTGGAGTACATTCGCTGGGTGTGCTGCAAGGAGCTCTCCAGGCCTTTCTCCTGGACAGCAAGAGGCCAGGGGCTATTAGCATAATGCCTGGGCAGTTATATAATATACAGTTATAATATTTATGTTTTTAAATAACACTGGGTTCATAGAAGCGTGTTGAAACTAATAATGTTATAATATAGTATAGTAAGTATAGTGAACATAATCCCTCACTGGCTTCCCACCACCAGGAGTGCAACAGTACAAATTCATGTTTGAGGATGTGAAATGTTGAAGCTTATGAAAAATGTATCCATGAAACACTTGCAATCATTCATATCATATTATTTATTGTTTAAAATTTAAATTCAAATGTGATAACCACCAAAGAATATATATCTTGTGTTTATGTATGTAATATATGTAATTATAAGATTAAAGTTACATTAGTTACTCAACATTTTATTTCATTGTAAACAGGTTGTTACATTATTGGTTTTTCATCATGCTAGCAGCCAGGCTCTCGGGACGCTAATGCCTATCAGTCTCTCCATCACTTTGGTCCAGACTGACGAAGTCTGTTTAATTGATTGCGGTTCAGTTTTGTACAGACAATCATGGTCCCTGGGGGATGAATCCTACTGACTTCAGTGATCTGCTTACTTTTCTGCTAGAACCATGATGAGGCTGACATCTGTGGTTTAGAGTGAAATACCTGAAAAACTATTGGATGAACTGTCAACGTGGTGCAGACATTCAGGATGGATTTTTAATAACTTTGGTGATCTCCTGACTTTTCATCTTGGATTCTACTCTGTCCAATACTTAAGATTAATAGGATTCAAGTTGTGTGATAATTGGGGAGTTAGCCCTGGTGATGCGTGATGATGTGTGTCTTACCAAGGCATGCAGAGTCTCAATCTCCACCTGCAGGGAGTGCCACTGCTTCCTGGCCTCAGCTAGCTCGGCCCGCGCCTCCCTCAGGGCAGCGCCGCCGAGGCTCACCTGAGCCCACGCTGCCTCCTCCTGGGTGAGGTGACGGGGATCACACACTTTAAAAGAGGTACAAGAACCCCAGCAGCACCACCACCGCCACCCACGCAGCCAAACACACGCAGCCGAACACACACACTCTCTCACTCATTTTAAATTCTATTCACTAGCAAACACAACAACACAAGTCTTTAACCTTGAGATAAGATAGAAGAACTGCGTTTCTAACCAAATAACTGTTTACCAAATGTGTTCGTGTGCTAATGGTTAATTCTTGAAATGAACGTCTGTATCGGATAAACAAGTCAGGCCTTATGAGAAGCACATACAACCACCTCACGCACTGACACACACCTTATGGGTAACTGGCACTCAGTCAAACAGCCAGTGGAGAGGCAGCCTCAGGTGGTGCTGTTGATAGTGTGCACTTCAGTTTAAGTAAACAGACAGTGGAGCAGACATGCAAGCCTGCGTGTACACACAGCTGTACCGTACGAGTTGTGTTAACACACTGTACAGCTGTTAGGCCTTTCAAACCATTCATCTTTGTCCTCTTTCAAATGCAATGAAGCAGTCAAACTGTCTCAGCACAGTTATGACAATATTTTGACAGTAAAAACAAAACAGGTTGACTCCTCCGTGTTATATCTAAGTTATTGTCTGATTTCTTAGTCCAATGATTCTCTCTTTCTCTTTAACTGCATTAAATGTTATTTAATTAATAAGAGAATTATGCAGTAGGCAAATTTAGGCAGAGAATATCAGCAACATCAGCAATTTATTACTGGTTACATCAGACATTTTCCTCAAGAACTTACTGTTTGGGGTTAAGTTTCAGAGGGAGTTGAATTATCATTCCATCTGTCATCTCAGATAGCGGTGGAGGATGTATTTAGATCCAAGAAAAATAACTCACTATAAAAATACTTAATTAAGAGATACTTAAGTATCTCAGGTTATATTTCAGACATCACTTGTCTGGTGTTTGTACATCTGTATATACTGTTGCTGATTCACAGTTTATATTATATACCATTACAGAGATTATATCTGAACAATTTAAAGGTACCCTGTGGAGATTTTCACCACTAGTAATGCTCCTGTTGGGTTAATATCATATCCATGCTTCAGGACACATGTTCATGATGCAGCGGTAACAGGCAATGAAATGTAGTGATGCGCCTACAAAGTCAGTGTAGAAGAAGAAGGCAAACTATCATACACGGATGTAAACAAAGCAGGATTTAAAATATATATATATAAACCTGATTTGTATTGCAAATGTTATAAAGCAACACAATGCGTTCCACATGTTTGTCATACTTCACGGATACACAGCATGTTTCGGTGAGAAACACTGAATGTAATTAGAACTTTTGTTTGTTTGCAAGAAAACTCCACATGGCAGCTTTAAACTTAAAAAGAGCTTTAATGTCATTGAAAATTATGGTGGTGTCTGCATCAGGTTTTGCACTTTACTTCCCAGCCTTTGCAACTCATGGAAGTAGGAAGTAAAAAACTGTTCACAGGGAGAACAGGTTTCCCGTGTATATTATTTATATACGATATTATTATGGACATCATGCAGGTATTTAACTGCAGCATTGTGCAGAGGTTACCTTAGTAGGACAGACAGAGTGCGTCTGATGTAAATAACAGCATTTCATAAAACCTGCTCTGATTTAGCACTGTGGTCGCTTGCGGCCCTTGGCGAAAGCACTTTATTGTCACTGTCAGACCAAAGTCATTGTGCTGTGGCACAGGAACACTGGGATAATAATACAATAGAAAAGCTCCTACTTCAGCTCAGTAAGTCCTGCTATTATTAGATGAAGGATAAAAACAAATCTGCAGGATAGATGAGAATGCTTCGGTTGTAATTTGGCTCATAAATATTTAATGAAGATCAGGAATCATTCACACAGAGTAGTAACTGATCGTATGTTGTAACACACTACTGTAATAGTAAAGTATGTAGATGAAAAGAGTGAGACTGCAATCATGCTAAGTCATGCAAAAAGCTGCAAGCAAGCATATACAGACGCACACATACACAGAGAGCGCAGAGAGGAGGGAGAGGCTCATGTGTCCTAAGCTTACATCCTTTCAACACAGTCATCAAACACACCACTAACCATTTTACTCAAGTCGAGCACATACATCAGTCAGCCTTGCCTATGGCTTGGAGTTGGTCTTGAGGGTGTGTCTGCCTGGCGGTGGGCCAGGACAACACGAGAGAGGTACAGAGAAAAAAAAGATGAAGTGAAGATGCAGGATGAGATACATACCTCACTGAGAGCTCCTCTGTGTGTTCTGGATGATGCTGCTGCTGCAGCTCCGGCTCCAGAGCGGCTAGGCCCGACCAAGCCGGGAGGTGGATTTGAGACTGCGCCCAGGCCATGGTGTCTCTCACCAGGGCCGGGAAGTCTGTTATGGTCGCACTGCGCTCTGATTCGGTCGAGGAGCTGGGTGAGCTCCATCCCTGTGCCATCCTCCTCCACCCCTCCTGCTGCTGCTGCTGTGGTTGTTGCTAACAGGGCATCACAGGAGCCGGCCCGCTGCAGCTGCAGAGCCTGGGCTGCCTGCAAACAGCCAACCAGAAGGAGCAAGAGGGGGAGGGAGGGGGGAGAGAAAGACAGAGAAAGAGAGAGAGAGAGAGAGTGAGAGAGAGAGAGAGAGAGAGAGAGAGAGAGGGAGACAAAGATAGGGTGAGAAGATAGTGAATGATGTAAAGGGATAGAAGTACAAAAGAAAAACAAGACAGAGAGATGAAATTAGTTTGACTTACAGTCTGAGTGAATGCAAAGGAGAAAAAGGGCAAGAGAATGTGTGTGTGTGTGTGTGTGTGTGTGTGTGTGTGTGTGTGTATGGCAGAGGGCAGCGAGGCAGTCAACGCAATGCAGAGGCAGGAGAAAAAGAAAAATTGGTCATTGAGCCCTACATACATGTCTGTGTGTGTGTGTGTGTGTGTGTGTGCTTGTGTGTATGTATGTGTGTATATATGTGTGTATATGCAGGAAAGTAGGAGAGGGGAGGAGGCATTAGTCAGCAGGAATGAGAAAATTAAGATAAGGGGGGGTGGAAAGAGGAGGGGTAGATGAGGTAAGAGTGAAGAGATGAGAGGAATCAGGAGATGTTTTAGTCACACATGCGTGTAAACACACGCACACACACACACACACACACACACACACACACACACACACACACACACACACACACACACACACACGTTCACCCCAAATGGTCAAAAAGTTGAGTTTGGAATGATGGACATTTCTCACCCTCTGGTCGCCATCTTCGCTACGTAGCGGAAGGGGAGGTACTACCAACGTATTTTGGTATCTCATACCAAACTGGCTCAATGTTTAGGTGACAAATGGATCCTCACAGGCCTCATGTAGCTTCTGGCTAACCAGCTGTTATCGGTTCGACTCAGACTTGTGTGCTTGTAATAAGCACATTATATCACAATTTCACTATAGTACAAAGCAAGTCGCAGAGTCTTAGCCATGCTAGCACCTCTGTGAGGCTGGACCTCAGCAATAGCATTCAGCTTTGAGCTAAACGCTAATGTCAGCATGCATTAGCATGTTTGCAATGCTAATGCTAACATGATAATGGTAAGCAGGTACAATGTTTACCATGTTCATCTTAGTTAAGTAAGTGTGTCAGCATGCTAACATTTGCCATTTGCACTAAACACAGAGTAAAGGCTAATGGAACAGCACCTAATCCGTATCATTTTTACCAGAAGATAGTGCTGGATGAACAATTAAGGGATCATTAAAATTATTAAAATCCATCCTGGGGGGAAACGGACTAAATTTTATGTCAATCCATTAAGTACTTGAAATATGAAATATTTCATTGGCGGCCAGAATGATGTAAAGATGAATTTAATCTAGGGGATAAATAAAGTATCTATCTATCTATCTATCTATCTATCTATCTATCTATCTATCTATATCTATCTATCTATCTATCTATCTATCATACGAGTAGCATGCCCAATAAACACTGTATGTGCACGGTTTTACAAACAAAATAAACAAAAAAAACTTTCTTAAAAGGAAAACTAGATTAAATTATTTCAACCAATGTAGAAAGCAGGCTTCCCACTATCTGATCTAACTCATTACCAACTAAAACCTCAGCACTTTTCTTCACAAGTGAAGAAAATATTGCTTCAAGTCACTCACTTGTCCAATCTGCTCTACTCCGCACTTGGATTAAGACAAGATCAGACGATTCCTCCCAATCACTGCCCTCTGGATGTTATTACTAACATTAATGTTTCTGTACACCCGTGGTACTTCATCTGCAATGATCTCTCTGAGAAGACTGAATACAACCCTCTATCCACCATGAGAGCCTGCTCGAGGTATGTGAGTGCCTTTCAGCCTGTGTTACCCCTGAGTTGAAGAGAGACCAGTCCTAATAGGTGTTTGGTTCTAGAGCAAATATAAGTGAGTCCAACAATCTCTACCTGCTCAATCTTCAGCAAACTTCAAAAAGAAGCTCCATCCCTGTCCACCAGTTAACCAGGTGATTTCACCTAATGTCTAAAACAACTCAGTCGGTCCTGCAACAAGCTCTTGTCCACAAGACACTGACCCAAACATGTCTCATATTTGCAGCCACATGGTGTTGCTTGCAAGGTTCAAGAGATACTGAGGCACACAAATCCTCCACCAAGCAAAGCTTTCACTTCCACTTTCCACTGTCAGGCTCTCATGGTAAAGTGATTTTTATTGCATGTATGAAAAAAGTGTGCTTCAAAATAAAAAAGGTTGTAGTGTGACAGGCAGATAGAAAGATGTCGGTACAGTAAAACAGGCAGACAGATGAGCTGGGAAACCACAGAAAAAGATGTCATAATGAGCATTTGCAGTACATTTAGTGACCTCATACTCCTGGTGCATCTTCTGCAGCTCTGTCATGGAACGGTGAAAGTCTGCCTGCAGCGTCATGCTGCTCTGATCTGCCTTCGTCTTTGACTCCCTGAGCAGAGCCACCTGTTGCTCCAGATGCCGGGTGTTGCGCTCCTCTGTTTCACACCTGCAATGCCAACAGGGGTTTATTTTATAAACCTTATATGAAGAAAGGGAGGTAATATGTCACAGTCAAGACAATCATATAGGAGAAGATACATTTATTTAAAGTGATACATTCTTAAGTCGTGCCAAGTATCCATTTTAAGTTGATCTGAAAGAGATTGCAATAATAGCTAATAATCATACACCGACCACCTATGCCTGTGAAATCATAACTACAAGTAAAAAGAACTAGACATCATCCTAAGTGTGTCATAAGCATAGTCCAGAATTTTACAGTTACACTCAGCTGGTCAGGAGACACATCAGGTGGAGCTATAAATAGAACAGGTGTATTTATTTCAAGCTCCAGTGCGTTGCCACTGTCCTTCATGGGTTAATGGCTGACAGCAGAGGGGTGGTGTGTGTGTGTGTGTGTGTGTGTGTGTGTGTGTGTGTGTGTGTGTGTGTGTGTGTGAGGGAGGGGTGGTGGTGGGCTCAGTGTCACTCTGCATCAATACATAAGTGAAACTGCAGACGCAGCACAAAGCCCGGCCTGGATTTATATGCAGGTTGGCTCACAGGAGCGGGAACTGGCCTGAGTTAGATAACAGAGGACTAGAAATGCACTGCAGCAGGATGAAAACAGGAAACTGTTGATAGTTATTCCACAGCTTTGTTTTGCATATTGTGGTGTTTTATGGCTCAGTATTGATAATCCCACACTTTTCCTGGCAGAAACTTGTATTTTTATCTGATCACTGAATATAAACTGTATGAATGAGTGCATGCTTATGGGATGTGATCTCATGCCTAATATGATGATCAATAAGGGCTCGCCTGTATTGAGTGAGGGAGGGGAGTGTTAGAGCTTTCAGGAAAACAACAGCCAAACACAGCTGACCTGGCCTGGACAGCAGCAGCTTTGGACTTCATGCTGTCAGACTGTAATGCCAGCTGGGCGTTCTCCATCAGCAGTTTACCAACCTGAAAATTTAGCACAATAACATCAGATTAGATCAAGGAAAGTGCAAAGACAACATGCAGTTTTTTAGCTGTCAAAGAGATTTTGTTCTATGATAAACTGGTGAGGTGGCCTGGCAGTGGCCATTACAGAAGTCCATTAAAGAAGAGAAGTAAAAGTCTTGAATGCATTTATGAGCATTGAATGATGCATGTCCTACATCACCACTTGCAAATACTGTATTTTGATTTATGACAATAATAACAACAATAATAATAATAGTGATAATAATTATAATAATTATAATAATGATGGTAATAATAAACATAATGATAATAATAATGATAATAATAATGACAATAATGATAATATTATAGTTTAATAGTGTAAGGGCCGAGCCATTAATGCCTTCCCGTGTTTCCACCCAATGTAGGAGGATACTATGATCGACCATATCAAACTAAAAGTGAGCAGTAACCATTGTCAGCAACCAATAATAGCAAGTCATTGGTAACATTGATAAGAGCTGTCCCGGTACTATGGTGGGCTCTGACATCAGACTGGAAACTATTAGAAACATTATTTCTGTTCATAAAAGATGTCAATTGGGATGAGATTACTTTCTCAAGAACCTTTGATTAAAGACAATTTGTGGAAAAGTCTGTAATTACTTCAGGATAGAGCGTCCACATTGGATGAGCAATGGCAACTGCATGTTTAAAACAGTCTGAAGAGCCAGAGGCCAAATAATTCTTAAAAAATTCTAAAATAACATGGCCGATGGTGGGAAAAACATCCTTAAGCAGTGTGGTGGGTGTATGATATCCAACAAACAGGAGGTTGTGTTCAGATGGAAGGCTGTATTCTCTAACACTGAAAGTGAAATGGGCTCAAACTGAGATCTCAAAATTATGTCCTGTATCATTATGACAAGTTACTTTTCAGTTCCACGTGTATGTTTGTTGTCTAGACAATAATTCAAAAGGCCTTTTTCACAAAAGACAATTTAACTTGTCATAGCAGAAAAAGCAAAAGTGTCACTAATAAGATTAAAAATGTCTCAGTTCAAGGGTCGCAGTAAGTGAATTATACCAGGATCCTGAAACTGATGCTGCTAAATGGAATTCAGCCTGTGAATCACTGTATGTGCAGTGGAAAGAAAGTAAAATCACCACATGTACATCTTTTAAACTGTCAAGTTGAAGACATGTGCTCGAGTAATACTTATTGTGTTTAACACAAGCAATAAATTGTATGTTACATGCGATATGATTATTGTGCTGTTGGGGAAACTAGCTAGTTAAATATACCTTTCTCTCTCCTCTCTTTACTTTTCTCTTCTTACTGTCTCTTCTGTGAGCTCCAATTAGCGGCTGTGGAAAAATACGAAATCCTCCGTAGACCAGATCGTCTCACCTTGGTTCGGACTAAGCAGTCTACAAGGTTTGGCCCCTGAATTGAGACACAGCTAGTGTGGGAACTTTGTCTTTTTTTTTTTAATACAAATATTTTCTACACATGAAACTGAATTTCTCCTGCAGATTTATTTGACAGCTTTACAACTGTAAACTCTGTTTTTTTGTGAACATCATTATGAACATCATTTTACAAGCTCAAAATCTTATTGAACCCAATTTTAGGCCATATTCTCCTTCTCGTTGGATGTGTTCACATGTATCCACTTCCTGTATCCCAAATTTCAAACTAAAAGCCCTTTGGAGAGTCTTGTAACCCTTTACAGCAACAACTGTACCTCTCTTCAAAACAAATCGGCATTGTGCATAGTGTTTGTCTCCCTTCACCTCACCTCACCTCACCTGCAGGCTCAGATGGTCTATCAATGCTAAAGAGTACATATTGTATACATACTGTTCTATACATACTGTACATGAAACACAGCCAGCATCTTTCTTCAACACAGCCAACAAACTGTATTTATATGTTCAGCAAAGGCAGCAGACTTTTTTCATTTGATTCTCACCGTTTAGGCCAAAAAGCCATCTGGATATTACAAAAACCAAATGGCTCCTCATATTTAACCACCTAACATAAAAATGTTAACACACCCTAATTTCCCTTTGTTTTCTTAGGAGTGCAACACTTTAAGAACAAGACACACCCATGTTGAGGAAAAGACAAAGATAACATGGAATATTCCATAACATTTATACCATAAACATTAGTATACACCCATTATTGTGGATTGGTGAGCAATTAAACTAGCAGGGTTTTCTCTTGTGCCTGTCATGGTTGTGGGCTCATCTGTCAAAGCTGAGTGACATGGTATGCAACGAGAAACAAGGGAGTCATTAAAACACCTTTGTGTGCTTCAAGCAGAAAGTGATTCTAACACCACGCAGCGGTTGAAAACCATCAGGTCAAGTCATGTGAGCAACCGTACTGGTTGGCGTTAATGGTCTACTGAGCGGAACAACCTTTAAGGTAGTAAAGATTTCCACATTCTTTCTGTGTGTGACGTCCAGCATTCTTGCTGCGTCTCTCTGGCTTTGATCCAGGCTTAATTAGACACATATATGCTCCTAATCCTCTGCAGCAAGTTTGTTTGATGTGTCATTACCTCTCACCTCATGGGCTTTTGTACAATCTGGGTACTTACATGTCATTTTCTTGGTACATTGCTTTTGAATTTCCCTTTTCAAAGGTGTGTTTCTTCAGAATGTCAACTTTTATCTTGATGACAAATGAGCTTCAGTATCAAGTTCGTTTTGAAAATGGTTTCATATATCAAGACTAGGTTGCTGATTCTCTCTTACTAGCTAATAGGAAAAAAACATCAAAATGATCTACAATTAACAGATCAATCAATCTTTTATAGCTTCAAACCCAATCAAGCTCCAACAGCAACTTTATGAATTTGAGGAAGCTGTTGTTTTTACTGATTAAAAGCAGAGCCAGCATTGCGGCGTCTGTCCTCAAACCATCGTTGCACCACTGCCATTAAGCTGCCTTATCTGGCCTGTATTTGACACTGTTGACATATTGCATGCAGCTGTCATCAACACTGGTAATTGACTGTGTCCCTGTTTTCACCGCAGTCATTACTGTTGAACAATAGGCACCTGCCCCTGTTCTCTGCCGGCCAAGACGGCCTCGAGCTGATGTAATGGAGAATGAGCATAATCATAAAGCCTGAGTGGAAAAAATAACTCTGTAGCATTTTTGCTACATCTGCTTTGTGCCTTTATCTGGCAAAGAGATGTGCATTTTCCAACAGTTTTCCAATAGTTCTACTGATGATTAAAAATGTCGACAAATGTTAGTCTGACCTGGGCACGGAGCTCCTTCACAGTCTGCTCCTGCTGGGACCAGTCCTGGGAACGTGAGGCATTCCTGATGCCCCACTCGGCTATCTGAGCCTCCAGCTGCCGGTTGGCCTCCTGCAGCCTGTTCACCTGCTCCAGGAAGCCCTTCAAGCGGGCGTTCAGACCCCACATCGTTTGACTGGAGTCCTGCATCAAGTCCACAGATGCCTGACCTGACAGAGTGCACACCCACGTGTTTACGACACACACACACACACACACAATGAGCCACTGATATCTCCACTCAGTCAAATTTCACAGGCACAGCAGGTTGAGCCTGTGATGGTCAAAACATTCAGATAGTTCGCGACCAGCAGACTTACTATGTTTGCTGCACAATGCATACACAGCAATATTAAGTTAGAACTTTCACAGCAAACAATCTGCCACCCAGTCTGAGATCACACGCTGCCAGAGGCGTTTACTAGGTAAATGTTTACCCAGCGATACTCACCTGAAACAAGGTGGCCTTCCACGAATAAAGCACAGTAAATGTGGTAACAGGTAGCAAAGGTCCTTCGGTCTATTTGCCTGATCACACTGAGCCGACCCAACACTCACCACAGCTTAGCCACATTCCTCTACAGCAAGCTGGTCAACACTTTTTCCCTTCCCACTGTGATCCAGGTCATCAGCAGCAGCAGGCCCCTGAGACACAGCACAGGCTGCCATTACCTTGCCAGTGTCACTGCTTGTACGTCAGTCTGTAGTCTTCAGGCTCAGACACGATACGGATGGTCCTCCCTGTCCCACCTCACCACCCAAAACCGCATTTTGGAGAGGAGAGAGCAGTGGGGTAGGCACTGGACACAGTGCTTACATCACCAGCACTCTGGGGCCCTTTGTGCTCTCTGATCCAGGATTACTGAGCCGCTTTCAAACAGGGAGACAAGCTGTGGAGCGAATGTTCAGGGAGACACAGTGACAGGACATGTGAGTGGTGCTTAAATAAGAGGTTACATGTACTATAATTAATGTGAAGCCTGCTTCCACATACACTCTGCCCTGAAGTGAAGTAAGACACACTCTGTGCAGAGTGAACTCTTGCTCAATAACAGTCTTGGCGAGTTCTAGAGAATAACTGAGTGTTTGTGTCTGACTGTCTGGGACAAAGGTTTCATCTTCTAAATATTCTAATGTGGTGTCAGTATTTCCTTAGATACACTGTCCACAGATATGTCCCAACAACTACAGCACTATGTTTTCAGCACAGACACATTATAGTTTTATTGTGTCTGGAATTTGCATACAGTATATTTTCATAGGCATATTCTACAGCCAGCAGACTGCATGTACAGCAGTGTCACACACCGGTAATATTATGAAAATATTTAAGGTATTATAATAAGACGTATGTTTGGTTAAGCTACGGGTGTGGTGTCAGGATTCCACTGAATGTTTAAGCTTTGATACAAATGTAAACAAATGGGTTGGTCCTCTATCAAAAAAAAAGAAAAAGAAAGTGTGGCTCTGCATTTTGATACTGCTAAACAGTGGTCACTTTTGCCACAGATAGAAGTCACTGTAGCATAATGGTCCAGTCACATAGACCAAGTTCATCTGTGCATTATGTGTAGAAGGTGGTGCTTTAATTGAGCTTGATGATTAGATAAAATGAAGTCACAGGGTTGGTTGGTGAATCAGGTCACAGACAAATTAACACGCTCGACATCTGGGAACATGCTAATGCTTGTCTAGGGATGGGTACTGAAACCTGGCGTTTGACAGGCCCCAGGGCTAAATTTTAAATCTTAATCGGTTCTGTGGTACTGGAGAAATTAAGAAAATAGACTTTTGTTAATATATATTTGTTATCGCTATAAAATAATATTTCTTCTTTCATCTCAGTTACATAATCTCACTTTAATGGTTGCTCACAACAACTACAATTCATTATGTTAAAAAAGTAGTGATTGGTCCTTTAAATGTGATTGTAACATTTAAATCCGGATCTATTTTGACATACAGTTTCAGTGTTTGGAGAATCTAATTCTTTCCTTATCTAATGTGTTTCTGTGCCTACTTTGACTTCAAAGAGCCACTTTTGTCAGTTAGCAAACCCCCGATCTGAGGATTTGCTAATCAGATGACTTCTTCATTGGGTAAACAAGTGTACTTTACAAAGATCGCTTTGCCAGGATGTGGGGATTACTAATACAAGGCCTGCGGCGCTATCTGCTACAACCATTGTACAAGTATTGTCTTGAAATTACAGATGAGGAGCAGCCAGCTGACGTTTTGATAAGAGTTTGCCAGGGTTGTAGTTTTCATCCACCTGTATGGTTAGAAAAAGATAGAGAGAGAAAGAGGGAGAGAGAGGGAGAAAATGTCCATCATAGATAGCAAAAGGAAAAGTGTGGAAACTTTAATTATTAAACACACACTCACACACACACACACACACACACACACACAAACACACACACACTACCCGACTCTCCCCACAAAGCTGTCAGACCCCACAAGTATAGTTAAACAAGCTCTTACACACAGTCTAACCAGACTAACCAAACGATGCCAGAAAGTACCGCCGGGAAAATTACCATCATTACACTCCATTACCGTTTGAGTGAAGTGTCATCCTGTTGGCAAGAAGGTGGTGATGTTGGTGACGGTGATTGATAATGTTAGCAGGAAAAATAACACCCATCAGGGCGTTCCAGGCAGCTGGATTCTGAGTGTCTGGGACTGATGATTTTTGCTATGACTGCAAACAAGGAATGCTACCAAACCTGTTTTTAGATGTCATGTTCCAATCCAAGAAATCGCCTTTGTTGTATTGCATTCGAAGGAGTGTTTTGCCAGGGGAGTCATGCATTTAAGAGGAAAGGGGGAAAAGCAGGTGGTGACTTGATAGGCAAATTTCAGGAGATGACGTGGAGGCTTCAGAGTTGGTCACTACCTACAAGAGAATGAAAACAAATGAAAGCCTCAGGTTATGGGTTTAACACTGAACAGTCTTAATAGTCTGCTGTGCCTGACTCCTGTGACTTAAGATTCGCCTGCCACTCTTCCCCTCAAGGGTGGACGCTAAGTAGCTCTTTGATTTCTCATTTATTCCTCATTTTAATAAAGGTGCTTGGCGACAAAAAAAAGAAACACCTGGTAAAAACACACAATAGCTTCTGATCCATTCTATAACAATTATAAAACTCTATGCCAGGAGGTTTTTGTGCTTTGTACATGATATTGTTATGCAAGCTACTTGAGTTCTGGATTGGAAGGTATTGTGGTTTGAATCCAAAACCTCAGAAGAGATTATCTTCACATAAACTCCTTACAAGACTCTGCTGTAGGGGTTATGTTCAGCTAAAGCATGTCTCATGTGCTTTGACTTGCAGTGTGATGGTAACCTTCAGGATTTATCTATACTATGTTAAACACTCATTTACATTTCTGTTGAAATGATCATTATAATCATTAAACCATTAAAGCTGCACTTATTAACATTTCTATGTCAACAATCGGTCAAATGACTATGTGTAATGTGTAAGGGGGTTAGCCCTGTTGCCAACTACTTTAAATGCAAAGTAGCTACAGTATCGCTACTGCCTGTAGATGTTGCGAAATTATACCATGTGTTAATTTGCATATCCATGACACCAGTACATTTATTCAAGATTTTGAAAGATTTTGAAAAATTAAAGTTAAATCTACCTAGACACTTGATGAAAGTCACTGCGTATTTTCACACAAAATATAAATTGTGTAGTCAACAATGGGGATCAGTCATTGGTTGTTATGTACACATATTCACTGGTCATTCACATACTGGCTGCTGATTGGTTGACTGAATGTGCTACTGCTCTTCTACATCCACTGAACAGTCAGTTCAGACAGACACATTCACATTCACAGTATTAACCACGTGTCATAACCTAACACTATATGGACAAAAGTATGTGTGCACCTTTGGTCTGGGGCTGTTTTTTATGGTTTGGTCAATAGTGCTGCCATTGTGGAAACAATGGGTAAGGCCCCTTCCTGTTTAAACATGCCTCTTTGCACAAAGTGCAAATGGTTTTCCCATTGCAGTGCGGAAGAACTCAACTCAAGCACAATAGGAACTGGAACTCGACCGGTCTGGAGAACCAGGTCTTATAGACCAACATCAGTGGTTGACCTCATTAATGTTCAGCAGTCATGTACCCTTTTAACTCTATTAAACAAATTTCCACACCTACGACTTGAATGCTGATCATACCAGTGTTAGATGAGAAAGGTTTGTCATCTTAACAGACAGACATCATACCATACATTTCAGAGTTTATAGTCTGGGAGACATGTCATACAGATGAAGGAAACACCTTTGATGGTGTTGTACAACTACACAAGGAAGGGAACTGAAGCGAACAGCCCAATTAATGTGACACACAGGCATGAACTGGGCAGGGTTCTCCTGACTGGCTGGGAGAGTTGGTTGAAATTTACACTACATAGAGAGCAGAATTCATTAGCTAACGAATCTGTCATTAACATTCATTGTGGTTGCTGCTTTGTGCCATCTCATAATGAAGGACCACGGCAAGAAAAGAGCAACAGGAAAACACACCTTACATAATACACCCTACTGATTTTACACTTGTTAAAGCCTAAAACCCCTAAGGAAAAATAACTATATTTGGGCCTATCATTAAATTGTACCATTAAATATTTGTGTTACATTTAAAAAGAAGTGCAGGTGCAGGTGCACGGCCCGAAAACTATTATCCTTATCATGATTTGTTTGACATTTTGCAAAGCACCCCAGGGTTACACAATACTTACTCTTCATAAAACAGTTTCACTAGGAGTGCCACACTTAGATGTCACTCAGTGTTGCGTAGAATGAGGATGGGCAAATACTTCAGCTGAACATGTCAGGGCCTTGTCCCTGATGATTTTACCTGCAGTTACTTGGGTCAGCAGAAGGGCTGGTGGAGGGGGTGTATTATCTGTATGTCTGAGTGTAAACTGAGAAGAGACATTTCTTTGTTTGATCCAACCTTCCAGCATGTGATAACATGACAACATGACCATAATTATTAATGCCGTTTGTCCATGACAAGGCGTTCTGGGACAGATACCTCAATCACACCAGATTAAAAATCAGAATCAGACTTATTTTCACTTCCATAATATACAATTGAATACATGTGAGTGAGATATCATTGTCCTCTGGTCAAGGGGATTTGACAGACAAGTTAAAAAAGACAGACACATATTAAAAGCAAGACACATTAAATACACAAAAACACGTATTAAAAACAGAGACACATATCTATAATTGTCAAGTGTGCAATAGCTTAGAAGTGCTAAGTCTGGCACACTCCTGTGCTGTATTTAAATTATGGTTATGATATTTTATTGTAGATCTATAGTTTAACCAGTTCTTATGCAAAATGAATTACTCCATCATGGTAAAATATTGTTTGTAGGGCTGCAACTATGAATTATTTTCATTATTGAGTGAACTAACATAGTTTTCAGTTTTCTGAATGTAGTAATTTATTAAGAAACCGTGTCTCAAGACAACTAACTCAACTTGTGATTGTGATTTTTGTGAGGGACAGAGCAACACCCACAGGCTTAAACTCCAGCTTGGTTTATACTCCAATGTCATTATAACCTGACTTTAAAAGAGCTATTTGTAGGTTTTGCTCTTGCTACAAAGCCCATGTTATCACTAACAGCTTTTTATTTACCAGTCTTGCTGAGAGTTTCAGCCATCGTTGCATTTACAATTACAATATGTTAAAATGACTCCCTCTAATCAGTGCCACTTCTTTGGAGCTTTGCTTTCCACCTCTGGAGACAGACAGATCTTGGCGAGTAAAGGAATCAAGTTTGATGCTGAACTCGCAATGTTTCCTCTAAACTGGTAAGTATACAGCTGTTAATGCTAATGTTGGCTATGTAGCAATAGCAAAACTTACATATAGCTCCTTTAAGCTTGACTGTTAAACATTAAGCCTGGTGTAATGTCCTTTGTCAGTGTTACCCTAATTAAAAAGCACCTTAGTTTAAACTATAATTTAAGATCCGGTTTCAGTCTAACTTCACTTTAAGCGCCTCTGTCAGTAAAACACTGGTAAACAAAAGAAGCGTATATGATAATACATGCCAGCTTCAGAGTGAGCAACGTCAGAGAAACCTGATGGACTGGAGGTTCCCTAATTTTTCCAGTTGTTGAACATAACTTGAAAGGTAGGGGAAAAAATGATCAAGAACAACAGATTAAGAACACCTGATTAAGGGGCAGCACCCACTTGTCCACCCATTTACTACAGTTTAACAGCTGCTACTCACTTCTAAATTATCTGTTTCACATCGTCCAAGCTGGTAATTACGAACAATTTGAGTGATTTATGAGAACAAACGTTTTTCATGGGAAAAGGAGCCTATTCAGTTTCACAATGACTCTTAGTTTTTGAAACAAGGGCGCTTGGCAGCTGCTATAAAAAACAGAGTAATACAGTTTTTATAGCTTATGTGTTTATCCAGGAGTATACCACTACTGTTGCCAAGATCAACTTTTACCTGCCCAGTAAAACATTATTTGCATAGTAGTCATGACAAGGTAGGTAGGAGACAGAGAGGGGGATTGCTAAAAAGTGCAATGTATGTTTGGGAACACCTAAACACTGTTGTAGTCAGTCATCTGACACTGGGGGTCGGTGAACATTGTGTGTTTTTGTGATTAGTTTGTGTGATACACCTTTAGCATATCAAGGTAATCTTAATTAAGACATGCTGACAGACTGGCCCAGTGGTTAGCGCTGTCACCTCACAGGGTTCGAACCCTGGGCCTGGAGCCTTTCTGTGTGGAGTTTGTGGAGTTTGCATGTTCTCCCTGAGCCTGTGTGGGCTCTCTCCGGGTGCTCCGGCTTCCTCCCACGGTTCAAAAACATGCACAATAGGTTGATTGGCGATTATAAAAGTGCCCATAGGTGTGAATGTGAGCATGAGTGGTTGTTTGTCTCTGAATGTCAGCCTTGTTATGGAGTGGTGACCAGTCCAGGGTGTACCCTGCCCTCACCCAATGTCAGCTGGGACTGGCTCCAGCCCCCCCGCGACCCTATAAGGATAAGGGGTATAGATAATGGATGGATGACAGACTTGGCAACACACACCTGCCTGGATATGATCAAACCACAACATGGCACGAAACAATCACTGTAGGACTGGATGAAGCACTTAAACTAATCATGTTGTGACTCAAATCCGAGTTGAGGTGTTGGTTCGAGGCATGAACCCAAAAAGGTCAAGGCACTGATCCAACTTTAAAGGTCTAACTAATGGGGATGTACATTTGAGAGTACACGCAGGTCCTAGCAGGTAATAACAGCAACAGCCTGAGGGAGCACAGGAACAAATGGGTTTTCTGAGCAATTCACTGTATGATCTCTGAGATATGTGCCTACACCTAATAACAACATGACATTTAAATAAAAGACATGCCAAAAACAAAATGGCTCCATGGCAGGTTTTCAAGCACCATGGCACCACATGGTTCACGCCGTGTTATACATACAAGTGTGGGAGAATATTTACAGTCTGTGTGGATGTGTGTGCAATAAATGATGCATGAATTCCTTTTTCAGTCAATGTAGAGTATGTGTAAAAAAAAGTCCACTGTTTAAAAGGTTTGCCCCTTTAACTTCTTTATGCATAGCAGCTGTAATTTGCCTACATTTTTATCAGCAATGCTAGCACTCTGGCTCCGTTGTTGGTTTTCAGTTTGTTGCTTTGGTCAAGACTGAATATTTCAGCAACAATTAATTGTATTGCCAAAGAGTGAGAGTTGAGGTGAGAGTTGTATTTTACTCTACATGGGATTAGTGTTTTAACTTCTACAGTCAAGTGGCAGACAACAGTGTTTATTCCATGCCAAAAAACACTTGTATACCACCTCATGGCATTAACTGAACACCTGACGGCGCATAACTCCAGCAGACAGTGTGGACAGAGGAGAAGAGCAGGTGGGCAGTGGGTGACTTTGGAGGCGGCTATAAGCTGCTCATCAAGCAGAAGAAATGGTACTGGCATTTTCTTTGCTATTTTTCCACAAAAATCTTAAATTTGAATGGGTGGGCAAGATGCATGTTTGGGTGTTCTGCCTGTAGCTACCACCAGCCTGTGGTATGCCTTAACCATTAGGCCACCAGTGTGCCCCGAAACTTGCTGACTGAGGTGATCCTCTGACTTTTTGCCTAGCCTCAACGAGTGGTCAGAAATTTTGTTTATCCAATAATTTGCTAATTACCAAATGTTAGCATGTTAAAACACTTAAGTAAAATGTGAAAAAATTATTATTATAGAATGTGCTGTGTGCGTGTGCTGTTTGTCTGTCTTTCATTTGCATAATAATATAACATTAATCAATTCAGTATAGTCATCAGGTCTTTGAATGAAATTGCCCCACTAAGTTTGCTATTCGAATAAATGTTAAGCTAAAAGGAGCTAGCCGAATCACAAAAACCTTTATGGAGCATGGTGTCTAATTTTAGTATCACTGAGCTAACAAAGTCAAACGAAGAGGCTACTTCACTACCTGCCACATTTAAAAGACATTTGACGGCTACAGTGCTGTGGACCCCAGGAAGATTAGTAACCATTGTAGCAGAAGCTAGTGGGGATCAGAAAAAAGAAGTTAAAGTTACAGTTAAGTTCAATTATGAACTAAAAATGAAATAGAACAAATAAAAATATGTTGTGGTGATAGGCATCCTTGGTATTGAGGTTATGCTGTTATCATCGCAGCCCTAGTAGTATACAGTATACCTGCTAATCGTCACATTTGCATACTCAACATGTATGTCTACTGCATTTTTACAAAGTTGACTGTGAGAGACACAAACAAGATTCTGGTGTACCTGTGCTGCCCTGTACCTGTGCATGCAGGCTGATAGCTGCGTCCTGAAAATTCAAAGAGGAACATCATGCTTTTTACTAAAATGACAGTTTTGGGAGATGCTTTTATAGTTAAAATCAGTCTGTTTAAGGTTAGAGTAAATGAACCGCAGTTTACCTATAAAGGGATTGAAGGAAGTATTCCTTTAACTGTGTCAGACAGACAGGCTTAAATTAAAGGTGACAACATGAATGAACAATGCCTCACACGCCTTAGTGAAATGCACCGTGACAGCCGTTAAATGTTAAGGGCACTAACCTGAATGCCAACCCACCACGCCCTGCGCGGTCACACCTGTGATGGTGGCATCAGCATCTTTCCATCTACCTGTTGGGCCGCACCCACTTCCAGGAAGGAGACTATAAAAACCTATCCTGCGGGCGGCCTCAGCACCAGCTCCTCTTCACCGCTCCTGAGGTTTATCAACTTTCACTCAACACTGCATTCGAGTCTCACAGAAGTCACCATGACCGCCTCATACCGCTCCGGCGTATCCGCCTTCTCCATGTCCTCGGTTCCCTCACTGTCAATTTCCAGGCGGGGAACGAGCGTCTATGGCGGTGCCGGTGGTCGAAACGTCCAGGTGTCCTACGCTTCCAACTCCCTCGGCTCCGGGTTTGACCTGGCGGCGGCGCTCGGAGGTGGCGGGGGAGGCAGCAGCAGTTTCTCCCTCACAGGCAACGAGAAAATGAACATGCAGAATCTCAATGAGCGCCTGGCCTCCTACCTGGAAAAGGTGCGCTCTCTGGAGTCCACCAATGCGCAGCTGGAGCGCCAAATCCGCGAGTGGTACGCTAAGCAGACCCCCACCGTCCGGGACTACAGCAAGTATCAGGCAATCATTGACGACCTGCGCAGAAAGGTGAGCTTTACTCTCCTCATATAAATATGTAACGACGTGTCTTTAATTATATAACCTCTATTTTCCTACTGTAAAATAATGTTAATAATCAACATTAAAATATATGCTAACTTGCAAATGTTATAGTGCTTTTTTCCAGTCTGAAAACTCTTAGCACTTTAAAAAAAAATCATTTGGGATATGGTAAAGAAACAACCACCATATAAAGAAGTATAATTTTTTCATGTATATCATGTTAAATCTTCATCCTCATATGACATGATACACTGCACTAAGAAGATTAGTTTATCCTCCACAGATAAGAATGCAGCCCATCATAGCAAACATTTTATTCATTACTAATTTTTCCAACCTTACTGAGTTCTCATTAAAGTCTAGTCAGTATCACTCAACCATGTGCCTTCATAATGTGGATCAGGAAAACCACGAGAAACTTAATATATCAAGAGCAACATGGATGATATACAGTGTGTGCATGTGCAAGGTAACAGAAAGAAAAAGTTAGCTGGCGTGCTGGACTTTAAAACTAAAGCCCCTTATTCTTTTTTTTTTTGGGTCTCTCAGCAGCACCTGCCAACCCTGTCAAGAGTAATGTTAATCACTTGATGAGCAAATGTGATAATTGCCTGATATCATTCAGCATAAGTCAGGCGTAAAGTAAACTACTCTGCTGATCAAACCAACCTTGTCAGCCCACATTCTAGATAATGAATCGCTAACACACCTTTGTGATAGGTACTATATGACGATAAGAAATCACTGACAATGCTTGTTTTTTTTCTAGATAAGTGTCGCCTCACAGGACAATGCCAGACTGATGCTGCAGATTGACAATGCCAGACTGGCAGCAGAGGATTTCAAAGTCAAGTGAGTGGAATGATCCCTGTATGGTTAAAAACCCTTATTAGCATTGCTATGTTTTTATAATGGCAGAAGGCTTACATCACATGCTCATTCAGGCAGTTCATGCTATGTGGACATATTGTCCCCGGGGGTGTAATGGTCAACAGCGTGATGAAACAGGTGTGACTGGTTTTGGTGGAGCTTCACCTTGAATTGTTGTTGTTTGAATAATAATGGAGCGGGTGCAGTAACATAAACATCCACGCTGCTTTCTTCGCAGGTATGAGAATGAACTGGCATTGCGCATGTCGGTGGAGGCGGACATTGCCGGACTGCGCAGGGTTCTGGATGACCTGACCATGACCCGGACTGACCTGGAGATGCAGGTGGAGAGCCTGAAGGAGGAGCTGGTCTACCTAAAGAAGAATCATGCAGAGGTGAGAGTTATACTGTTAGGAAGAGCATCACAACATCTCAGTAAGACCAGGTGTCAAGTCATCATCTGTATCTACGCGGTTATTACTTTTTACATTAATTATCGGAAAACAAAACAGAGCATGGATAGTTCATTCACATGACCAGAAGGGAATATGATCCACCCATTTCATGTAATTTAATCACAGGGTAAGAACAACATTAAAATAGTTCTCATGAGACAGTTAAGTCACCTGTTTGCCAAATGCCTGCCAAGAGATGTTATCACTCTCTTCTACAAACATTAGTTTATACTAAACTTGTTTGGATTTCTGCTGTGCCTTCAAGTTATGTCGCTCAAAGGGAGCTGACAAAAATAATGACTCATAAGATGTCATCTGATTGCAAGACATCTCAGATGACAGTGACTTAACGTGTCCTTATTAAAAGCAAGAATGTGCCAATTCTTCTGTCACAAATTACATAATCCAACTTAAACTCTGGTCCAGACTGGCTCTTTGTCTCAGGATCCCTTTCCTTGTTTTGCTTTCCAAGTGTTTTTTATCTTTAACCTTACCTGACCTTTGACTGTCGTCCTGCCCGTAGGAGCTTGCGGCCATGCGCAGCCAAGTTACTGCCAGCTCTGTGAAGGTGGAGGTGGACGCCAAGCCCCAGGAGGATCTGTCCAGGATCCTGGAGGAGGTCAGATCTCAGTATGACGGCATCGCTGACAAGAACCGCCGTGAAATGGAAGCCTGGTACAAGGTCAAGGTGAGCGGAGCGAGACAATACACTTAACCTCTTAAAACCATTTTCGTATCATCATCTCATGCCCACATTTAACTAAACAGCAAGCGATTACCTCATTGCCTGAATACCTTTGTGACAATATTCATGTCTAATTTTATGTCTTCCAGTTTGACGAGCTGAACAAGCAGGTGACAACCAGCACAGAGACCCTCCAGACCTCCCGCTCCGAGATCACCGACCTTAAGCGGACGCTGCAGTCCCTGCAGATTGAGCTGCAGTCCCAGATCAGCCTGGTACGGCACATTCTTCCACATGCACAGATGCACATAAAAGAAGCTGCAGCACACATTTTCATGCAGTATTTTTTCACTACAATACAACATGAATCTTCTCTGTTGTGTGTCATTTTATGATACTGTGGCGTGTGCAACACACATACCATAGTAACATATTTTACAACGTGTTTGACCAATACTATAAATAGCAGTCAGTAAACCTGTCAGTCAGTCACTTTGTTTTCCTCTGGCAACTTAAGTAGAAAGTGGAATAAGAAAACAAGCAATTAGTGGTGAATAAAGTCTCATATCTGCTCTTTATTCTGTCTCCTATGTAGAAATCTGCTTTGGAGGGCACACTGGGAGAGACAGAGTCCCGCTACAGCCTGCAGCTCAGCCAGCTCCAGGCCATGGTCAACAGCTTGGAGAGCGAGCTCAGCCAGGTGAGGGCGGACATCGAGAGGCAGTCCACAGAGTACCAGGTGCTTCTCGACATCAAGACTAGGCTGGAGCTGGAGATTGCTGAGTACAGACGGCTGCTGGATGGAGAAAAGTAAGGATGTGTGAATTCTGTTTAGAAAAAAAATAACTGGTTTAACAGTTTTCTGCATTATATGAGAAGTTTGAAACCACGCTCATGTCTCCCGAATCAGTAGTTTAACATTTGTACTATCTCCATCTTGAACAGTAAGAATGGTAAAAAATTTACTTTTTCCTTATTTCTCATTTTCTCTTCTAGCAAAACTGTCGTCGTACAAGAGGTCAAACGTAAGTTGACATCACTGCTGTATTTTTAGGCTCTTTGCCGATTAAAATGAAATATGCTACAGATTTGATTTTGTTTTTGGTTCCCTCTACAGATCAACCAGTCATTACCCAGAGGAGGAAGGTGGTGATTGAAGAGATCATTGATGGAAAAGTGGTTTCCCGCACAGAAGATGTGGACACAGAGGTCATCAGCAAGTAGACAGCCTGGATCCCAAACGATCTGAGTTTCTTAAGTCTACTAAAATGAACCAGGAAGAGAGTTTGTTATTATTTCACCCAGATCTGAAAGCTATCCCCAAATCCATCATATGTCTCTTCTTCTGCAGTACAATTTATCTGCAGCGTTCATTGCCATTCTCAAAAAATTGTCAGAAAAAATTAGCAAACCGATAAAACCGTTTTAAATTGTGTAAGAAGAATGTGTTAGTGTTAGAGATAGAACCAGATTTTTTATATATGTATGTATATACACAAGTTAAAGAGGTCTATATATATATATATATATATATATATATATATATGTTTTGCCTAAATAAAATTAAACCGCCACATTTATTCAAAGCCCAGTGAAAACAACTCTACCAACTGCCCTCCAGCTTCGCCTTCTGAAATACCAGATTTACACATTAGGTGACGCTGTGAGCCTAATAAAGGAAATGCACTTGGATTGATACATAGTGTGATAAAAGAAAGAAGATATTCTCCAGTCTTGTTTGTATTTTTTCTGTTGCCAGTGAAAGCATAAAAGGTCGAGGAAAATATGAAAATGAAATGTTATACTAATATGTATCACTCAGTCACCATGAACAAAATAGACTATTGTCAAGATGGATGTCTCTGTGATGTAATGTGTGATGTACTTCTCTAAATTAAAACTACATTTCCTATAAACCTTCTTGTGTCTGGTTGTGCATTGGATATCTGCATCTTTGGTTTTTCAGTTTTCTAAAGAGAAAAAAACATCTGCCTTCCACTTGTTTCATCTGCCATTGTACAAAAATATGAAAGCCATGATACTATTGTGTTCAATGTCACGTGTGTTCTTTCCATGAGAATGTCACACAATCTTTTGAAGAGGATACAAAAGGTGAATATGCAGCTGCAGTGTTATTTTAACATTCAGAGAGTGTTTGCTTTTACTTTCTTTCATGATCTTATACAAGTCCACACAAGCAGTTAATTTAACTATGAAAATCTTTGTGAGCCTGTGTAAATTTAGTTCAAAGGTACGTAGAAGGGCATTAAAGCAACATACAACAGACTTCAGAGAAAAAAATTTAAATCAATAGTAAATGATCCAGATCTGCCCCAGATCTGGATTGATTTTTGGGGAGGGCAGGGTGGGATTTTTAATTTGTCTATACTTGAAATTTATGTTTTTTTCACCCTTTTCTTGAGAGATTTACTGCTAAAAAAATAATAATAGTGACATCACAGTAGTGAACATGCCTTATGTGTGCACTACTGCTTATTCAGTGACAGGGCGAGAAAATGTTAATTTAGTAGCTCTTTTAGACAGAAGAATACTTGCTAAACAGTACACAGCGTTCCTACCTTTAATTTGCAATTAGGTCTTTGTAAAAATGATTGCTCCATTAACATAATGTATTGTACTTGCAATTAAGAGGGACGCTGGTGCACTAATAACCCCAAGGATGGTCTTGATTTTGAAGTTCAGCCTCATTGTTTTACTTCGCCTCGTGTGACTAAAAGCTTTTGGCTACTAAATGTTAGTTAATGTTAACAAATAATTAGACATTGTCACTTTGCAGACTTTATGACTTCATATTTTTGCTACAGTTTCACTATTTTTTAGCACTTCATATTAGGCTATCCCTCAGTTGTCACTTGGGGCGACAATGGCTGCTGTTGTTACAGTCGCTTGAGCTGCCACTAACTCCTACATAGTGAAGAGGTTTAAATTCTCTCTGTACATGCAGTGTTTTCATGTGTCCACTAGATGTCGGTATATTCACAATGGTGAGGGTATTGTTGTCAAATCTTGATGGTCATATTCTGAATTGGATATATGGAGATGTCAGCCTGTTTCTGTGGGGAAATCTTCCATCTCACAGTAGCAGCTTATTTCCCTTATAGGCCACGTCATGATCAGAAGGTAGACAAACCAAAAGTAAGACTTACTGTCTATTATTGAATATTATAGAAATCATTCACTGACAAGTATTTGTGACAATGTTCAAGATATCATAGGTTACTTAGGCAAATATTTTGGATGTTATCACTTACAGTACAGGAGGTTTGGGGTTCAGGGCTCTGGTTTCCTCCATTCAGTAGGCCTACGTCTATTTTAAACTGAATTCATTTAAAAAATATTGTGCTATTTTTTCAGTGTTTTTGTTTTTGCTTTTTTCCCCCTGCTGTTTTATAACTATCTTTTTTCAAATCAAAGGCTCAAGATTTAAATGCTCCAAATTCATTTTTTGTTCTTGTTGACGATATTAAAATTTAGTAATCCAGTTTAACCTCTTAAATCCTGTTTATTTTTGGATAAAGCCCTTTCCTATAACTTTTCACATAGCATGGGATCTTGGGAGTTGTCTTCACCACCATCACCATAAACTTCTCCCGGTTTGGATTCCTTCAATGTCAGTAGTTCAGGAAAAGAACCATTAAAAACACTGAATAAAGCAGTTTCCAGTTAAAGTCAGTGTTTCACCGACGCTGTACAGAGGACAGAGACGTCAGGGAAGGGTTGGGAGCTGAGATTGATGCTAACCTTTGTTTGGATTGTTTCTCTGATAACTTATCAACCAGACATTCAGAGGAAGGTAGGAACACCCATAAAGCAGTTTCTCTTTAAAAATCAGTGATTCGCCGATGCTCTAAGGCGAACAGGGAGTAGCTGGAAACAGGGACTACTTACCTATGTTTCTTTAATAACTTATGAACCAGACATTCAGCAGGTTTTTACCTGCAGCCGAATTATCCACAGAGGTGTCCTCCTCTCCAGAACAGACCAGGGGATTAAAACCAGTAAACGAAAAAGACAGTTTCACTTTAAAAATCAGTGATTTGCCGACGTGCTTCAGTGGACACAGGGCAGGACGTCTCCAGCGGCTGGGAGCTGAGCTGTCTAATATTTACTCAACTTTTTTCTCTAATAACTTCAGATCCAGACGTCCGACGACTACAATCCTTCATCTGGTTCAAATATAGAGTTGAAAACGGCCAAGGTGTAAAAAGTGTATGTGAGTTAAAACTAGATAAAAGTCAATGTTGAGTATCTGGCAGGCAACAACAACACTAACACATGCCACGGGAATATGACGTCATTGACATGCGACCAAATTACAGGTATCATTTTCAGATATTTCTCTGGTTTGAGAATTGCTGGAAACATTTGGGATAATGTACACAACTCAGTAAATATACAACATAGGTCCAGTCATTTTTACACATTTTAATGTGGAAAATTTACATATTATAACTTTAACATATGTAAATTAAATAAAACCTTTTCATAGTCGGTGAAGTCCAGCTGGGGGCTCTCTTACAAGCACCAACCAGTTCTGTGAATCGTCTCCCTCACACTACATTAGCCAAGTAACTACTCGACTTTTCCTTTATGTATTTTATTATTTAAGTCCACGAACAATTATCATTCCCTGCCAATCCATGACGAGACACGTCTTGTCCTTTTACATTCTATTTTATTTATATTATTTCAATGTTTTAAATCAATTTTTATTCTTAATTCGCATCATGTCACTATTTTCTTGTATTTTTAAATGTCTAACTGAAACACAATGAATTGCGTCTGTGTTTAAAAGGTGATAAAGAAATAAACTTCCCTTCAAACAGCGCAAACTCGACTTTACTAATCACTCTCATGCCTTACTAAGGTATTCATTAACTCGCAATTGTGATAAACTACGTGCATGTTATCCTCTTTATTACAGCCTGTGTCGAGTTGACCAATAACAAAGCATCATTAGGGTTGACAGAGTAAATGTTGCACATCTTAAATCTAAAGAAAAGACCCATTAAAGCAGGGCCTCCCTGTCCTCCCACAGACTCCACTCAGGGTTTATTTATAGTCCGAGGTCTGCACCAAAGATCCGTTCTGCCTTGGCACGACTGTATCACTTAAAGCTGGTGGTCCCTAGTCACGACCTAAATGATGACAAAATTCTGCACCATGGGAAGTTGACGTCACCACGGTACAGTCACCTCTTCGGTGACGTCACTTGACGGAGGCTGGGTGACAGCGGCAGCGGCAGCCGGGGTTAATGCCATCTGCTGGATGGACTCAACCATTCACCCAGCATTACGTCATCGGGGAGAAGAGCTCCGGATCGGTAGACTGTAGCCTGAGAGTCTGGATCTGAATGCGAAGCGAGCGTGGAGGGGCCGGACTGTAGTAGCTCTGATAGGAGCTGTTTGATCGAGAAGGGAGCGTCACCCTTGACAACTGTAAGAACAAAAGTTTACAGGGAACAAAGGAAATGAGTCTCTCTCCTGCACTGTTTTAAATAATTCGAAATATCACATAAAAAGTGGCCCGGTGAGTTGTCGTGACTTAACCTATAAGCAAAGATAAGATGAAGTATAAGATAAAGTAAGCTAAGATAAGTTAAGATAAGATAAAAATGCTAATTTAACATAAGACCAAGGGAAGTAGAAAAGGTTAGGCTACGTTTTTGGCAAACACTGGCACATTTATATAGATCATTGTCTCTTTGGAAAATATATTTTTAAAAAATGCATTACAGAGTATCCACCGGTTACCAGTTTCGGTATAACCTACATAAGATTCAAATAACCGTGAGGTAGCGTAGGTAGAGTTTGTTGAAAAAAACTACAGAGAGATTTGGGAAATAAAATCTGTGACAGCGGTGCTGTTCAGACGAGCTGTCCATGGTGCTGAAACAGACGAATGAGTGCGACCTGCCACACAGACATCATTCAATCATGTGTATGTTGTCGCTGCAACACAGGCTACACACGCGTGAGTATCGGGTTGGTTATAGGCCAAACATCCTCTGTGCGCTTTTGAACTTTGTTTACTAAGTGTGTGCGTGTCTTTGCGTATGTTTATTGGATAAAACGCTAAGGTGTGTTTATGTGTAGCTGCGCTTGCATGTGATGATGGTGTGTATTCTCACATGAGTAAGCGCGCCACCGCAATAAAGGAAGAGGAAAGAGGGCTGCATTCCCATTGACTGCGAGAGAGAGAGAGAGAGACGGGGAGAGCGAGAGAGAGAGAGAGAGGGAGAGAGAGAGAGAGAGAGAGAAAGAGAGAGAGAGAGCAAGAAAGAGAGCGAGAGAGAGAGAGAGACAGGGGGAGAGCGAGAGAGAGAGAGAGAGAGAGAGAGAGAGAGAGAAAGAGAGAGAGAGAGAGCGAGAGAGAGGGTGAGAGAGAGAGAGAGAGAGAAAGAGAGAGAGAGTGCAAGAAAGAGAGCGAGAGAGAGAGAGAGAGAGAGAGGAGAAGCAGCACGGACTCCGCCTATACCGCCCAACATCCTGCTCCAGTCCGACGACGGCGGAGGGACCACAAACCAGCCGAGTGAACCAGGGGCCCCCTCAGCTCGACTCAACTCCCGGCGTGAAAAAACGGAGATGGGCTCCCCGTGAATCCGGGCGGTGGAGGGGAGAGGAGGGCAGGCGGGGGGTGGGGGGGAACGACGACGAGACTGTGGTGGGAGAAACACCCAGAGAGAGAACAAACAAAAGCACAACCGGGGGTGCCTGCAACCATGAGCGGCTTGCACTATTCGCCAGGGCTGCGGCTGCCGCTGCCGCTGTGCCCGCGGACCATGTCGTGAGGTGTGGCTCGGAAACGCTCCGGGGAACCTGTCAGCCGAAACGACACGCCGAGGAGGAGGAGGAGGAGGTGGGGTGGTGGTGGTGGAAAAGATGTCCGCCTCGGTGGGGCCCCAGGGCGGCCCTCGCCCACCCACCGTGCCGCCATCCATGCCGGATCTGCCGGACTTGAGCCACCTCACCGAGGAGGAGAGGAAGATCATCATGGCAGTGATGGCTCGGCAAAAGGAGGAAGAGGAGAAAGAACAAGCCATGCTAAAGTAAGAGCAACATTTTTCCCTTTACCGTGGAACTTAAAACGCGTAACGCATCGCAAAACCCGGTAGAAAGATGTCCCTTGAACACTAATGAGGACCCAGTATTACCATTGTGGTGGTCAACATCACACACCCATCACCTCCAGTAACCATTAGCCGATTCATCTCCTCTGCTCTGCCATCATTCTGCACTTGTACGTTCGTCTTAAAGAGGTGGTGTGGTGTAGTCGTGCGTTCCCCAAAATTAACCCACCAATATAAAGGAACAGTAGAGCAGTAACAGCACAGGAAGTGTCTCTAAAAGCAGTCAGCACCATCAGACATGCATCTGGATGGTTATGAGGGTGAATGCTGTCGGGATCAATCAGTAGCCTAAATTAAAACAATATACGGTCACAGTCAATGAGGATGACCCGAAACAGGGTCAAACGTGTTAAAGGTGTAGATGGGGCCGTGAGGATGGGGTGTGACAGTGCTGGTGGGGGAGAGAGAGTTAGGGGGTGGGGGGGGGGGGGGGGGGGGCGCTGAGGATGAATCATAGCATCATCTATCCTTCAGCTACTCTTTTTCATCAATGGGGACTGCACCCCATCCCTCAGTTTACACATCCAGCACCGCTCTGCTTTTCCTTTTACGCACGCATGCAGGCTGGAGTGGCTTTATCGCTGTAGATTTTTGCAACCGAGGAGTGAATGTGTATGTGTGCGTCTGTGTGTGTGTGTGTTTGAGAGAGAGAGAGAGAGAGAGAGATAGAGAGAGGTCGCTTTGACAATAATGAGAAAAACTATGATATTATAGCTCACAGGCCTGGAGCGACACAAACCGTTTTATAAACGGACGGTGGTGGGGCGGTGTGTACGATCATTTGCGCTCCCCTCGGCGGAGAGAAGAAGATGGGGTGTGGTTGGGAATCTTAGCAGGCCTAAACCGGACACGATACAGAGTAAAAGACACCGACTACATTGTGGCACCTTTAAAAACCCTCTGTATACTGAATAGATGTCAAACAATCGCCAAACACTAAGAATCGGAGCTGTGTAAGAATCAGAATAAGCAGTGATAGGTCTCAGAGAGATGCTATGGGCTGTGCAGAAACTGCAAGGCACTGAAGGAGCATCATGGTTAAATCGCAGGAGATAGCTATAGGTCACTTGAAATTCACCATTTCCACAAACACATGATGTTAGAGATACACTACAGTGTGATGAGGGCTGGGTGTGCTTCAGCTGCCTCTTACAAAGGCTTTATTACATTGCAGTTTGATGCCTCGGGGGTTTCCACCACAAGCCATGGCAATTTGAACCACCAGAACCTGCACTGAGCTGGGCCTGTATGTTAATCTGTTCTATCCACACCTGCACTCAAACACGTGAGGGCCCTGTTTCTGGATTTATCATAAAGGATATTGTCGTTGCAAGCGTTCAGCATCCTATAAGCACTCTGGCTTGGTCTGATTCTAATGGCTGTTTTCATTTCCTGACTGCAACATAAAGGGATGCTGGGTGATAGCTGCTTTCGAGCCCCTTGAGAGGAAGTGATGTATTTAATGTTCCATGAGGCACAGGCTCAGGTTCAGTCAATAATGGCTTCATCATCTGGCTAATCATTGATGGGACCAGCACAGCATGGACAAAGGAGAAATGTGATTTCAGAAAACCATTCAAATAATTGCTGGTCTTTAATATTTACTACAGTTTATTTTGCAGGATACTGAATGGATATGAGGAGACAGGAGCGATGGGGTGTTGTTATCAAGGGGAAAGCTTTATATGGACTTTACATACACGCAAGAGCCACTCTGTGCATCAGAATATGCTTTATTAGGGTTAGACCGTACAATTCTAGACCTGGCTTAAGAGAAGAACTAAATGTTTCACTCCTAGTTTAATGTACCTCCGGCTAAAAATTGGTCTCCATTTTTTCCATTTTGGTCATTGAGCTGATGCTGCTCTCCAGAATGACTTCACATAGAATAATGAGGTTTAATTGCTAAAATGCTGACGTTACCAACGAGCATAACATACAGTAGTTTAGTAGTAAAAATAAAAACAGAATAACCCTTTTTTCCAAAGTTAATTTATATGGGTCAGAATAAATGAGTGAGGGATAAAAGAAAGGAAGATACACACATTGTCTAATGTTGTTTTTTGTTTGGCATTTAGGGCAGAAACAAACTCTGTTACAGCGTGGTATAAGAATATGAATCAAAATATTAGATTGTGAACAAGGTGTTCAGAATTAGTGCTGTAGGCCCCTCCAATTTCCTAAGTACTTTTAATATTGTACGGCATTATCATATACAGTGATTGGGCGTCATCAATACTTTCATGTAGTAGTGTGCAACAGGTATGTTATCTGAATTTAAAAGGCTTCATTTGGTCACAGAGCCAATGAAAGCTCACATGGTTGCAACAAACATATGCACCTTTAAACCATATGTTAGTGTTTCTTTTAAGCATTATAATTCAAAGCAACCTCCTTATCTATGAAATTCATCTTCATTGGCAGAGGCGACCATAAATAACAGCCAACGCTGCTTTCCCCCGGCAGTGAGAATCCACATCCAAAAAGAACATTTTGTACCTTACGTCAAGACTATTCCACCTGGTCAGCACTGTCCAATGTGGTTGCAGCGTTGCCTGAGACCTGAGCAGCTGGCAGTGATAAGGTTATACTGATATGGGACTTTATCTGTCATGACTTTAACCTCCAGCATGAGAGACACTGAAGTGTCCTGGTCTGCTGCTGAGCCAGAACACCTGGTTCTGGGCTAATAATTGGCTCTGGTCAGGTCATGAGAAGCCAGCACCTGGGCTTTTCCATCTCTGATTCAGAGCGTTAACGAACACATTGTCCACATCTAATACATCATAGACTTCAGAGACTTCCTTCATTGACTTGCTAAACCTCCATTGACTTCCTAATCCAGAGGATGTTAGCAGAGGAGAGCTGTCAGAGTGAGCACAGAAGTGACCAACCTCTCCGACGATGTGACGTCAATAAAGAAACAAACAAACAAAAAAAAAAAAAAACAACTTGTCTAAACACAACAGGAAATCTTTTCTCTGCAGCCCAACGCTCCAAGTTCCCATCCACCCCTGGGAGCCTTTGAGGTTTCCAAAATGTAAATATAGAAGCAATGTGTAAAATATTGATGCACTCAGCAGAGATGTTGTAGACATTTCAGACAGGGGTGGACGTACACACTGGGCCTTAAGGCTGGGGTGGGGTTAATGGAGGCACTGTTGTTGATATTAAGGCAGAGAAGAACAAGTAAACAGTATTAGTAGTAGTATTGTTTAACATTTTTTTTCTTATCTACGGCACAATACAAGGTGCAGATTGGGCAGAGTTTGTTCCTTGACACCAGATGGGCAGACGGAGAAATCGCGACCTGGGGCACAGAAGGAGGGAGAGGAGGGAGGATTTAGAGGTTTTAAGGATTAGAGCAGTGGAAAGAGAGAGAAAAGGGGGAGACAGAAAGAATGGGAAGAGCTTCTGTACGGGGTCCCCACACACACACACACACACACACACACACACACACACACACACACACACACACACACACATTGCTAATCTCTCTTTACCAGGGCTCCCCAAGGCTGCAGGCTACAGGGTGCATCTAGAGGGCAGCGAAGTCCCCCTCCCTGTCTGCCGTCTGATATGGCTGCTACTGTCCAGCAAGGGGTCAGCTGTAGTTTGGTGACAAGGTCAAAAGCAGATTAGGTTGTGATTTCTATGGGAAATAGCTTGATTTCTGTTCTAATGTGGGCAGTTTCCTTTCTAGTGGGGTTGATCACTTTTCCTTAAAGCTTCACTAATTGATATTTTTACATCAACAACGGGTCAAATGCTAAAAGGTGTCGCTCACAGTGATGAACTCCCCGACAGGTTTCATCCGACAGATATTCACTGTCTTTAAACTCACTCTTTTGGTTTTATGGCACCAAACTTTACTGGTCTGATTCAGTCATCAGCCTCATGTCTAACCACAGCAGCAGGCTGTTCTGTGCAAAAACAAAAGCTCTGATAAACCCACTGTACGCTGCCTGCTCAGCACCAGACACATGAAGTTAGCAATTAGCTGGTGAACATAGTGGAGCATTTAGCAGCTAAAGAGATGGATATTTTTCTCAAGAGTTGGTGCAGATCAAATCAAAAGCTGAAACCAAATATGCCAACAAATGCTGATGTTGGTCTGTGACTACTGGATGTGTGGAAAAGTAAATTGTTTGCTAACATGTTTCCCCTTTTGGCTTTTAAAGGGTGATGAACTGTCCCGAAGCGAAAAAAAAAAATCATCATTGTTATTTCATGTGCAGTCAAACAAACACAGATGTGGCTTTTTCTGTCTCTGGAGTTTGAAAGAACATTTGATGAAAGTTTTGCTGACATTAGCTCGTGCATTGATATGAAAACTGTTACCATCACATTCGTCTCCTTCAAGGCTGGATCATTGCAACTCACTCTACCTGGCCAGTCCTCTTTGTCTCACCTGCAGCAGGTGCAGGATGCTGTTTGTTGCTTTGAACCTTGAACCTCTGACAAAACGCACAAGGCGCACATCTACTTAGATGACTGACGCTGGGAGTGTGAAATATTTGTTGATAAAACAGGATGTTCAACTGGAATGTAATGTGGAGAATCAACATTAAAAAATGTTTAACTTAAAAGAGAGTTAGAGAGAGAACATCCAATGCACAGGATTGTTATATACCAACCAGTTTAATAAAAATATTCAGTTTTCCTTGAATTAAAAGCAAAGGTATTTTTAAAGGAGATACACCTAATGTCTGAAATTGCAAGTGGTTTTGGATCAAATGAAATATTTTCAGGATTCATGTTTGGCCACACCCTCATCAGTGATGTCACATTATTGGTTTTTCTTCAGCTGTTAAAGGCAAAACAGCTTCTGTGACATCACTGATTGGGGCGTGGTCAGAAATGTAACATGCTGAAAAGTTTCAAACCATAGTAAACAGAGCAACAGCGTTTTTCTTCAAGTGATTCAGTGTTGATGTTTTCTTAAACCACTGACGCTCAGACATGGACGAAGTAGTTCACTTTGTGAAAATGAGGAAGTACTTGAACATTTCCTCCCACAGTCCAAACATGCAGGTTTATGTTTACTGTAGATTGCCCGTAGGTGTGAATGGTTGTATGTCGGCCCATGTGGTAGACTGGCGACCTGTCCAGGGTGTACCCCGCCCTCACCCACTGTCAGCTGGGCGACCCTATATGAGGATAAGCGTTAAGCATAATGGTTGGATGGATGGCTGGTTTTCTGACACTCTTGTACTGTAGATCGCTTCTGTGTTTTTAGACGTTTCCTTCCTTCCTGCTGCTTTTCATTGCTGTATTTATTGTCTATAGTGATGGACTGACACATTAAGTGTGGGGTACCACTTCCAGTGGGTGATCAATACAGGGATAACAACCACCAATACACAGAGGTTAAAGTAAAGACTCCAGGTATACTGTAAGATATGAGTTTTCTTTATTTAGTATGGTGTGCTCTACACTGTAAATGTATGCATAAAGATATATATCATCTAAAAAAGAATGATCATTCATTCTGCAAATAAAAAGAAGCCTAATAGTTTAGGCTGTTTCAGTCAGTTTTAGACTCACACCTGACAGCTAAAGCCATCATTTATGTTGTTCTACATCTATGTGAACTTTAGCTCATAGCAGTGTTGACATTTCCAGAAGCCAAAAACTTTAGATAAACATTTTTCCCAGACTAAACAGTGACATGAAACTAAGACGACTCACTCAAAATCTTGCTCATTGCTGTTGAAGCAGACATGCCTTTCCCAGGCTCTAAATGTGTGTTGTACTGTATGCACTGCGCCTGTTTTAAACATTGTTTCTATGATAACATCACAGGCACAGAATGATCTGTAAGTGTATCTTTACGGGATACTCATTTCAGATACTGTCTTTCCAGGATAGTTGTAGCTTGTTTGCTAAAGTTGTCAAATTTTAGCAAAAAAAAAAAAAAAAAAAAAAAAAGGTTTCCCTTTGACTTGGTATCTTTGAGTTGAGATAAAGAGAAACATTCTACAGAGCAGACTTAAGGATTTCAAGGTTTTTGGGAGGAAAATGCTAATGTTGAATTATGGATCAGTTCTGAAAATAGCACACACTTGGAAGCGGTTCCTGAAATATTTAAATATTCAGTTCTCTGGCTGCTGTTGATGTTCCGAAGATTTTTTTCCCCTTGTTAACCTGTTTCAGTTTTGGCCCACTGTTGAATTCCCCTAATTACAATGTGTAATGTTTGCATTTTGTCCATGTGTGCAGATGTATGTTTGTGTGTGTGCACATGGAGGCGGGAGGCATGTGCATGTGCATTCTTATTTTATATGGGGACTCATACAAGCTCATATAGCCGTTCTCACACCCCAGACACACACACACACACACACACACACACACACACACACAGCATTTTTACTGTATGTCTGAGAACATTTATGCTGCAGTACTTATGAGAAGCGACACACCAACTGCACCACAAAGCCAGATGGCGTTGCTGTGTTGTTGGCCTGTAGATGAAAGCTTGCAGAAAGTTTGCTCTTGCAAAGACAGAATGCCTTTGTTACTGTACAGTTTGTCCTGTTGCCTTGCAGCTAGCCTCCACTCTTTTTCCAGACAGCTGGAGAGTCTATGTACTCCATGTGTGTGTGTGTGTGTGTGTGTGTGTATTCAGAGTGTGGTGGATTGGATCTTCAGACTTTCCTCTTAATTAAAAGAACTCAAAGGCAGTCGGGTGTGTCTGCAACACCTGGAGGAATGGAAGCCATTGGGGGGATAACAGTGTCTGTGTGTGTCTGTGCATGTGTGTACATGATTTGTGTATGTGTCTCTGTGTGTGTGTGTGTGTGTGTGTGTGTGTGTGTGTGTGTGTGTGTGTATATGTATATGTGTGTATGTGTGTGTGTGTGACATCTGTGTGTGTATGTGCATTCTGCAGTTTGTCTGCACATCTGTCATCTCTGCTACATGTCACATGAAGCTCCATGTTGTGTTTGCTTCTCCAAAGTTTTTAATTGTCAAACGAAACCACAAAGAAAGAAAGAAACACACTCACTCTCAGCGTGCATGTGCACCTGTGTCTTTGCATGTGAGTGCGTGCCTGTGTGTGAGTGTGTGTGCACCCTTCACAGTATTTAAATGTGGGCCAGAAAGTGAGTTTTAAAGTCAGAAATAAATGTATGTCACTTTAAAAACACAATATGTAATCATCTGTCCAGGGCTCTGTCGATCAAAACAATAACAAAAGACAGAATTTGTTGACCTTGTGGGACCATGGCAGTTGTTGTATTCACCACCATTGCCATCACTGCAGTCAGCTTCTCCTAGTTATGATTCCTTCAGTGTCAATCAGTCAGGAGATTTTTAATGGGAGCCAAATGATGTGCAGATCATGGTCAATGATCTCCTCCTCAGCAAACAGACCCAATGATTAAATCTGCTAGAAATACAGACTAAAGCAGTTTGTTGTTAAAAATCTGTGTTTCTGAGACTCTGATGACTTAATCCTTCATTCAGTTAAAATAAATAGTTCAAAAGGACCAAGATCTATAAGTGTATTGTAAAACTGTGGCTTAAAAATGGATAAAAAGTCCATTTTGACGGCTTCTGGCAGACAACCACAACACTGATGCATGTGCAAAGAGGATATAACGCCATTGACTGCTGGCTTGATTAGAATAACAGGTTTCTCTAGGTTTTTATGGAAACATTTAGGATAGTGCAAGTACACAACTCAACAAAATATACAGTATGACATCGTTCGAGTCATTTTTAGACATTTTAATGCAGAAACATTAGCAGAAATATTATACCTTTAATTTACGAACAGCATTTTGAAATCCCTCAAATATACAATGTTGTAGTCATTGTATGCTACAGGACAGTAAAATAATCACAATAATAGTTAACTAGACAGCCAAATATATGTGGACATACTTTTATGAATCTTTGATTATTATGGTTTTTGCCCGGCCTCTTAAGGAGGATCTTAATGCTTCAGAAAATAATTTTATTATGTTATTATTGTAGGTGTTGGACCATGGGATGTTCCTGCAAACCCCAGCTAATGTTCAATGACAATGTTTGTTTTAACATCCAAACCTGTTTGTTTTTAATTATTTCCATCTTAATTATCTGCACATGGCAACACTGGTATGTTCACTGTTAGAGAGAGATTGTGGTTGTGGTTAGGCAACAGAATTTCTTGGGGAAACATTGTGGTAAGGGTTAAAATGGTTGAAAAAGGCAGCATTAGTGGCAGATGTGAACTCCAGTCATCAGCTACACAGCTGTCCACCACCTTGACCTCTCCTCCCCCTTTACCATTTTATGCTTTGTTACATAAAGAGCAGAGACTGTTCTCTAAACAACAAGCCCATGGATCTTGTGTGTGCAAATTGTATGTAACCATGGCGACAAAGTTCTGGTATGCCAGCCGCTGTTGGCTTTCTATTACAGCTGATGCTTCTATGGGTCGTATCAAAGGGAAGGGACGGTTGTTCAGGTTGAAACATTCTTCCTGTGCTGACACTGAATGTTGGTAATGGATGTAGAGCGTACACCTCAGATTTGTCCAGTGTGATCATTATTCCTATGATACTGGGCTGTTTGGACAGAGTAGTTCGCAAACAGTTGTACATCAAACCATGGCAACCCCTCATAGTGACCTTTTAAAGCTACTGTAGGTCCATAAGGAAGTGGTATCTCCAGTTTGTTCTCTTTTGCGCCTGAATTCAAGCAAATCCCTGCAACCAGGTGGAAAGCCTGAAACCAGAAGTGTGGACGCTGCTAGATAGTAGTTGCATACTGTGAAACAGCATATCAGCATATTAAACATCTCATCTTATTCCAAACCTCTTTTCTGCCAACCTCTGCCACTGACCAGGGCTGGACAATTAACCACAAGAGTATTAAAACCGACATTTAGAACCTCTCACCGATTTAATCTTGCTCATGTCGATTAAGTCGGTTAATACGTTCATGAACTGTCCTCTCCAAAAAATATTACTTAGTGTCCAGTCACATGTCGGTCACGTTAGTTCGCGTTCACTCAAAGTGAAGCTGGCTGTAAGGATGATATGGATGAAGACATCACCAAACAAAAAGTCAAATACAAATACTGCAGATTTCTGCGACCAAACGTGACACCACCTATTTGTTTAATGACTCGGAGAACAATCACATTACCCAATATGAGGAGTGTATGGATCAAAACAAGACGGAGACAGAGACTTTTGATTTGTAGTCGTATCGCCCAATGACCAATGGAGGCAGAGCAAAATATTGTAACTTCTCCTTCTATAGAAGCTCTTTATCAGATATACGGTAACTAAGAAGGAAACTATGGATGACTGCACTGTGACTACTGCTGTATGTGAGGGACTTCACTCACGATGTGTTCAACGATCACATATGGTTGAAATGCTTGAATCTGCTTTTGGCCAGGAAGCGCATACAGTCACACCTACATATTCTAAATCTGTTCTCGTGTCTGTTCTTTTCTAAAAATGTACAACAGAAAATGTCCTTAAATCACTGAGCTATCTTTGGTCTGTGGGGAAACAGCCTCATGTTTGTGTGTTGATACAGCTGTGCTGATTTGAGATCTGGTTAATCATTGGCCATAGCCACAGAGACACAGAGGAGGAAATGTGACATCCAGCCAGATATGGACTTTCGCACTCAGGCGATGGGATGAAATGTCGCTTCACAACGTGTGGCTGGGTGGGATCGTGAGTGACTGAGTGTGTTGGGAGTGAGAGACCTGAGTGAGCCTCATGAGTAGCCTCTTTAGTGCTCCCAGACCTCCCCGGCATTAAACTTTAATGAGAATGCATTCTACTTGGGCTGACCAGGCTCTCTACATCTCTCTCCCCCCATCTCTGTCTGTGTTTGTGGTCAGAGGAAGTGATGGGATTATATCATGCGCAGCCACACACAACTTTGTTTGGGACTCCAATTTATATCCTCTAGTAACACCAGCCACCGCTCAAAAAGTCTCTCTGTGAGCTTATTTTAAATAACACCAGAGCCGTCACTCACAAACACGCAACCGTGCTCTGAGCTCATGTTACTTCACAAAGACATGATTTGTGTCCAGAATACGTGGCGATGTGTGTTTATGAGAGTATGTGTACGTTAGCTGAGATAGACGAGGATGGAGGTGAAGGGCCGGGCAGGAGAGGGAGGGGTGGGAGGAGCAGAGTGGTTTGCCAGTGCTAGCTTGATTTCCAGAACTTGCATATTTTCTGAGTCGAGGAGTAACTTTCATCTTTTTTAACATCAGATTGTTGTTGATATTTTTTTTAATTTGGTGAAGCAAGACAAACATGATGAAAGAGAGATAACATAACATAACATAACATAACATAACATAACAGAATATACAACGGCATACACTGCTACAGTGGGACAAAACAACTGACAGCTTTTTGTTATTGTTATATACACACACACACAGAGTTATATATATATATACGTTTGGTTTGGTTATGTATCTTTGTCGTACAAAAATACAGAGCTGCCCTTTCATCTGTTTGATGGAGAAAGTTTAGCACCATTATTAAACAGAGTTCCTAGTGTGTAATGTTATGCCAATGATATTATGTCCCTTATTTGGTCTCCCATGGATCTTACATTGGGTTTTTGAGGTGGATTTTTACCCGTATGCATATTACCAGTTAACTCACTAGTCAACCTAAGTACTTGTCAAACTACAAGCAAAATAATAATGGCTGGTTGTTTAAACGCGCTGGCAGCTAGCTTAGGCTGCTGGGATAGACTGAGGGGGATTAGAGATCGCCCATAATTACTCCACAACTACTCCACCAGCTAGAGTCATGGCTTATACATCACCCAGCAGGCTGTGTGAGGTCAAAGGCTTTGTACGCTACATGTGATGTGTGTATGAGTGTGTATGTACTAAAGAGGGAAAGAAATAGAGAGGAGGACAATGCAAAGTGAACTGTATATATAAAGCGATGTGGGAAAAGACCATTTTTATCAATTGCTAGGCTTTGAAGGAGTGGAATCCAATATACAGCACTGAAGATATGAGAGAGGTAGGTATGAGAAGAAAAGACATAAAGAGGATGGATGGAGAGTTAGAGGGATATAAATGGAAAAGAAAGAAAAAATAAATGCACGAGGAAGAGAGAGATGGAATGATAGACACACACAAATATGTGCACACACTCATTGAGTAGTCCATGCCAAAAAAACACTCTGCTCCATAAAAGCAGGTAAAACACTTGCAGCATCAATAAAAAGAGTTATCAACATCCAAGCACGGGCTGTGGGAGGGGCTGCTGGAGTCTGATGCTATAGACTGAGGATGGGCTGAAACTTGTATGTAGAGGAAGGATTCAGTCTGTGTGGTGTTCAACAGGACAACATCAAGTCAGTTCATTCAACCTCTCCGACCCCACAGACCCCCTCAGTAACCATCATTACTGATGCATGTTGTGTAGCCGGTTTTGAAAGTGACATTATTTTAAACTCTATTCAAGATTCCACTTGTAAAGATACAAAGTATGTCATATTGAATTCAAAGAAAATGTGCATATGTTCATCTAATGTTGCAAACTAACCTTAAAAATTCGCCATCTTGTATATGAATATTTTATTCAGTATAAGTGTGAAGAACCAGAACAACCTTGTTGTACATTAAAGACATTTTTTGTTCTTTGAATCTACTACAATGAAATATGATTGAAATACAGTGGGTAAAGGTTTAAGTGGGTTATAGAATTAACCATGAGATATGACATTTCCGATGTTGAAATTGAGGGGCATGTGCCCAAAGACTTTCCAAAAGTGACAATCCACATAGCATTCCTGCTTTATGCAGCAACTGGCCAGGAGTGTGGGGGCGGGATCCAAACTTTCTCTCTCCCTTTGTATTCTTCATACAACAACTTGCAACCAAGTGCAACACCACAAATGTCTGTGAGGAGAGTCTGTCCCGAAATGCACACCATTATCTCAGTTTTTAGTGTGGATATTCAAAACCAATATAAACACTTTGGCCTGTAGACCGAACCCAAACTGTTAATCAGTGCAGATTTACCAAACTGCTGCCCGATTGAAGCACTGTTCCATAGCTACTTCTCAAAATGGGGTGTCTGTGGGCAAGATACTGAACTCCAGAAAACTGCCCCTGATGTATCATTGGTGTGTGGTAGAAAAAAGCTCTGGATGTGTAGGAAGAAGCGAATGGGCGAGTGTGGCTTGAAGTGAGAGAGCTTTGAGTGGTCGATGAGACTTGAAAAAAAGCTGTATAAGTGCAGCCCATTTAAAACAGGCTGCTACATCTTTCCTGATGATTTACACTGATTCGTAATAAAGAATTTAGATAACTTAAAAGATTAATTAAAACCAAAAGTATCACTTTGTCACAAAAGTAATTCCCAATATCTTACAATCAGAGCACAAGGTTACTGTTTTTGGAGACATTTGTCGGAGCAAACAGGTAAGGTAATACAACAGCAGCGTCTGTCAGTATTCATGCTTCCTGCTCATGATGGAGAGCGGCCAGTGCCTCCCACAGTTTGCCTATTTGTACCTCCACCTTAGTGCGGTGTGCCCTTCACAACTGAGAGTGTGACTTCATGTGGAGTGACTCTCCATGGTGAAGTGCCAGTGCTGGGGTTGGTTTGGATAAAGGTTTTGGTTGTAAAAGGGCCTGTGACTAATTCCTCTCAAAATAAATGATGTAGAGCACAGAAGATTTAGATTTAGTTTCAGTGGATATCGCTGCCCTAAAGCTGTGGAACTAAACCATCAGGTTTATGTGACTTCAGCAGGGTGAGGACATGTGGCTGTGACACTACATCCTGGAAAGAATGACAGCTGGGAATCAAACCAGGGAGGATTGACCAGATTGTTTGAGAAATTGCTGCCCTATAGATAGATACACACTGACCATCTGGGTGCTTTATTTCTGCTAGCGTTATGACGGTAGCACCATATTATAGCCTTTCTGACAGCGGAGGGAGCCAAATATGTAAAAATCGTGACGGAGAACGTGGCAGGCAAACAAGACGACAAAGATGTTTGCGTTCGGTTGAGCACCCATCTGTTGCTCTTCTCGTCCTTACTTCTTCTCCTCACTTTTCACACACCACACTGACTCCAGGTTTTTTTTTTTTTTTGACAAATTCTTTATTTCAATAAAATACTAGTGTTCTTGCTTTTATAAACAGATTACCAGTGTTCCTGACATCTACATCTATTATTTTCCTTCCTCTACTTGTTCTCATCCTGCCCGTCCTCTTTCCATCATCCTGCCTCCATCCTCTTTCCATCATCCACTCCTCTTCTCAAGTGGTATTTATAGAGTGGCTCCGGATGCATCGGCTTCTCTCCTCCACTGGTCTCTGGCCCACGCTTGTTTCCGTCTTGGCTCTCTTTGTTCATCCTTTGCTTTTTCACTTGTTCTTCTTCCACCACCTCCTCCTCCTCCTCCTCCTCATCCTCCTCCTCCTTCCTGTAGACAGCTGTTTGTCTATCCATCTCTTTCTGAGATGGAAAGACTTCTGGGATTGTGTATACACTCCTCACCTGTTCTTCCCGTCTTCCTGTTTCTTTTTTTACCCCACTGTCTCATCTCACTGTCTTTGTCTGCTCCCTTTCATTTACCACCTCTGATCACTCAGCCTCCATCCCGACTCCTCCTTTCCTTGCCTCCTCACGGCATGTGTCAACATGTCTGTCGTCGTCATTGGTCTCTATAACTCTTCAGCCCTCTCAGCTGTACTATCATGGAGTGCTGGGACTATTGATCCACCATGCTTGTTTTGTTCTTACATCTAAAAGCTCCAAACCCCTGAAAAATGCTATTTTGTGTGTGTTTGTTACAGCAGTTCATGTCAGTAGACTGTTTGTTGAACCCGTCCCCTGAGCAGCGATTCTCCATTCGTAGGCCTAGTATTGGTCATTTTATTGTTTTGTTTTCTAAATTGTTTGTAAAGTCTTTTTTTCTACCTGTTCATGAATTGTTTTTATTATTTTTTTTAATATACATTCAGGTCTCTCTTGAAAATGAGATCTCTATCTCAATGGGATTTAACTGAATAAATAAAGGTTAAATAAGGGCAAAGAGCATGTCATTGGGTAAGGCAGGTCATTATTTAGTAGGGTCACATGCTTTGTCAGAAAAATACCTTTTCAGGGATGGAACATCCTTCCTGTGGGTGCCAAGGTCCTATGTAATCAAAGTTTGGAGTAATTATAGTCTCCACTACAGACAAGCCTATATTTCGTGGCATTCATTTTGCCAGCCTTGTTGGTTAGTCCTCATTCTCATATCCTGAATTGTAGAAATCTAACATACTGCTACTGCGAGTGGCTTCACAAAGAACTCTTTACATTGTGCACACTTTATTGTGTTGTAGATTTAACTTTAAATAGGTAAAATTGAAATTTTTGCCCATAAATACACCCAGTAGCCGAAGGTGAAAACATGTTTTGGTATTTATTAAAAATCAAAAGCTGAAATCTCTTGTTCACAAAAGTATTCCTGAAGACTATTTGCTGTTGCACAATTATAAAGTAGGCATGTATGTTACAGTTTTTGCCAACAAAATCCACAGTTGTGGGTAGAAATGAGAAGCCTGGTTTTGTTTACTTCTGTGTGAAACTGATCCAAAGATCCGTTGTTTCAAAACTGACTGCAGATTGTGAGTGATAAATTTGCCATTTGCCAATAACAACCAAGGGGGCAAGACTTAGCAGACGGTCCATCAGCACTTCCTGCTGAAACATACGGACTCCTTCTTCTCTAACTTCTTGTGTCTCCTCCGACTGAGAAAGTCTTCTGCAAGGCATCACCGGGATTCAGCTGATGAGACGGAAATAGTGCTGCCCTACACACACAAATACACAGAAACACACACACACACACACACACACACACAACACACACACACACACAACACACACACACACACACACACACAGCTTTCCCATCCCCATCCTTGGGCAATGTATTCATAGCGGTGCTAATTAACAACTCCACACCAACAACTGGTGAAGAGTGGAGAGAGGGGAGGGAGAGAGGAGGAGAACAAGAGACAGAAATGGAGAAAGAGGAGCAGGGAGGAGACAGACCTTGGACATGATGAGCTGAATATGTGAGGCATTGGGCGAAGGCAAACCGACACGTGTTTATGTTTTTATTCCATTTTTTTTACTTGAATGGGTGTGTGTATGTATGTAGGCTATGTGTATTTGCACACTGTTTTGACAGGGCCAAAGCCGAGCTAACTCACATCTGGCTCTCAGGCTGTCCCTGCTGGCCCATGGTGTTGACCTAGAGAGAGGAGACAGCCACAGTTCAGCTGGTTCACACCACTTGAACCCCTCTGGTCACAGTCTGCCATGGCCACATGCTAACAGTGTCAGATAGTAACACATTACAGTAGATTAGGTCACATTTTTCAGTAAAGAGTAGTATTATCTAACAAATTCCAATTAAAAATGTAGTTTTTATTTTATAGTTTAACACTGTAACACTATAGGCTTGTGTCTGTCTTGTTCTGTGTGTTCAGTGAAAACACTGGTCCTGGTCAGGACAGTGCAGCAGGAGCTTAGTGCTGGAGCTGGAAGCCGTCTCGAATAACTTCTGCTAAAAAAGGACAGTTATGCCATATAGTAATGCCAAGTAAGCTAAACTATTAAAGTTGTCTTAATGTTTTCTTTGCTGTTCCGCTAACACTACATCGAGAACCAACCAGGATTTTCTTTAGATTTGTGTGTGTCTAAGTTAGCCTACTGCTAATCAGTTAGCTAGTTATCTGAACTCAGTTAGTTCAGGGGTTAGCTTAGGTTAGGGGTTGACGGATAGCTCAGGCTGGCTGCCAATTACACCAGTCTCATTGTATTTAATGAGGTATTGTGTAGAAAAGATTTGGAGAATTTGTTGGAGTTGTTGTTAATGTAAGTCCAAAAATCACTCCCCTTCTTGGTTAAGTCAGATGAGTTTATCAAAGCTTTTTCCACAAAGAATTGGATGGTAATGTGTGGGTTTGTAGACCTACCGACTTGTATTTTACATCAAAGTACGCTGTTACGATCTGTTGCTGTAAACCAGTGGTCCCCAAACTAAGGCCCGCGGGCCGGATACAGCCCGCCCCCACATTTGGCCCGGCCCCCTGAACTATTATTATTTATTTCATTAATAATGTTATTATTTATTTCCTGACTTTTTTTTCTGTGAAGAACCCGGAAAGGGTTATTTGGTTATGTGTGGTTTTCTGGAAAACAATAAATTTTTAACTTTAGGCACCCCTGCGATCGTCACACTTTTTCTGTTACAAACTGAACCCGGCCCCCCATCAGAGAAGGGAAAAGTTATGTGGCCCTCACAGGAAAAAGTTTGGGGACCCCTGCTGTAAACCATTGACATATATACATGCTGTGAACTACAGAAAAAGCGCAAATGTACACGTGCAGTACTCATGTCTAACAACAGGGGGCAGCAGCTTCCAGTCTGCAGAGTAAGAAGACGAAGAAGAGGTTCGACCAATCATAGCACTGGATTAAGTCCACCAAATATGAAGCGGGGATAACTGACAAATGTCAATCATTTCAACAAACTGAACATCCGCTGGCTGAAACAGATTTAGTTTTACAGCTCCTCACTCCGTCTGGCTGGTGCCTTTAGGTGAGGGTGGTCCTTTTACTCCTCTGTAAAGGTAAACGGGCTGGGGTGCATGTGGAAAGTTGACATTGTGAATTGAGTTAAGCCAAACCTCTCAAACTATTTAACGCTGATAACGTTAGCCTTACGTTACGTAATTTGCAAGCTAGCTAGCTACCAGACATTTAAATTGGCAACGTAATAGTTATAGTATAGTTAGTTATATTATTAAGGTGGCTATTCATAGCACTGTGCCTCAGAAATAACGTCACTTAGAAAGTTATGGAGTAGTTGTGTGTGCACGCGCACATGTGTGTGCACGTGTGCGCACGCCTTGCATTTAAAATAAACTTGAGAATAGATGGAGGACACTGACACTGACAGTGTATTACATCACAACATACCTGAAAATGAAAACATATGTTACGAGCTACAAAATAAATTATGTCAATTTATATTAAATAATTGAATAAAAATCACTTATTTTTTTTAGCAGTTTGTAAAAAGACACATATCATACAATGAAATATTAATAATGAAAACAATGGTTTAAGCAGCTGTTCTGAAACGTTTGACTTCAACTGTGTCTTAAAATATAGCCCAGTGCAGTGTAAGTGGTATTTTAGAAAAACATGGTCAAAGTTTCAAAACTTGACATAAAAATGATCCCTGCAAGTCAAACGCCAGGGCTTAAGCTTCCTCCGAACTGATGTCACATTGTTCACACATGCCCTCAAACAGCTGATTATTTTTCAATGTAAAGATAGAGTTCTTCTCCAGAATATATGATTATATTGTTTTCTTCATAGCCGATTCATATGTGGGATAAATTACACTATTATGGTACTCAAAATATATTCCCAAGGTTGGCAGGTTTGGGTTTCTCTGTTTGAGCAACCCCCTTCATACATAATAGTTTGACCCATTGTTAATATTAAAAAAAATATATTGATATGTGCTCTTTCAATAACATTACCAAGGGCTCAGTTAAATTTAACAGCCCAAGGTGAGTGAGAAGGCACATTAGACCTTTTTCAGAGCAGACCTTTTGGCATGTCATAGCAGGAAAAGCAGAGGTGTAAATGATAACATTAAAAACAGCCACATACCATGTAGGTGAGCTAGATCCAGGTGCAGGAATAGTGTGGTGTGAAAAATGCCTGTGCCAGGGCACTGGAGTAGGAGAACATAAATGGAGTGCAGCCGTTCAGTACTCCAGTTCAGTAAATTCCCTATCACTGCGTGCTAAAAAGTGTGTAGCTATACTGTGTGCCATGGTAACAATAATAAACTTGAGGTTGAAGTTGTCACATTTGTTAAGAAACAGTTTGGATAGGATTATACACAAAGACTACTTGGTTAGGTTTTGGATAAGATTTTGGTTTGAGTTTTTTTGCCACCAATACTGATCATCTATGACTGAGATCGGCTGATCCATGGCTGATACTGATCATTTTTTGTGTTTTGTTATAGCAGCAACAAGTATCCTACAGTCACTACAACTGAATTACACAATATAATAATTAATTAATTACATGTTTTGATTTATATGAAATAACAGAATTCTTAACAGACTGAAAGAAATTTTTAAGCCTATTCAATAGGCTAAACAGTGCAAATAGTCTTAATGAATATAAGTGAATTTAGATACAGGCTGCATTCAAATCATATTTTATCATTGCATGCATTGCAGATGGCGTACGTTATATCAGTCTCACACACTTTGTAAAAGTTCCACATGGCCAACAATTTGTATTGTTTTGTTGGCCTGTCTGGCGCAGTGAACAAGGTGGGAGAGGGGACTACACTAAGAAGCACGCAGGGCTTTTCTCAGACACAGACACCAGAATCTTAACCACAGGTGAATAGTTTTAAGGTGTTTGGTGACTAAAAGCATGAATTCCAATCTCCTGATCACGTATTTTTGATGATAATCAGGCGATAATGATTGCAAGCCGATCAATCGGGGCATCCTTAGTTAAAATAAGTATTTCAAAACAAAGAGTCTCCTGTGTGAAAGTCGTGTGCTGACCCATCCTTTCACCTATTAGCATAACATAACATAGAAAACAAATATTACAAAGTGGACATCAACCTTTTTTAGTAGTGTCGTCAGTTTCTTTGTGCAAGTAAGTACCAATGCAAATGTCAGTCTGTTTTCGAGTGAAATCAACTGAAGAAAGAGTCTGTATGCTCCAGCAAAATATTTTAGCACTCCTTCACCACCTGTGATCCCAGGCATGGTGGTTGACCCCCAGGGAGGCAGCAGGCTCAGGCATGTAATCGATGAACACACAGTAGAGTGAACACAGAGAACATGTCCTTACCTGAGAGGACGTCTCTCCCTGTGTCTCCACAGAGTGATTATGTTTTCATCCATATGGTTGGGGTCACTCATGTATCCTCTGCTGATTCAAGCATTAACATAGAGGTAGTGTTCATTATATACATTTGGGTGAAAATAAGGATGAATTGAATATTGGAACTGTGTGCTGACTCAGAGGACGTGAAGCTGGACTGTCACATTGTCTGTTAACAGAGTGTGAATTTTGAGGTTGTTGAGACTGCACATGTTTGGCAGGTACTGTAGGCACTTTGTGTGTATTTGATACATGTGTATAGTTCTTCACAGGCTTTCTAGTTGAAAAATGTCGCTGTGACTTTTCAGTCACAGCGACATTTCTTCTGTACAGTCTGTATTTATGGATTCCACCATTCATAATGTGTCAGTCTGACACTTTCTCTTCGTGGGAGCAGGCTACCATCACACATTCTGTGTCATAGATATCGGTGATGATGCACTGTGAAGCTCTTGGGGGAAAAAATACAGGAGGTGTAGCGTTTTTCTTTGGGTCTGAACTAAGAAGCCCAGGTACTTATGAAATCATCATGATTTAAAGCTGCATTAACCAATATTGTTATATTAAAAATGTGCTCTGTCAAGCGTTTTAGCATCTTTATGCTCATTGTTTAGGTTTTCTGGCCAGCAGATTTAATGTTATGTTCAGTTTTACCATCATCAGGCAGCTGTTTTTTGCTGACAAACTCTGATAAACGTGTATGCTACATGCTACAAAGTTAACAACTGGCAGATAAAGAGCAGATATTTTCCGCAGCAGTTAAACGAGACCCAAACAGCAAAAAAGAGACAGAAACATGAATTAAAATGAATGCTAATGATCCTGAGTCTTCTGGTGACTTGATAATGTCATTGTTTTGTTTTCAGCTTGTTTTACTCACCCCAAGTGGCTAAAGAAATCAATTGATACAGATGAAACCGTAATATGTTTGCATATCGGCTGAGTAATAGGTAACGTTTTTGACAAAAAATGAAAGTAGCTTTACATTAAGATATATGAGAACACAATAGTAAAGATCTACTGTTGAGGGGTCAAGATTTTAATGAATGTCACGGACTTGCTGACATCTAAGAGACATTGATGTTCAGTCATTTCCTGTGAGCAGGAAAGTGTCCAGACCTGACGTTAGAATTTTACCCGGCTAAAACTAGAGATTTTCAGTCAGAGAGGAGGAGGCTCTCCTCACTGCTGCAGAGCTCCTCTGTGATTCAGGGTGAGAACACAGATTTATTTTTATAATAAAATAGTCACCTCATGCTGCTTTAACAGTGCATGTCTGCTGAATGTGTGGAAGCAGCAGAAAAGACTGATGAAACTATGGCTCTAAGAACAGGAACAGCTGGTGCACTGACACCCGCTGTCACCCAGCACTTGATGCCACCATGTTACCATGACAACCGGCTGTGCACCCTCTGTTTCTGACAGCTGTTCCCATGGTGCCTGTGCTTGGCTCAGCCCCTGGACTGCCATTGGCAGGATCGATAGCTTCTCGGGGTCAAAGGTGACGTTAATGACGTTGCTTCTGTGGTGGTGTCATGTTCTTTTTCCATTTGAATTACGGATTTATGTCAACTCCAGACTGCATTTATCATTATTTAGACGAAACCAAAGCCTACTCAAAACATTTTTGTATGAAAACATTCATGTGCAGTTCAAATTCATTCATGGGTGTATTTGAATGTAGAAACATTTCCACTTGAGACCTTTATCTGTGTCTACGGTTACAGAATTCTTCTGGATGCTTTATCACAGTATCTGTTACAGCTGTTCTAAGCTTCACCCTGTCCTCTATTGCCAAGCACAATCAAAACTAGTGATGGAGAATCAATGTGATGGTGTAAAACAATGATTTCATGGTACAGGGATGATCTTCATTATGTTTACATGTTTATTTGACTGAACTTTAAAGCGCCTTGCTTTGGCATGATAGATGGTACCAGTGCTTTGATGTTAAGCCCCTAGGTTATTACGGCTAGTTGTAAAGTCTCCTTCAGGGATTTCTTACAAAACTTCAGCATTTAAACTTAAGCATAACATACCAAATATTTGAGAAAAGTATGTAAGATTTTTGTGTGTAACAGAGGATGTTTCATTCTGTAACCTTGACATCCCTGTGTATTTTTCCAGAAGTAGTGCAAAACAGTTCAGCGTGGCTCAGGAGGTAGTGCAGGTTGTCAACTAATCGGACAGTCAGTGGTTCAATTCCCCGGTCTGCTTTTTGAAGTGTCCTTGGGCAGGACACTGAACCCCAAACTCCTCCTGATGTATCATCAGTGTGTGAATGTGTGTGTATGTGGTAGAAAAGCGCTGTGTGAATGGGTGAATGTGGCTTCAATTGTAAAGCGCTTTGAGTGGTCGATAGGACCAGACAAATGTCATATATAAGTGCAGTGCAGGTGCAAATAATCCTTATTTCATTTTTTTCACATTTCATTCAACATTCCTTGTGACATCATCACTGTCCCTGTTCCAACCGTTCCCCGTCTCAGCTGATTGGCCAAGATGCGTCCCAGTCCGCTAGTCACCTCCCTGTTTCATCTGTGCATGGTGGCAGTCTGCTGTGTCTTGCTCTAGCACTGCCTACAGACAGCTAGAAAGGCTGTGGTAAGAGGAATGAACAACTCGCTTGTCTTCTCATTTCCTGGACTTGAAAAGGTTCTGTTTGGCATCTTGTGAAAGTCTTTTTTCCGAGAGACTGTATACTTTGTGGGAATTACATAAGGTTTTGTTGGACAACTTGCTTTTTTCAGTGAAGATCGAAAAAGACAACTTCCAACTCTATTCTGTAAAGGCACAGTACTGTTCCTGGGCTTTGGATGGCTTAATGGTGGAAGAGTTTTACTGGTATGATTTCTACCACAAAAAGCTGCTGACACCAGATCAGGTGTTATGTCTTCTACCTCGTTACTACCCAGCAGCTGAGCACTGTAGACGGGAGGACATGTCTGCTTTCAACAGACCCAGGTGATCAATTTAAATTGAAAATCTGTGGGGTTGTTGGACTGTTGGTTGGACAAGACAAGCTATTCTAAGTTAGTTACCTTGCAATCTGGGGACATGTGATTACAGATTATAGACTAAACTGACTGCTCTGTTACACTTGTATTTATGAATTTTCCAGGGTTTTTCACTCTGAACCGTTAATCAGAGAACAGGAGGTGTTCGGTGTTGAAGGCCTGCCACATTTTCAACTTCCTTATTGGGGTTAACAGATTTAATATGAATGGCCCATTTTTACTTCAGCAAATCTGTGAATGTCAGTGCACTGCATTGTCTTGATGAATTTCTCAGTTGACAAATAAGTTGCACAAATGACTGTAAAGTCAGTGTGCTGCCAGAGAATTAACTGGAGTTTGTCTACTTCTACAAATCGGCAAATTAACTGCAAACCTGTGAATGAAGCCATCTCCTTCCTCTCTATCTCTCTCACTCAGAGAGGCAATTAAAGCGCCTGTCTGGGTCCCCTATATGAGCCATGGTATGCTAATGCAGTATTCCTTTGACAGTTTTGTTGAGACAACATTGTGGGTGTTTTCACATGGCCTGATTTGCAATTCACACTTGGGTTATTTCCACCATAGGCGGAAGCAGGGAGGGGAAAGGCTGTGAGCCGCAGAGAGCAAAACTGAGCTGAAGTTTCATTTAATAGCGTGTATGATTTTTTTGAAAGGCACCTTTCAAGTGGTGCTCTAATTGCCGGTTATTTTGCCCCAACTGAAATGTTGTTCTCAAACATGCACATGCATTACATTGCTTTCTGTTTCTGTTGGATTTATTTATTAAAAAAATTAATCACCTATACAGAAATTCCTCCACAACCTTTTCTATTTTTGTTTGTATGAATGTATGGATCTCTCAGAACAGCGCTGGAGGGTTACGCTTATCAAAGTACAAAAAGTTTGTGGGTGCATGATGTACCATTAATGGGCAATCTTCAACTTTTCTCTCCCCTCCTCTCAGAACACTGCACCAGCAGTTTGAGAGCTACAAACAGGAGGTGCGTCGCATCGGGGCGGAGACACGACGTCAGCAGACCCAGCAGAAGGATGACGCGCCCACCTGTGGTATCTGCCGCAAGACCAAGTTTGCCGACGGCTGCGGTCACCTTTGCTCCTACTGCCAGACCAAATTCTGTGCTCGCTGTGGAGGGCGGGTCTCTCTGCGCTCCAACAATGTGAGAAACCTGACCTCTGACCTCCTCATTTTTCTTTCTTCCTCTCACACTCACCTCATTCCCGCTATAGTTGATGTACAGTTAGTCCTTCCGCTTCTGTGTGTTTGTTAATGTCTGCTTTTTTGCTTCCTGGTCACACTTTGGTGAGAACAAAGTGTATTGGAAGAATGGCTTGGCACCAGTCATTGGCCCTTCAAGATCCATTTAAGTCTGAGGCTGTAGTGTTGTGGTATGGTTATAAAATGAAACACTTAACCTCACTTGAACATGAGCACACCAGTTACAGCATCTGTGTCATCCTGTGTCTCCTGTGACTGCACTGCAGCCATCAAGCACACGTCAGGCAGTGACAGTGCTGCTGCTCTCAAGCAACATGTCCAAACTAAGACCAGGACCAGTGAGAATAACAGTTGTGGTTAGCTTGTATTTGCAATTAGGGGTGGGAGATCTGGCCAAAAGATCCTATAGCAGTTATTTTGGATAGAATCATGATCCAAAATCTGAATCACGAGTCTCCCCACAAATTTAATTGAATCTTTGGATCCTGTTTCCGCTCAGATTATATTCTGAAAGCCCTGACCAGAACTTGGAATTATTATCATTCCACCGCTTTGCTCCTGGAGAACTGGTACATGTGGTGCTATGCCAAGCTAGCTGAGGCTGCAGAGCAGAACAAGGACTACCATCGTCAGCTGCAGTAAGCAGACTAGCTGTTTAAACTTTATCAGTGGGCTGGTTAATAGCAAGTGAACTTTTGAAATTACATATCTAAATAAAGCAACTTTTAATGATGTAGTCTGTACGATTCTTCTGAAGTAGATCGTAAGCTAAAGTAAGTAAAATCATCCATGATATACTGTAGGATCGTCAGATTGCCCACTTTTATTTGCAACAGTTGGATTCCAACCTGGCAACCTGGTTTCACATCAAAAAAAAGTAGCTAAATGTTCAAAGAATTTCTTTGGACTTTTATCAACTCTTGCAGCGTCATCCACTTAGGCCAATGTGCTGTCTATCTCTATGCTCAGTTTGTTCCAATCACTTATATTTTCACTAAAACACTGCAAAAGACAAAGCTTCCATTGTAAGCTAGCAAGATTAGCTAGCTGAGTTTTGGAACATACTGAATGTATGGACAGACATTAGCACCATCATTCTACAGGCAACTACACGCAGTGAGTATTTAATAGGTTCTGAGTGTAGCATTCCTTTTATCATTAAACATTTATTTTCTACTGCTTATTAAAGAGGATGGCAGTGAGGGTGGAAAAGCTATGATGATATGTAAACAAGTGTCTACAGACATGCTGTTGGTGCCGTGAGGCTGTATTTATGCATAGCGGTGTGCTAAACGAGCTAAATGCTAACTTCAGCATGCTCACAATGAAAATGCTAGCATGCCAGCATTTGCTAATTAGCACTAAACACAGAGAGGTCATCTGAGGCTTATTTTCCAGGTGATTGGTCTGAAACCAAATGGCACCAGAGGAAAGTCAAGGAATTATTAATAGATCATCCCATGGGGAACATTAATGTCCAAAGTGCATCCAACTTGTCCAACAGTCAAACAAACAAATAAACAAAACATCTAATAACTTAAACCCATAATGCACCGAAAACACCGAACAGTACCACACTTATTCTACAAACTCAAGCAGCAACGTTATTATAGATCAAAGACCAAAACTATAACGCCAAATTATAACCATTAAGAGGAATCTAACTCTCTACTACATGATTGGATCAGTGTAGCATCCATCCATAAACCAAATATGTTTGTGCTATTTTAAGTCCCAGCCCTCTTCCATGCAACCATTCGCTGGGCTCTCCTCCAACCTAAGATAGAGGACCTCCTCCTGGGTGTCTTACCTGACGATGGGCTCTCCACCCTTGGCCTGCTGGTCCCCAATCTGTTCAGAATCCGCCCATCCCAGCTGGGACTCAAACTGGCACCACATGTATGCAGAACTCGAAGGCCAGTGAGACTAGGGGATAAAGATAGTATCCCTGTTGGTAAAGCCATTAATATTACTTTCACAGCAGGCAGGCTGTTACATGGAAATCAAGAGACTAGCAGGATGTTAATGCAATCTATAAATAAAACAAATAAAAACAACAACTAAAGATTCATTCGAAGGGGAATTGTGCTCAAAATAACATCAATCAATATGGCCTTTTTTAATAAGGAAGGTTTTATTATGGAATTTAATGCCTTGAGATGATACTTAGCATCACTTAGAAGTGGAATATCAGGGACCTAAATAATTTAACTCAGTCAAAAGATAGGATGATTTACAGCAGATGTACTGTAGCCTGCATATATGTTTGTTCCATGTGTAATGAGTAACTCTTATTGGAGTGTTTGTGTGTATGTATGCGTTTATGTGAGAGTGTGTTTTTGTCTGTGAGTCTGCAGTGCCATTTTGACATGAAGAATCAATTAATCAAGTAATCTATTTGTGTCCTGTCAAATTAATTGGGATTAGAAGAAACCAAATACAAAACATATTTAATACCTCGTTCCTTTCCAGTGCATAATTCCATGCTTTGGAATTAGTTATTAAATATCGAATGTTTTGTCTCACAATAAATTACAATAGAGGGAATATTTTCACACAAATGGTATGTTAACTTCTATGTATGTTGCTGAATTTCTAAACTCTTGGAGCAATTTAATCTATAAAGTTCTTATAAAGGATAAGAGAACACAATTTCTTCTACGTGTGTACATGTGTAAATGGTTGTGTGTGTGTGTCTGTGTGTGTATATAATGTGTGGGAGGGATATGTCGGAAGTGAAACTCCTTTAGTCTCAGCAGTGCTTGCCTCTGTCCTGGGTTGTCCAGTAGGCCAAGCAGAATAACAAGATTAGGAGTGTGAGCTTTGTTTCAAAACCCCTCTCTCCTGCCTACAGTGTGCTCATTTACCCCACATCAGCAGCACACTGTGTTTTCCTCCAGCTAGCTTTTAAAGCATGAGTGCACAAGTACTTATGGGTCAGACCACACCCATCTCTGAACACGGCCTTGATTTTCATCTCAATTACACACCTGTAAAGTTTTGTGACTGTGTCTTGCAGGTTGTGATGCAGTGTCAAAGTCCTCACAACCTCCTCTGTGGTAGTTCTTGCTAGAGTAGGTGTTGTCAGGACCATGTTGACACACACACACACACACACACAACGTGAAAACAATACCAGCCAGCCACGTTCTTGCAGCTGGTAACAACAAACAATTTTTTCTAATCTACCACCAGTGGTCTCTGTAAATGGTCATTTATATTCTGCTTTTATCCACTCGCTTTACAACTTGCCTTTCATTCATTCATTCATGCACAACTGATGTCAGCAAGCTACCATGCAAATTGCTGGCCTCACCATTGGGGCACTTTGGGGCTCTGCGTCTTGTTTGAGGACACTTCTGCATGTTGACAGGAGGAGCTCGGATCAAAATGTAGTTTGACATTTGCTAATAGTAACACAGTACCACAAAATGTGACAAATGCCATTTTGAAGCCATACCAAAGTACCAGAAAAAGCACAAAGTGTCATATGTAGCCTGCATACACAGTATATGTTTTAATGACCCTTATTTGAACATGAAAAATACTGAATTCAAGTCAAATACCCCTTAAAAAAGTATTGAAAACCACTTTAATATCAGTTCTCAGAAAACATGTCACACATGTACATGTTACTATTATTACTAAAAATTAAAATGTTGGTGTAAAAATGTATTGTAATAATTCATTAGTTCCTGTTGACAGAGCAGTGCAGTGCTGCCCTGTGCCCTGCAGAAGGCATCACAGCAACAAGCAGATACAGACGCCATCCAAGCTCCCCCCTCCACTTCACACTGTAATGGACATACTGTGTTATTAAAGCAGAATTAGGAGTCATAGATTTATTAATTTGTCTTGCTGGAGTTACATTAATTCATAGGGTTCATTAAGTAGTAAATTAAGTAAAATCAACCTTTGTACCTCTTTGAATCCTGACATCAAAACAAAGATAATCAACTATTATGCATCTTAATGATCATTCCAAAGTTGTTTTTTATTTTGCCCTATCAGCAACATTTTAGGAAATTTCATTAAAGCATAAGACAGAAGAAGCAACAAAGTGACTTTAACATGTGAATATTTGATAGATGATTAAAAGACATGGAATTATTTTCTATGACAGTATATTTCCAGAAAGTTGGTTTAGTAAAGTTAAGGGTTGTGGAAGAATGCTCCATGTTGCTTTTGGTGTCCCAGTTTCCTCTCTGTGCTGAGGAGCTGTGACACATCCCGATGTTGTCACAGGTCATGAATCACTCCTAGGCCATGCCAAGCTGGGTCATGCATGTCGCTGCAGCCTAACATGTCAGTGGTCACTTACATTCACATATTGTTGTCCTGACTGCCTCAGACTGTCACTGAATATGAAGTATGTGTATCAGTTCTGCAGAATGTGATTAACAAATGTTTGCACCACACCCCCCCCTCTTCCTCCTTTATTTTTTTTCCATTCTTTTCCCACAATCTGTCAAATCTCCTGTTTCACAAACTCACCCTCTCTGCATCTTTATTTCTTTTATGTTCTGTCATATCTTTCCCTCCTTTCCTTCCTTGCTCCACTTCCTCCCTCACTTTTCTCAATTCTCACTGCTACCTGGACTGCATGCATCAAAGGAGGACAAAGTGGTTAGCATCTTTTTTGTGTTCTCTCTGTGCTGTGAATATGATGTCTGTGCAACCTGAAGGTAAAAATGCTGGCTGTGTTCAAATCTGGAGCTGAGATCTCTCTTGTCTGTTTTCAAGCTGACTTCTACTCTGGAAAAGTGACGTAAAAATATTTCTAAATTTAGTTTCTTTCTTGTTGGCCAGACCTATAATTTCTCAGCTGAAAGAAAGAGGGTTGAAAAACCTACATCAGATGCAAGAGAGTGAGCTATTGGATTGGAATGGAGCCAGTGTGTGTACAAATCCACTTATGGATTACTGACTTAACTAAACAGAGGGAGTCCCTGATAGTTCATCGTTTCTGTTAACTTTGATTTCTCAGAGAAATGACTGTACTGTGTGGGGCGGAGCCACCTGGAGCTATTGTGTCCACAGCAGATTTGTTCTCTAGCGTAAACCCTGACTAATTCTATGTCCATTGTCTGTCTCCTCCCCCTCCAAAGTGTCTCATAGTGAAGGACAGGGTAAGGCTTGCTGGGTTTTGTTGCATGGGTCACTACTATTGTCTCCCCTTCACACTCGGGTCTGTGCTCATTCACAGCATCAGAACAGGAATTCAGACCCACAATCAGTTTTTGTCTCACAGATCAATGTGGATAAGCAGTCCCAGGGCAGCTGGCTGGTGATCGTGCATCACTACTCTAATTCTGAGAATGAATGCAGACCCTGAAAATTTAACTGGCGGGCAGAGTGAGCATGAGCCGTAATATAGGCTGTCTGCAGGGGTGTCTGAATTGTCTGACCCATCCTGACCCCTCTTCCTATGGCTATAGGCATGGCTGTGCTGGGAGGGGGGAAATAGTTACTGTGATAAACCAAAAAAAAAAAACGGGGACGATGGATTGGCATTTAAGCTGGCATGCGTATGAGAAAGCACTCTAACCTACAGACTTTTTATCTGAATGCATAATGAATGCACACTCATGCCTGTGCATGCTTTCCCTGCCTGTGTGTTTGAGACCAGACCAGCCTTGCCATAGGGAGACGGGAGGGGCCCAGGTATATGTTCCACTTTGTCCACTTCCCCTTAATGCTTGGTCACTGCAAAGTTTTGACAAAATGTTGTTACTGCTGCGTCCTGTCTGAAAGTCTGACATGAGGAAGGGAATGGCAGTAAGTTTTAGTTTGGGATGGTGCTCAATCTTTTTATTGTTAGAAATAGGATTCATCATGTTTCTTTACATATGCACCCAGGTAAGGCAGCAGCTGAGTCAGAGTGGAAAAGGTTGACTCATGTCCTTCATGCAGACTTTGGTGTGCTGCTTATGCAATATCTTCTCAGGTATATGAGATTAAAATCCAAGAATCAAGATGACCTGGTTTTAGCTCAAGTATGATACGCAGATTGACATTTTTCTTCAACAAGAATTGGCAGTCCGCTCATAGCCTATCGATCGTAACTAGGCACGACTGGTGGAATTTTGGAGGGTCTTTTTTATTGCCTTTCCAAAAACACAAAAGCTGAAGTGTAAGGAATCGATTAAAGAGTGTGTTTATCTTCTCACATATCGACTGTGCAGTATTTCCCCATTGTATGGAACAATTCAGGATGCTGTCAGATTTGATGCTAGTAGCTCTGATCTGCATTTTATTGATTTTGGGGATGTTTACACTCCATCAACCTGAGCATTATGTTTGACAAACACTAACACAAGTTAGTCCTCAGCCTTAAGGCCTGTCCCTTGAGTTACAAGCTTTACCCATATTCTTTTAGCATGATATCATGTATGTAGCCATGAAGTGCTTATTTATGATCATTTTAACAAGATTGTCCTTTTTGAAAACGAGTCAGCAGGAAACATTAAAAAGTCAGCATGTGATATCGCTTTTGAAGCTAATGTTAGCTTAATTACCTAGCACGTTATAGCTGGTAAAATCTACTAGGAACGGTTACTAGAAATTACAAGCTTACTTTTGTTTAGCTCTGTCTGAAATCAAAGACCCATTGTTTCAAAAATGTCTAATCATTTAGTGGTAGTGCTGTACATCATTTTGAAAGAAAAAATAATGGGGAAAACAGGTTCTTTGGCTTATATGAGTTATGTTTGCTCTTAAAGTGAAATATTTAAAGCATTGTACTTAATATTGAACCGCCCTGAAATGAAAGGATAGAATAGTGCTTTTTATATTTTTGTGTCTGGAACTGAAAGTCACTTACTGGATGGACTCTAGTAAACAGAGCACATCATTAAATACCAACATTTTCAAGTTTAATTTCATTTTCAGTATGTGAAAGAAAGGCTAAGCTCAGCTCTCAGAAGTGTGTGCAGAAGCTGGTCTGTATATCATAGCCCTGTGTCAAAGCTGCCTTGCTATTGCTGGTGCTGTAGCTTGTTAATGGCCGAATGTTTGTTTATGTCTGTTTAATGTCAGCTCCAGATGGCTTCCAGAAACCGCTGACAATCTGTCTCCTCTGTAGAGGAGCACTGCCTCCCAGTGGAGAGCAGGCAGGCGCAGGGGCCTAACACACACAACACACACACACAACACACACACACACACACATACACACAACACACACACACACACACACACACACACACACACACACACACACACACACACATACATACACACACACACACACACATACACACAACACACACACATACACACACACACACACACACACAATCTCTCTCTCGCTCTACTTAGTGCCCAAAAAAATCATGCACATAAATGTACATAAGCACTGATGAATGGACAACACACACATTATAGATTAAAACAAGTCTAGGAAGTACAGTCATCACAACTTCCTGTACCATCATTAATGGTAATTAATACCAAATTAAGTTTAAGGATTTTTTTTATAAGAATCTGGGCCAAATAGATCTGTGGTGTTACTGGTGTTGTAAAATAAAGCTTAGAGTGTCACCCAGGCATTATTCAGGACATGGTTGCAGCTGTTTGTTACGTTTGCTTGTAAGTATTTGTTTGTCTCGTGTACTCTGAAGACACCCATACACACACATGCTCAGATTCACACTGATACATTCATACAGAGTCTTGCTCGCTTACTGCATCAAGCTGACACTGCACTTTTTACTGGAAGGGAGGATGCACTGCATAATCTCAATCATGTTTCTCAGTACTAGATGACTAACCCACTGCTCTCTCCTCCTCCTCCTCCTCCTCCTCCTCCTCCTCCTCACACTCCACTCCTCTCCTGTTGTACAGTACTGACTCTGTAGCGGGCCTCTGTAACACTCTCCCTCTCTTTGTGCTTTCTCTTCTGTCCATCCTAAAGCATCTCCATTTAACTTTTTATCCCCCTCTTTCATTATCTGTCCCTATTCTCTTTCTCTTCTCTCTTTGTCTTCCTGTGTACCTACCAACATATCATGTGTTGCTGTGTGCTGACAATTGATGACAATCACCCTGGCCTTCATGTAAGGCTTGTATGTCTAATAATAGGACCTCCCTGACTGGATCTGGCAAAAGCCAAAAGCAACATTCTCAAAATGAACCTTTAATGTTGTGAAGTGCTTTGTAATACTGTTGCTGCTCCTATTATTATCATCCTCACTGAAAAGTCATGAGTGAAAAGTGAAAGCCTACATATGAATTCAAAGCCCAGCTAACATCCTCACTTGCCAGTTTCATTGCTGAAATTAGGCATCATCACTAAAAAGGGTCAGATGGGGAAAGGGCAAGTGACACAAACAGTCAGAGAGATACAGGTTAAGCAAACAGTAAAATTATTACTTATTATACTTATTTCTATGACCTACCCTACTCACTGTAATCATGTGTACTGTTTTCCTGAGGGAGTAAAACCGACATTTTCTGCTCATGTTCAGTTTTATCTTCAGATGAAGTGGTTTTGAAACTGTTGGCGTTCGTGGCGTCATTTGCTCCCTGATGGCTTACAGGGTTTGGGTTACTGTCATGTCTAAGGTTGGGTACCGATGAAAAAAAACCCAATACTTTTAAAACTGTATTGGTGCCTAAACCTGAACCAATACTTAAAAAAGGATCACAAAACAGTGGTCAACAACAGCTTTTTTAATTGCCAATAATTTGATAACTTGTTAGTTTTTTATTAAATGCAAGACTTGCAAACAGCATTGCATTACTAACCTTAGGAAAGGCGGCTGTCATCATCCCATAGCTGGAGCCAGGGATGCCCACCTGCCATGCTTGGCTTGGGGTCATGCAAGCTGTCTCTGTGTTACTAGATGCTTCATTGAAGTTGAAGTGTTCCCCCTTTACACACAATTGTTTTAAATTGCACGTCATGGTGTTGGAATCATTTTGAGTGAAATTACAGCCACATTTTGGTTTGTTTGGGTTTTTGGCATTTTAAGCATGTTTATCATAGGTAATAGCTAACGGTAGGCTGGTGATAGCACGTGATGTTTCTGTTGTCTGTAATGTACATTTCAAAACACCAACAGTTCAGGCATTTACGTGGCACTGAAATCTGCATTTTGATTCGTTATGGCTGTATAAGAACCGGTGCCGCATTGATAATGGGTTTCAAGACCCAAGCCTGGTCATCTCCCTGCTGTTAACTGTCTAATAATGTCTTTTGTATATGTTTTTAATTTGATATATATAGAAAAAACCTTGTCACTCTCAATGCACTCAAATCTTCTTCAGTGTGCTAGCAATGGCAGGCTGTGTGGCTACTGGAGTCTGTGGAAATTTGACAAACACTTGATATCTCATGAAAGATAGATCATGAAAATAGTTTGAAAGATACAACCAACCGCTGGTAAATATTCAAGTTTAGATTTTTCCTCAAAGGCTTGTGTAGGAGACGCTGTGTGACCAAATCATGGAGTAACATCTGCGCTGAGGTCACAGACGGACATCGATAATCAGGATTGAAGTTGTCTTCATAAATTGCTTCAGGAGTGGTGATGTAGAGAAATGAAGGAGTCTTCTCCATGATCTTGTGATCAGAAATGTAAAAGCAGTGTGGATTTACAGCCACAACAGCTCTGCTTTTCTTTCAGCCGTCCTCGCCACTGAATGCCCTCCTGCTTTCAGAGTTGATCTATCACCTTATTAGAGGAAATGGAGCATTATGTCTTTTACGGCCGTCTTTCTTCCCACCATTCAGGATTTACCATTCCCTAAACGATGGCAGTTTACACCCAGTGCTGCCTCATATTTCATTCTGTCGAGGTGTGTGTGTGTGTGTGTGTGTGTGTGTGTGTGTGTGTGTGTGTGTTGTGTGTGTGTGTGTGTGTGTTCGTGTGTGTGTGTGTGTGTGTGTGTGTGTGTGTGTGTGTGTGTGTGTGTCTGTCTGTCTGTCTGTCTGTGTGTGTGTGTGTGTGTGTGTGTGTGTGTCTGTGTGCGTGTGTGTGTGTGTGTTGAGGGCGGGGTCACACATGCTGACTGAAAGCCAACCACCCCCTCCCCACTGCTCCGCCACCCCCAAGGCTCCCATCTATTCTGCCCATTTAAGGAAAAGCTGATGTTCACACAATTCAGGCCTAAATGAATGCTGTTCTGTGAACTGCTGTTGAAGGCTGTTGCTGCTGCTGGCAGAGCTGTGGCAGGGCACGCCTTCGCCGTTTTGTCAGCAGATGGTTGGAGCGGTGCTGGGGGTGGGGGATGAAGGGAAGGGGCTGGGGGATAGAGAAGTGTGAGTGACAGGCGTGTGGTGTCTTCATTTGTAAAGTCAGCCAGGTGTGTCAGCTGAGCTGGAAGGTGAGGAGATAGAAAAGGAAAGTAAGAAGGAAATCAGAGAGGAAATGAAAAGAGTGGAGCAGAGGAAATGGAAAGGAAAAAGAGAGAGGAGGGGACGAAAACAAGAGGGGAGGAGAGGAAAAGAATCAAAGATGGAAAAGAAAATAAAGGGAGAAAAGCAAAAGCAAGGAGATGAAGGGAAAGAAAGGAGAGGATAGGGAGGGAAAAGGGGAGAGGAGAGCAAGGGAAAGGGAACACAAAGCAAGAAACAACATAAATGGAAAGGAAAGGAAAAGAGGGGAGAGGAAATAAAGAGAGGGGAAGGAAAGCAAGGAGACAGAAGACATTAAGGGAGAGAGGAGAGTATGGGAAATAAAAGAGAAAGAGAAGGGAAAGGAAATAAATGTCAAGGAAAGATGAAGAGAAAGAAAAGGAAACAAACAGGAAAGGCAAGGGAAGTAAAGGAAAGGACAGAAAGGAGAGGGGAGGAAGAAAAGGGAGAGCAAATGAAAGGAGAAAGAAAGGGGGGGGAAAGACAGGATGACAGAAAAGGAAAACAAAATGAGCAAAAAAAGGGGGACAGGAGTCTATATATCTTTATGCTACTTCTGCTTTTTTTTTAGGTTTCTCTGCTGTCTTTGTTCAGTACTGATACACACTCTGTTTCTCTCTTTCTCAGTTTTACAGGCACACACATACACACACACACACACTAGCACTTCTCGGTGATTTGGTTACCATGGAGAAGCACATTTTTTAGGCAGAAGGAGGTTGACATTATTACATGACAGAGATGGCACTGCTTATTCTCCACACACACACACACACACACACACACACACATCTTGCCTTCAGGCAGTCGCCCACGCCACGCTCTTCTAGGCAAGAAGGCTTCAGAAATGTCCTACATATACATACTGTACACATATCTGTGCACACACACAAACACATTCTCACAGCACATCGCAGTCCACAGCAGTGAGGCAGTGAGAGGAACTCGAGGTGACACTAGAGTGGGCTGCCTCTGGACGGATGCAGCTGATTGGTTGGTTTAACTGAGGCTCTGACATCACGCTCTGGCTGGCCTGGCAGCGAGCAGCACTGCACATACATGCATGTGTCTCACACACACTATAGGGTGGGGTTTCTGCATCTTATGTACATAAACAAACACACACACACAATTAATTCCCCCTTCAGTATCTTTCAGGCTATTGAGGAACACTGAGCACAATCACACCAGTAAAGGATTATATGTATTATATCCTGTGTGTGTGTGTGGTTGTGTGTGTGTGTGTGCATGCCCATGTGTTCTATAACTTTATTGTCACTATAAAGTGTAGGCCTTGCAGCACATAACAAACATATGAAGTCGTACCATTCTCCTTTGGTTTGAGAACAAAGTGGGACATGAACAGTCGTCCTGTGATGTGCGTTTTTCTATATGATGCTCTAATTCAGGGATTAAGCTAGTGGATTAGAACATACCCTTCTCTGCATTGGCAGTGACTAGCAAAGCAAACTAACTGTATTTTTTTTTTTTATTTAGTCTTGGTATTGATCCCGCCTCAAAAAACTAACCATTTGAGTCCTTTTAGTCATCAGATGATATTGAATATTTCAGTCAATCTAATTTAGCTAAAACCAATAATTGCTTTAGTCAATTTTGATCTTGTTATCTGATGAAGTATACAGGTTGGATGAGTAACAATGCAGCTTTGCAGAAAGTGTCTGGTCTGATGTTATCAATTTAAGGAATACATCTACGCATTGACCATGTTCGAATTTGCATATTTATTTTGATCCAATCAATAACTGGTCCTCGGGGCCCAATACTCACAGTTATACTAACTGTTATAAAACAGTGACAGTGCACACACAATAAAATGTTCTGAAACTACTTTTTTATTACCCAAGGTACAAACTTACCTTTTGAACAATGGAAATAAAAGTAGTTAATCTAATAAAATTGAAAATAGTACTGTACACACACCAATTGCTATCTGCTTGCATTAAAAAATAAAAATGAATAAAAGATCTGAGATCAGTTTTAACAAAGGAAAAAAATATCCGTGCCAAGTTATTCCTCATTGTGCTCCGTGCTGCGCTGACTGTGTGCTGTGGCCAGTGTAGTCCAGATATGAAAAATGCAGCATGAGATTTTGGTAAAGTTAATATTTTTTATATAACATTTTAGTCTTCCCTGTTTTCATCAGTGATATTGCATGTTGATATAGACACAGTTAGCGTTTAATGACATAGGTGCAGTATCGTCATTATCTCGTCTTAGTCAAGGAAGAAAAGGTATTTAGTCATAGTTTTCATCAATTAATTAATATAAGTATATAAGTGAATTGACATTAGCTATAAGGTCACTTAGTGTCCTTATAGTGTCTCTGACTGAGATACTTTTTTAGTATGAAGCTTACCATGTGAAATGTGTCCATAGCACCAGTTATTGAAAACTGTCAAATATCAAAGGTTTGCATAAAATGTCAAAAAGGGTTTTTATAACAAAACATGTTTAAATTCTTCAAAGCAAGGTATTGAAAAAGATTGGCCACATCATTTAGTCCCCAGAATCAAGATTTTCAGGAGCTCATGCTGTGGGGCTTCATATTAAAGAGCTGAAAATTGCTTCAGCAGATTAGAGGTTTGAAGGTTTGACTATTTTCATTTGGCTGAAATGTGAGAGGTCCAATCGACACGTTTGTTTCAGTAAATTTTACTGTGCATAAAATAGCGGATATCCCATCCTGCACTGGGAAAGAACAGTGAACCTGTGTAGTTCTGACTGAGGGGGATGATGGAGGATGGGGGCACTATAGGTTAGAAGTTATGATTGTGAGCTGGTGTGCGTAGCTGATGATGAGTTGAATAATGGTGAGGAGCTGAAAGGATTACTGGCCAGTGGTAATCTGTTGCCCCTCAGCTGAGGTAAAGAGGTGGAGAAAGACAGAGAGAGAAAGAGACTGTAGTGTGTAGCTGGGCGGCTGCCTGACAGCTGTGGGTCGTGCAGGCAGTGGATTTACTTTAGATTAGTCTGGACATGCGCCAACTAGGATTCAATCAGGCCAAGATGAATGTGCGCGCTGAAGGCTAACTGCTAACTGCTAAACTGATTGCTAACGGTCCATCCCACTGGCCATCAAGGAGCAGTATTTTTGGGGTTTCCTAAGGTCCCAGAGGTGCTCTGTTTTTAACTTGTGCCGTGATTCCTAGGTGGAATATAAGGGACGACTGTGTTTCCCCTTGTTTTGGATTTATTCTCTGGAAATATAAACCGCTGGGATTATAAATACAGAGGGAGATAAATCCTGTTTTTGTGCTGTCGAAGTGAGGTGATATTCAGTAGCCATGGCCACATGTGAGTATATGCTGTTGTTATTTAGAGGCTGAAGAATCTAATTTTATCAATGCTTCTGTACATGTCTCAGATCATCAATTTTCCATTTGTAATGGTGCATTTTACACACTTTTAGAATCTAAATCACAGGAAACCACTGGCTGCATGTGCAAAGACGATGCACTGACCAGAAACATGTTAATATTCCTCATTTGAGATAAAACAATACATATATATACAGAACAATGCAATTTACAGTTCAATTTCTCTCATTCAACTATTGTTTGTAGTAGTCAATTGACATATGATAAATAATATAATAATATGAGCCTATTGGATCAATCTGAAAGCAGAAATTTTTATTAACCAGCTATCATCGGCTTAATCAGTGCTTATTTTATTGTCATAAAACTGACAACATTAGAGCCACAGGGCAGGTGAAACACAACTTCTAAAGAGGTTTCTGTAGTTAAAAAAAAAAGCAGTACAGATCATATGATAGCCTTTGCACAGCTGTATTCACTGATGATGTTGAAATGGTAAAACAGCACAGTCTGTCATATCTGAGTGCTCTTTAATATTTGATAAGCTGTAGCAAAGGAAAGAGGGAAAAGCATGTGGGGGAATACCAAGATTTTTTTTTTTCATTTTGTAAAGATGAGCTGCCGCCACTTATTGTATGGAAGCAGGCGTTTGTGAAACTTGATAGACACAACGAGGCTTTTAGGAGAAGCTGTATCTGCTCGCATAAAATGAATACTTCTGCATTTGTTTGGTTCAGTGTTCAATAAAAGTAATTTGTGTTGTGTAAATGTTGACAGTCCCACAGATCTGTATATCACAGGCATGCCTAAACACTTTTTTTGTGAATTATTCCATTTGTTTATTGTTGTTCTCGAGTGCTGCTGAACCCAGCTTGCAAACACGTTTGTCCTTTTAACCCCTGTAGGTAATGTGGGTATGCAACCTGTGCCGTAAGCAGCAGGAGATTCTCACCAAATCAGGAGAATGGTTTTCGGAGTCAGGGGTGCGGCCGGGGAGCCTGGGCACCTCCTTGAACGACCCAGCCACGGGAGGTGAGGCCCAACGGGACAGGAAGCTACTGCGCTCCAGGTCCCAAGCCCCGCCTTCCAGCACCAAGACCAGCGCAGGGCCGGACGGGACACAGCCGCCCACTGGTATCACTGCTCCCAAGGGTGCTGACACCATGCCTAGCTCTCGCTCCCAAAGTGAACCACCCAGAGAAAAGTAAGGCATCAGAATACACACAAACACAGCTTCTGTGATACATTTAATCTGTATGCTGCAGGAGCTGCCACTGGTGGGGGTTTTACATGTACAATCTGTACCTTATTTCATTAACATGATGGGAATTGGAGAATGGAAGCCATATTTCTCTAAAACAGAGAAAGCTAGCACTGCTTCGGGGCTGAGGATCCATTTTTCTGGTATATTAGCTGAAGCTGCTGTTGTTGTTTTTTAATCCCTGTGGTAAAAAAAAAAAAAATTAGATCTGTGTCTGCTCTAGCTTAACCAGTGGAGAAGCTAGGTCAGAGGTTTTAGTCTTGAGAGGTCTTTGATTCAATCCCTTTGTTTTCATTTGGTGGGTGAGTTAGGTAAGCATTCATCACTGTTTGATCTGTTCATCTAAAAGTGACTGAAGCAAGGTTTTACAAATATAGAAAGGAATGTCCTCAGCTCAGGATATTTCTCTTCTCAGCATTTTATCCATATTACAAATTCCAACAGTGCTCAGCTGTTGTCGTGGAAATGATGCACCTGTGCTTGTGTCTGTGTCTGCAGACTATATGATACACTGGTATAACGAATCATCTTCTCATACAGGAAAAGGCCGGTTTCCCTCCATGAACAAAATGGTAAGGGAGGCATGGGGCGTGGTAGTGGCAGGAGACCTGCTGGGAAGTTGCCGTCTCAGTCATCCCTGGATGAGCGGGTGGGCCCTGGGGACAGAGGAGAAAGACGGCTGGGTGATGGACGGAGGCTGGAGAAGATCCATTCTCAGGACTACGAGGATGGGGAGGACTTGGGTCGCGCAGAAACACACCGGAGACGGCCAGAGGATGAGGAGCAGAGGGAGCGGCAGCGCCGTGAGGAGGAGTTCCAGAATCGTTACCGTAGTGACCCCAACCTGGCCCGATACCCAGTGAAACCACAAAAGGAGGAGCAGGAGATGCGCATGCACGCTAAGGTGTCCAAGGTACGCCACGAACGGCGACACAGTGATCTGGCGATCAATGAGGTTGGACTGGGACCTGGTGAAGGAGGAGGTGGAGGAGGCAGCACAGGTGAGGTGCCTGAAAACCGTCTGGCCAGGAGGGGTGGAGGTGGGGAGGGAGACCGCAAGGCCATCCTGGAGAACCACCGAGCCTACTCTGTGGATAGGACCGTGGGGGTAGGAGGGGGGCCTCCGCCTTCTGGAGGTGGATTGAGATCAGGGCCCCAACCTGGGGGACCGGTGCCTCCAGACTGGGGTCCGAACAAGGGCCGCCTAGAACCTGGTACAACACGGACACCAAGGGACAAAGGTGGGGATAACCTGCTGAGGAAGGACTCCCAGAGCTCGGACCAGTCGGAGTCTTTGCGGCCGCCCCCTCCACGGTCATACAAGAGCAAGCGCGGAGTCAACAAGAGGCAGATGTCCATCAGCAGCTCAGAGGAGGAGGGCGGCTCCACGCCCGAGTACACCAGCTGTGAGGACGTGGACATGGAAAGCGTCAGCGAGAAAGGTCAGTCATGTACTTACTCCACTAGTTTACTAAGCTAAATCGATCCCAACTCGCACCTTACATTGTTTGCTCTCATCCATTTCCCTCCATTAGACACTGTTGCTTATAGTTGTTTGTTGAAGCTGCCTCGCTGTCTTCCTGTTTTTTTTGCTACTCTCCAAAACTTGATAATAAGCTGCTGCAGTTCTTACGTGCCTCACATGCTCATCCTTAACATACACATGATCCGCATTCTGCCTACATGAATTGTAAAAGACCTGGATTCATCTACATTTGTTGTCTTCTCATCACTGATAAGAGGACTCTCGGACTGTATCACCTACTGTATACACAGTGTGGTGTGGCCACGATTAGAAACACAGTTGTAACAAGTTTTCTTATAATTATATTATACTTATACTCTTGAGATAATAATTGGATAATAATGATAATTTTAACCTGTAAAAGAATTGTTATTCAGATGAAAGATTCAGTTATCCTAAAACATATAGGTAAAGGAAGAATATCATGATAAAGCTCCTTTCCATTTAATGTCTTCCACCTTCCCACACTTTATGGCCATATTCTCATGGCCCCAGCTTCTAAAATAGGCTTGGTAGTAGAATTACGATAATGTGCAAAAAGAAAAAAAGCGTGAGATATTTTGGCTGGTAAGATTATTCTAATACCAACACATTCTAATTTCGGACTGTAAAACTATACGATAAGTGATAGGATGAAGCACCCACCCAGCACACAGTGCATTACTATCCCTGTGTGTCATCTACACCTCTGTGCTGTGGCTAAACCCTGCTGCTCTCAGGACAGCTCTCATTTATTTGGAGAGTTCCTGTGATTTAGGCCAGCAGATTTGTGGAATTAGGTCAGTGGCTCGCTTGCTACGTAATGCTTTTCAAACAGCCAGCTGCACTACGGCCAACCATGGACCATCAGCTAAAATCAAGCCCGGTTGTGGTTGCATGCTGTATGGTTACTGGTGGTTTCTTGGTTTCTGTGTATTTTGCAGCTCACTGCTATGGCAGAGGCGATGCTGGGCTGTGCTAAAATAAGCCACGTGAGAATGTCTGAGTTCAAGAGGCAGTAGGTAGGGCTAGCTGTGCTCTATCAGCTTATCTCTCTCACCGGTCACAGAAGGGGCCCGTTCCAGATGTTTTAATCCAGATTACTATAACTCAGGGACTGGTAATGGGTAGATGGTGTGGATTGGGATTATTAGCTGTTTTAAACACTCTTTAGCTAGCTGGGCCTCAAAACAGGATGTCTCCTTTTACTCTCATCTGTGGCATGAGGCATGGAGTTCTGCAGGATAATGTGCAGCATGTTTCCCTACATAGATGCATCGGGTTAAGTGAGATGGTGTCACAGGGTCAAGTGTTCTTTTTCTGTTTTTAAAAGAAATTGCATTTTATGGGATGTTGTTTCACTGGGGTTGGTCTCATCTGATGACAATATTTAAGTCTAGACATGACAGTGTTGGCAAGAGGGGCTTTGATGTCATCATCTGGGTTACAAGTTTATGGGACGTGATAAACAACCTCATGTTATGTGCCTGCAGTTAAAGCACCTCATAATTTAAGTGTAACAGCCTCACTATTAAATGATAAGTGCCTTTGTAAGACGTAACCTTCCTCAAATTATTACATGAAACAAACATAATTGCCATATTTCCATCACATCTTCCACATTGTCTTGGTTTGTTTGCGGTTTGACTGGTCCGCTTCCTCTGCAATGGTTTGATGACACTTGACTAGAGATTTAGCGACCCCTGTTACATTGTTTTCAAGTTGTCATTTGACACATCATTTTTATAAAAATATAAATTTTAAAAAAATATATATATAACTCATATATATAATATTTTTCATATTTGTATTTTCTATTTATGCTTCATGACAGGACTTGCTTTATCTTTCTATTTTTTGTACTTATCGATATGGACCAAAACACCAGAGCAAATTCCATGTGAAAAAGTACTTGGCAATAAACCTGATTCTGAATTAGGATTTTTGATATTAATATTGAGTCAAGTGACTTCCTGCATTGTGAAACCATTATTATTAGGCCACCATTCAAAGAAGATAAGAAAGAGATAGCGGACTGTAAAGCCCACTGAGAAATGCTGGGCTGAAAATCAGGGGACCTATAGTGACACTAGGAGAAAACAAAACATTACTTTATTTTTACTTTTTAAACATTATCAAGACAGTCAAATAAGACGGTAAAACTCTGACACTGTTCTGTATAACTGCAATAACTGGTTTAAAGGTTGATTATATTTTTTATGACGTACAGGTAGTTTTACAAAGCTGCTTCAGTAAAAGACTGCATTGGATTTATCATTACTTGTAAGTATTTCTACTCCTAGTGCCTGTAATCAAAGAGCTTTATTAGTTTTAAGCTATAAATCAGGTAGATGGGATTTCACAGATAGTATCATGGACTGGATTATAATCGCTGATTTAGTAGTTCACATAAAAAAGCTTAGTGGCTCCACTAGTGAGCATCATAAGGTAATTACAGTAAGAGGAAAAAGCCCAGTGAAGTTTTATTTCCACAAAGATGACCTAGTAATGGTAAAATGTGACATTACCTAACATAATGAAGAATGAAGATTCTGAACTGATGTAGAGTAGACTGTAAGCAGCTGCCAGCTGTTAACAAGTTAAAATTTGTAAAATAGATGGATTCAATTCAGAACATGAGCATGGAGGCCATGCGTGCACGTTGCTTGGATTACAAGCTTTGACTTTTTTTTAAACGCTCATCGCACAACAGACATGATGCATAAGAGGATATTGTTATGTAATATTCATGCATGAACAGTTGATTATATGTTCTAAGAATGCTCTTAGCAGGATTATTGTTAACTGTCTTTACAGTGTGGTTTCTCATTCTTCCCAATAAGTTATATCTAACCAGATATACCAGGGTAAGATATCCCAGACTGATGTTTTAATGACACAGCAACTTTGGCTCAGTGTTGCAAGTCAAATGGGAGCAGGTAGTAATTAAATGTAATTGGGTTACTTCTTGGAGTAAAGGGAAACAACAAGGTAGTAAGAAGAGGAAGTCTGCTGGTGGGATGACACTAGATCCCAGGGTGCTGCACTTAACGCTGTGTGTGTTTGTGTGTGTACATGTCTTTCTATAGAGAAATTCTGGTTTGAAACCATCATTGTAAGGGCATTGGGGTGTGTTTTTTGTGTTGTTTTACTATATTATTGAGGTTTGAAAACCAGGAGCCCACTTCTTGTGGGGTCTGTCAGCTTTGTGGGGAGTGAGGGTTAGAATTAGGTTTTGTTTCGGGTTAGGCTTAGGCAGTCAGTTGTGATGGTCAATGTTATTGTATTGGGCAAGGGAATGTATTATGTCAATGATGGGTCTCCACGAGTATAGTAAAACAAGGATGTGTGTTTGTGTGTATGAGATTTTTGTGACATTGCGGTTCATAAAATTTGTTACAGAAAAAATGTAGGAAATACAGACTAGTGAATGGTGGGAAATTTTAGTCACAATTTTACTGACCTGTCAGATGGGGAGAAAAAGGGAACAAACGAAAAAAAACAAAAAATTACATTTACATTGGGATGGTATCATGCAAATAAAACTCACTTTTCTAGGTTCTGAGAAAGTTGTTGTTGTTGTTGTTGTTGTTTTTTTTTAAAGATTTTTAGCCTTCACGTGTCTTCTCTTTTATAATGGTGGTCTGTTTAGCCTTTTAGTTACACACACACACACACACACACACCCACACACACACACACACACACACTGTTTATCAAGAACAATACTACGTTAATACCTGCAAAGAGCTGATGCTTTGATGTAGCATCAGTTAGAGGAGCAGGTCAGATTTTGTAATCTGCCCAGTGTGTTCATCCTCCCAAAAGGTCCACTCAGCAGTTTAAATTGTGGAGTCAGCATTTATCCTCTAAGGCATTCTGAGTGGACTTTCAGATTTCAGATTAGCAGTGCTGCTACATGCTCTCACTGGCTAACCTGTAAGAGCAGTCGCTTTCCATTTGATTCCCTTTGAATATTACTTCACATGTCTTTGACAAACACCAGTGCATGTCTTCCTTGGTTTTTCATCAACATTAACCTCTATTCGCTCCCTTCCTGCTCTCTTTTGCCAGAAACTTGGGTTGAATCATTGTCTCACTCTCTGCCAGGCGCAGACATTCCTCTTATCTTGAAGCTGAAGATCCTCAGTCTCCTGAGATCTTTTAAATCTCCATCTGATGTCATCCTGCTATTGTCTTATTCCTGTGGTGGTGTAGTGGTCTGATGCTGGGCCAGTTTAGCTCCTGTACTCTCACTAACCATCTGTCAGTGTTAATGAGAGTTGGGATGCTCTGACAGTACTGGCGTTTCTGTCCCTGTCCAGGCTCTGGCATCAGTTTTGGACAGGCCGTCTTGGAGCACAGGGAGTCACTTTGATTGTGAATGATTTTTTTAGCTGAATGACAAGAACTATATATACTTCAGCCTTTAACACTTCACTGCTCTTCAAATTACAGATTACAGATTTTGATTTTGTTGGACAATCCTCTCCCCTGCAGGAGTCATAAAAAAGTATGTGGAAAGAGTAAAAATGTAAAAAACAGTAAAATTAAGAAAAGTACTGTCATTTACATTGATGGATAGGGTTAGTCAGTGTGGAGTCCAAACATGTAGGTTGTGCACTGTGGGGCCCAGTGTGCCAGGTAGGTAAGATGTACAATAAGGATGGGGAGATAAACTTATTACATGTTTTATATGGGGTGTCAAGTGACAGAACTTAGAATAATTAAATGGATGATTGGGGTTTTGTGAGGCCCTGACACCATCGGCCAAAATTCAGTCTTTCTTTAATTTAATTTGAGACATAACATCTCTCTCCCAGTCTGTTCTATCTTGGGATTGTAAGATATAATAAACTGTAGATTTTTACTGCACTTAACAAGCTGGACTGAGTGACTAACTTCCCCCCTCTTTCTCTCTCTGCCTGCAGGTGACTGGGACTGTCATCCTCTAGATCCTGCAGTGTGGCATGTGAGTTTCAGCGAAACCTGACACATTCAGAGTGCTAATGTGCCACTGCCCAGGCCACTTAGCACACATGCACCTACATGTACTCCTCACATACAAACAGACACACACATCACCAATACAAATAGGATCACTGCAGTTTTATTCACATACAATCACATGTAATCTAAAGAAAGCATTTGCGTGCCTATTAAAGCCTACTCAGCAGAACAGTATTAGAAAAACAATTAACATTATTACACTTCCCTCTTCCTACTCTGTCCCTTTTTTTATTTTTCTCACCCCCTCCATTACTCTTCACTAATCTCCCTTTATTCTTCCTTACCACCTTGATAATACCTCATAAATGTCTCCTTTTCTCACTGGTCTATTGTTCTTGTAGCATCCAGTTACATGGCAGCCATCAAAAGAAGGTGACCACCTGATTGGACGCATCACGCTAAGCAAGCGGTCGGCAATGCCCCGTGAGGCTGGTTCCCTCCTCGGCCTAAAAGTAAGCAGGAAATCATTCCTCATTTTCCTCATCACTCTTTTAGTATTCGTTTAAAGGAGCGATTTGTAAATTTTGCTATTGCTACATAGCCAACATTAGCATTAACGGCTGTTTTCTTACCAGTCTAGAAGAAACGTTGCAAGTTCAGCATCAAATTTCATTCCTTTACTTCAAGACCTGCCTTCAGAGGTGGAGAGCAACACTAATGTTAACTCTTGTCTTGATCACATCTCTCTGAAGTTAGCACGCTAACCAGCTAGCCCACTTTCCGATGGCAAGTCACTGTAGCCACCAATCTGCCCTGAAGACATTGCACTGCTCAGAGGTCGTATTATAACCCTTTGTCTTGTAAACGCAACAATGACCAAAGCTCTTGTCAAGCGACAATCACCACCACCTGCTTCCGGCAAGAAACCATATTCTCCGCCAGAGAAAACTTAAAAATAGCCCCTTTGAGATCTGTTATAGAGTACAGATGAGGTGAGTAAAGAGAGGAAGAAAGTGAAGGATTAAATGATTTTTCCAATCCAGAAATAATAATGTTTTGTAATGCCTGTGAATGCTGTGGTGTTCTGGGTAGCAAACCCTGAAAGGTAAAAAGTATTTGACAACTGTGCAGAAGTAGGTATAATAGTGGCTGTCAAGCAATTACTGCTGTCATCCACCTCTGTTCCTATTCTCGTCTTTGTGTGCAGGTGGTAGGAGGGAAGATGACAGAGACAGGAAGACTTGGGGCCTTCATCACCAAAGTCAAGAAAGGCAGCCTGGCAGATGTTGTGGGACACCTACGAGCAGGTGCGAATCCACTGAACATATTGCTGCTGTGTAGGAGCTACTGTACATTGTTTATCAGTAACAGTTTCATTGAGAAGCTTTTTTAAAGTCAAACTGAAATGAAAATTAGCATTGTGGTGGTGACAGCAAATGACCAAACTATCAAAACTCTCAGCAACACGTCGCCCTCCTCATATTATCCTGTCATTTAAATCACATCTAGTGGGAATCTGTGCTAATGTTAGCAAGCTAGGTGAATTAGCTTCCATAGTGCAAGTGGAGTGTCCACTTTCAGAGTGGAAACTGGTTAGCCTAGCTTGCTAGTAAAAATGTAATTTATCAACACTCATAGGATATACAGTATGAAGTTCTCAAGTCTTCTAGTGTATCACACGAGATGACACCACGCCTCTAGCGATGTTTCGTTGCCATGGGAAACGCCACCCAGAGGCTTGAAACTAAGAACCAATTTCCTCATGTTTTCACATTTCAGTTTGACTTTAAGAAATATAATATAAATATAATTATTAGCAGCTGGCTCTTAATAGACAGACATAATGCAAGATGAGCTGCAGGCTGCATCATCGTTGTGTTGTGTGTTGGCCTACCTGGTTCCAGGTGACGAGGTGCTGCAGTGGAACGGGAAGTCGTTGCCAGGAGCAACCAAGAAAGAAGTGTACAACATTATCCTTGAATCAAAGGCCGAACCCCAAGTGGAAATAGTTGTTTCAAGACCTATAGGGTGAGATTAATGTTATCAATATGTAATAATTATAATTAAAATACCTGAGTGATGACACTGATTTTATTCTGACAGACACTTTTGATATTTCTTCCTTCCTTTATCTAAAAGCTCTATCCACCGAATTATGTCCAAAAACTTCTTGCGAAAAGTGTATAGAGCATATCAGTAAGTAATGTTGATTGAATGGGCCGAGCCCCTTACCCTCTTGCCTCCCCTGAAATCCCCCAGATCCAAAAGAAAACCCCCCTTTCCAGCTATTCCTTTGTTCTCTACTACACACCATGTTTAATATGTAAGTGTGTATTTGACTGAGTGCTTGCTCTTCTTCTTCTATGCAACTGTTGGTTGACATGAGTCTTTTACTCATTCATTTTTTAAAGATGAATGTACACTAACGTCTTGACTGTGTCGTTAACTTGCAAGTATCTTGATGTATAATCTATGAATTTAGTTAAATGTAGTTTGCTCTGACTCTTGCTTGCTGACTGCTCTTTGACTCTTTACAGAGACATCCCAAGAATCCCAGAGTCATCCCACCCTCCTCTAGAATCAAGTAAGTGTTTATATGGGCAGCTTTATTGGCTATATATGTTATTAACATTGTTTACTGCTTATATAAGGAGCCTTTTCTATGGTTTATTACAAGATCTGTTGTTCTCTTCATCCCTCAGCAGGCTCCAGCTCCTTTGAGTCACAAAAGATGGACCGCCCCTCTATATCAGTGATGTCCCCTACCAGCCCAGGCACCCTCCGAGACCTTCCTCTGGTTCTGCCTGGACGGCTTTCTGTGAGTATCTGGATGAGGATGGACGGACGCTCCTGTGCATAGATATAAATATGGATAGAGGTTAATGGCCTTCACACGTCATTTCAGGTGAAGCTGTGGTACGACAAAGTGGGCCATCAGTTGATCGTCAACGTCCTTCAAGCCATAGACCTGCCAACCCGACCAGACGGACGACCTCGGAACCCCTATGTCAAAATGTACTTCCTGCCTGATAGGAGGTAAAGACACAGTGTTCATTTTTTCTTATTGTGCAGCTCCTCCTCACAAGTATTTCTTACTATAAATGAACCATCGTCTGGGCCTGTTATTTTAAAGGATTACTGTCTTATAAGGTCATGTTCAGGACAATGCTTCCCTGAGTGTTCGCACATTTGTTCTAGTGATAAGAGTAAACGGCGAACTAAAACAGTGAAGAAGAGCGCTGAGCCTAAGTGGAACCAGACCTTCATATATTCCCACGTTCACCGGCGGGACTTCAGAGAACGCATGCTAGAGATCACAGTCTGGGACCAGCCCAGAGTGCAGGAGGAGGAGAGTGAATTCCTGGGCGAGGTGGGTTGGACATCATCTCCATATACTTGAACTCCTTTTTTTATACAGGTCTTATCTACAGAGTTTTTGATGATAAATTGCCTTTATTTTGTAGCAATGCAATCATATGAGTGTGGTTTACTGAACTGGACAGTAAATGAAGTGGCAGTTTAAACCATCACAGGAATGTACTGTATTCTTAATGTTACCTAAAACATCAGTTTCATCTTAATTTGCTTGCTTTATTATTCAAATTATACAAGTCAATATTCTGAATAAATCTTTGCATCAAATAGAAAATTGTATAATTGCATAATCTTCCACATATTTCTCCAGTTGCAGTTTCCAAATGCTATTTGAATCAGATGGAAACCATGGATAGAAATTAGGATGAAGCCATGTGGATCTGGACAGTGCATGTTCACACAATATAAGAATCAATCAAAGGAGATTTGCTTAATGAGATAGAAAAGGAGAAAAGGCATCTTTCTGCTACACAAACTTATAATATCTTACACAAAACTTGTGAGGTATTGGTTAATATTAACCCCTCAGGCTTCCAAAATGATTCAGATTAAACATTCAAAAAAGGGAAAATTACTACTTGGTTGAACTTGTCACAACTAAAAGATGTCTGTGACGACAGGTTGCAAGTTTGTGACTGTTTCTCTTCTTCTCTCTCATCTGCCCCCTTCCACCCTCGCTCTCTCTCTCTCCTCTCTCAGATCCTGATCGAGTTGGAGACGGCCTTGCTGGACGACATTCCTCACTGGTATAAACTGCAGACACATGACGTGTCTTCTATACCTCTGCCTCAGCCCTCTCCGTACCTCCCACGCAGACATGTCCACGGAGACAGCCCCAGCAAGAAACTACAGAGTATGTCTCGTTATACACAGTACATGTACAGGCGATGTGTTTATATGTGTGCGTATGATATAATATCTGTTTTGTGAACCTACAGTATGTGAGTGTGTGGTTGCTAACCTCTCCTTTACTGAGCTTTCTATTTTCTGTCTGTTGGTGTGGGAGACAGAAACAGAACCTCTCAACCTTACCCTGTCTCGTATGTGTCTGTTGTGTATGTGTGTGTGCGTGTGTGCAGGGTCGCATCGTATCATTGATACAGAGTTTGATGATGGTTTGATGGTAGTGACTAAAGGTGGGTGGGGGGCATGGTTACTGAATATTTCCTTGTAGTAGCCTGTAGGCGTCCAGCACTGGTTGAGAGAGCATCTTCTTGCATCCTCGCTCCATCTGTTACTCCCAAACCTTACAGCCTCCTTTTGGCTCCACTGTATCTTTTTAGAACAAATTGCACCCAAATTAAATGAATTAATCTTTGCTGTATCAGCAAAAGGCAATCATCGTATTGCTACCGGACTGCAGATTTTGAATTACAGTTTTGGGGTTTTGGTGTACAGTCTTTATACTGCTGAGGTTTAGCAGTGTACTGTACTCAGTGAGGCTGCAGTGAACAACCTCTCCTCTTCTGCTGGGCTGTAGAAACACTGAAGCACTGAGTGCATGTTTGACTGTAGAGCTACAGTAGTTCACTGCCATTTCACTAAGTCTCCTGCCATTCTCCCGCATGCTTCTGCCCAAAAGTCGCTTACTTCACTTAAAGGACACTAGAAGCTGAGTTTGTGTTATTTTGGCCAGTCAAATCACTACAACTGCTTTGTTGTTGGACTGTTTCTGCTGTGACTTATTGCTGTGCACCTGTGCTTTCAACATTTACACATCTTTATGGGAAGTTTAATGATTGTACACAATCTGCAACTAATCTGAACGTCATAATGTTTTTTTTATTTTTTTATCCTGATGCGCTAACAATGCACATCTATACTGTTTCATTTAATGATATCATTAATGCTCCTCAACACAGAAACACAGGAGTCTGTGCTGATACTATACAGTAGGTTTATCTTCTGGCTGTTACTTCTCAGAAATCATGTTTTTACTGTAAAATTCTTTTCTGAGAGATGACTCTTAATGCCACAATACCCATGAGCCTTAGCAGTTGTTTCTGTGGAAAAGAAGGCAGTCAGAGGCAGAAATCAGAACTGGAGCAAGAAAAAAAAATTGAATTCATCAAAATGTTAATAACATGATATGACACCATAATACCATATATCTGATGTTTCATAGCTAACTTGGTAGGAACTAAGATTTTTATGTACTCAGGCTTGTACCTTTTCTTTTCAACAAAGCCCATATTTTACACTCATGATTCAAGAGTTTCATGTCCATCTAAGATTTAGAAGTGCTCCAACTGCAAGTCACATAACTTTGTCTATGCAGGAAATAAACAGGATTTACGCTAGACGACCAAAAACAACTTCTCCCTCTTTGCAACTGTATTGTACATCTACTTGTTACAGCTCGTAATCTCGAGGGCCAACGGTGTTTTAAAATCTTTAAACTTTTTTTCATGTTTTTAAGTCAGCAAGATGAAAGTAGCAAGAAAAATAAGGCAGTAGATGATGGTATCACTGTCAATGATGCAAATCTTCTCGTATTATCTATATCATAACATATGTTGTTTATTTCTAAGCTTATATTTAAATATATTTTCTATGGTCCTATACATATTCTTTGCCATTGCAATGGTTAAGAGGGGTGAATAGTCCCTCAGATCAATCTCTCCATAAAGGTTCAAACAAGAACTGCAAACAAATCTCAGCTCTGACAGAGACATTGCAGAAACAGTCAGCTACTCAGGCTAGCTAACTTGTTTACTAGCTGGTCATTTGCCTGTAAAACATCCTGCTGTGATGTTCTACAGTCTGTCAGAGAATGGCATCTGTCGTAGTACTCAGTAGCACAACGCTCACAACTTGTTCACCCTTATCAAAGGACACACAACTAATGCCTGGATGTGTGTGTGTGTGTGTGTGTGTGTGTGTGCGTGTGCGTGTGCGTGTGCGTGTATTCATGTTTGTGTGTGTTGAATCCATACAAATCCATGAATCAACATACATGTTGGGATGAATGTGTGTCTGTGTATGAATTTGGCTTTTTTGCACTTTTGTGTGTGCATCCATGCTGGATCTCTGTACGTATGTGTGTGTGTGTGTGGTGCGTGTGTAGGTGCAGAGCGTAACTCCAGGGAGAGAGAGCGTGGCAGTACGCTGGCTGTGCCTGAGCAGCAGCGGCCTGTCCAGCACCGCTCCCGCTCAGTGTCCCCTCACAGGGAAGACTCCTGCAGGGCCCGGTCACGGCCCGCACATGTGCCCATGCAAAGGTCAGGACCACCTACTGTACCAGGGTCACCTGGTGAACTGTCAGAGGAGTGTGTGTTGTTTGTGGTAACAATGTAAAAACGTCAGCTAGTATCTAGAAGCATAACCTATACTACATTAATATATCCATCACTGAAATGATGTAATTACTCTTCCAAACAGACGTTTTGTCTTGTGTGGTCTTCAACAGTCTCAGTGTTTTGAGAGTACAATGTCTCCCTCACTATAATGTACAGTCATATTGTTTTTGATTTGCATTGCGTCAGGTCAGACTAAAAGTATGTGTGGGCATTTTGAATTGTCATAATGATTTAACTATGGACCAAGGTTCATATCACGCCTAAATAAAAACCTTACATTCATTAGACATTTTTGATTTCATCAGGAGCCTGGATGAGATCCACCAGAACCGCCACCACTCCCACTCCCCCTCCCGCTACCACGACTCCCACTTGGAGCACCAACGCTCTGGTGACTCGGACTACGAGTACTCTGAGGACAGGTAACCTGTTCGTAGGATCTCTGAGGAACCACATGGGCTGTGGTGTGGGGTTATGACTGCGTGTTCCACTTTTAATTTTAATTATGTTAGAAAACAAGATTCACACACATTGGATCAGTGCTACTAGTGAGTCATTCAGTAGTGGTAGTAGTGTACATGCTTTATATTAACCTACATTTTATAAAAGTTGAATATTGTTTGGGTTAATCACTGTGTGTAATGTGATATTACCAAACTACTTTCTACTAATACGACTAACAGTTTGAAACTAGTCATTGCAACATGCTGAGTTTGTTGTATCATTCTGTATTGTTGAATGCAGACTTGATTGAAATCTCAGAATTATGATTTCCTGGTTTCTGTCATTCATAAGTTCACTTTGACTGTCTGAGTTGCCATCCTCTTCTTTTGTGTTTTCTCGGGTTGTTTTTCATTTGTTCACCCATCGTCATGGCAATGACAGTGAGGTCCTGGAGATGCACAGGTCTATCCGGGGCGGGAGTGCTGAGTGCCTGCACACAAACAGGTAAAACAAACAGGACAATCACCATTCAGGTTTATTTTTATAGTATGCACAATTTTATCATCATTTCCATCCTCACTATACTTTAACAACTTCATCTTAATACACAGTGTTGATATTTTTGTGTTAATTATCTTGAATGGATCCTGAGTGTATGTCTGCTTTTGTGCAACTGCATGAACACAAATTCAGCGTGTCACATCAGCGTCAAGTAGTTGTAGCACACTCATAAATTCATATCCAACTATTGTCTATCACCACGACTGTCTCATAGAAACACACACAACACACTGATCACTGTGTGAGGGGATTAGACACCTGCTCAGTGGCTGACCTCAAAGAAGGCAAAGCTCTTTTGATTAATTTCTATCTTTTTTTCTTTTCTTTTTTTTTTGCATTGGATGTGTTCACTCACAGCAGTGTATTGTATTTTTTTCTTGTCTTGCTTTATGCGCATGATCTCCACTCATACAACCAGGGGCGTAGGTAGATACAGCAACACACTCCCCCCCAAAATGCCCCTGTTAGTAAACGGTATCCATAAAGACATTTACAGGTAAGTGTTTAGCACAAAAGTTATTGTAGCGTACCCTCCTCTGTGCCTGTCCAGCTTTCCCAGACACATTTGTGGAGTTGGTGGGTCATTTAGTTGCGGCAGTGTTCTCTTAACGCAATAAATGCCCATGTGTCTCCCAGACCGCTGTGCTGCTTGTTTTTCCTTTGGTCATAGTGTGTAGCGAGGTGTTTTGTTATGGTGCTACTTTATCTAGCTAAATGGTATGTGCTGCTTTTTCCTCTCCGTTATGCAACCCTTTGAAGGGCCCTATCATTATCTTTTACATTTTTACATTAAAAACCCTTTTACATTACTTCTTTCCATTGTCAAAACAGAGCAGAGAATTTTAGACTGACTTTTTTTTTAAAACAGTTGAAAACAGGGAATCACTGATGCAGTCAAAGGAGCTCTGCTATCTGCGCTGACTAAAGATATATTTTTTCAGAAGCTGAACAATAAGAAAATACTGGACCTAATAATGAGAATTTGGTCATTTGTTTTCATTGTTAGTTAACTCTCAAGTCTGGGGTGTTGAGCAGCCGGAAATGTACAACAGGGAAACATTATTTTAAACGCACTAATCATAACTTCTATTCATGTGTAGTTGTTTCACCACTTTGATCCAGACTGAAATATCTGAGCAACAGTGAAATGGATTGTCCCAAAGATATTGATGCTCCCTAAACAATGAATGCTAATGACTCGGCACTATGAGGTTGACATTTTTGGTTATCAGTGAAATGTCTGAAAGTATTAGATGGACTGCCGTTTGTTTTCTCCTCAGGATGAATGGTTCTAGCTTTGGTGGTTTCCTGAACTTTCCTTTAGTGTCATCACTGGGTCCAATTTGTCAGACTTTATGACCAAATACTTGAAAGAGTAAATATATTCCTGACAGCCTCAGATGTACTTTGTTGTTAATGCAAATTATGCTAGCATGCTGGTGAACATGGTAAACAGTATACCTGCAAAATAACACTGTTGTTGTTAGTATTGTTAGCATTTTGCCATGCTGACATTAGCCTTTACTTCAAAGCAACACTCTCTGGTAGACGTAGTACGGATAAACAGAGCTGCTAGCATAGACCCTTAGTCTTGTTTAAACCTTTAAAATGTTAAACTCAGTTTACTAGTAATGGGGAGTTGGCAACTAGACAATTTATACATTGTCCCCTGTGTCTCTGAAGGAGCCTTGTCAGGTCTTTTTTTTAAGCTATTCTTTGAGTGTTTTGTATTGCGTTATGTATGCAGTAAAGGGTCTAGCCGTCCATCAAACCGGGGACCTACCTGCTGCTCAGGGCTCAGTATGCCTGTATGGTATGCGCCCCAAACACTCGCAATCCTAACGCCCTGAGATTTGTCAGGTCTTACAAAGTTATCCCAAACATAGTAGTATGTATACTTACTTTAATAGTATAAAATATCTAGTAGAAATATACTGAAGCATTATGGGAAGTGTAGGATCTAGAGTTGTTGGAGTTTGACCCATATTAGTGACTAGAGTTTAGGATTACTTTGGTGAATGCCTCAAGCTGCTACACTAAGTTGCTAAAGTAGTCCATAGTAACAACTGCCAGGAAATCAGTCTAAAACTCATGCAATGCTTTGGAAATGGTGGGAAGTAATGTAAATAATGTGTCAGTAATAGATAATGGGCTCGAACATGCTAAACCACCAATATCGTCTTTCAACATATTAATCAGATGTTGATCCTGACATCATAATTTGCAGCAGATCACATGACAGCATACTGATGTGTAGCATACTTTTTTCTGGTTCTGAACCAGCAATACAAAGCACGTGATCATCTGTCAGATTTTCAGTAATGCTTCATCCCTGGCTTCATAACCACCGGACAGAAGGACCTCTCTTTCCTTCATTTCCCTCTGTTCTGCGCTAATCCATTTCATGGGACTCCTATACATTTTATGGATCTACTGTAGCTCGGTTTCCTCACTACATGCTGCCTTGACGGCTTTAGATCTGTAGGTTGTGTTACGCAATCAGCATTAGATGTAATCTCCTGATATATGTGTTTGGGGTCAATCCACAGGGAGGGCAAGAGGAACTATCTCTATACTGTTACATAATTCATTATATAAGAGTATAGAGTATGTGTTCATTTAGTGATTTGCTGTTTCTGGTCCTGTCCATCACCAGCATCATGCTGCAGGTGCATCTCTGACTCTGAAGTGATCCAATCTTAGATTTTATGAGAATCCTCCTTGTCACTGAGCTATAAAGTAAACGGTGTGAATACGGAGTTGAGAAGGAAACCATATTTTATGTTGCACCATAATGATACTGTTGCTTCTGTGCCTCTCCTGATCATTTGCAAGAAGTCTGCTTGGTTTCATGCATGTGTTTTTCCCCTTCACTTAATCAGTCTGCTTATTTCTGTTGGTTGCATGTGTCATTTTTCTTTTCCTTTGCCTCCCTTTGCACGCGGGTCTTTGGCGTACAGCTCCACCCTCCCCGCATGCCTAAAGAGCAAGCCGCCCCACAGACAAGAGGGGGTTAGCACCATGCCTCGTAGCATCCTTACACACCGTGTGCTCAGGTTCACTGATGAGGTCACGGTTAGGTAAGCACACACCCACTTCACACACCATCTCCTCCTTTGTCCTCTTACCACCCAGAACATTTTCTTACTTTCTTTTTTGTCTGACAACACATAGCAGAGGCTTAAGCATGTACCGGCAAGTGCAGAGCATAAAAACACAGTTAACTCCTAAGCCATCCTTGTAAAGCATTAGGCCTGAAAACATTATGTGCCATGTCATGCGATGGCAGGGAGCCAGCCATCTGTTGAAAGTACCTGTTGTCACAGAGCAGCATGACGTGACAAACATACAGCTTTGAGTGTATGCAGCAGAGAGTAGATGTGAACACTGGCTGCTCTCCTCTTCACTCATTCAGTCCCTCGCACAAACACTTACAAGCAGTCCCCTCTCCCACTTACACCTGGTTCCCATGGCAACTCACCAACCTTCCATCTGAGTGGTCTCGCAGTGTATGGCCGCGAGGAATGACTGGCTATGATAAATGGAGATACAGCATCAGAGCCATTACATGTTACTGCACTGTCTGATGGCCTCTTCTCTCTTTGTCTCCTCTTTTTTTAACATTACCTTTCATTATCCTCCTTTTTTTGACTCTGTATTTTCTTTTTCCTACCTCCCACACATCACCCTTTTGTTCTCCCACGTTATTCTTAATCTCTTCTTCCTGGCTCCCCTCCTTACATCTTCTGTCCTTGTACATCCTGTCTCCATCTCTATCTCTTTCTCCTCTTTATCTCTCTCTCTGCTGCTGTGTTGTGGCGGTGCAGTGACCTGCAGCCGTCGTTGGACAGAGTGAGGAGTGCCAGCACCACTTGTCTGAGACCAGACAACAACTTTCACTCCCCTGACAGAGACAGGTATAAAAAGAAAATGAACACACGTTTTGCACAAGATACTGATATTTCATTTTTAGAATTGAATACACAATCAAAAATCATAGACTTAAGTCACAGCTTTCAGATCTGTATTTTCTTCATTACATGATAGAATCAGTCAACATTTTGGGTTTACTATGCTGCATGTCTTCACGCCAGTTCATGTCATTTGTCCCTTTCATACATGACTGAATTTGCCATTGCATACTTTCATTAAAAAAAAAAACATCTTCCTGATGTTTAGAATTTGAAATGTCTTTAATTTGAAGACACAAAATAAGCCAGCAGGTTTCAGATTTAGTAATGTATACTTTACTGGCAAAAAATGTAAATAATAACAGACAATATTACAGAGCTGAAGAATGTATTGTACATAGACCCCAGGAACATTAGCTGAGTGCAGTTTTCAGTCTGACATTTTTGGAAATGCGCTTATTCATTTTCTTCAGGCGAGTTAGATGAAAAAATTTATACCACATTCATGTTTCTACACTAAATATGAAGCTACAGCTATCGTATAGTATAGTTAGCTTAGCTCAGCACAGAGACCGGAAACAGAGGGAAACAGTCTCACTCTGTCCATAGTTAACAAAAATCATGGCATCTGGCTGTGAACAGTCCCTCACATAACCTCCCATAAATCCACAAATTGTTACTTTTATGTCTGTACAGTAAAATCCAAATGATAAGCTGCTGCTAATGTTAGCTTACTGTAGCTCAACACAAAAACAAAAAGGTTAAAAAAAATCTGCCTCTTGGTTTTATAGTTAGGTTTTAGTATGACTTAAACAAATGAAATATAACCTGTTAATTTGTGAATTAAAGAAGATTTTGTGAACGGAGCCAGGGTAGCTGTTTCCCTCTTTTCCTAAGCTAAGCTAATAGGCTGGAGCTTCATATTTACTGTACAGACATAAGCGTGGAATTGATCTTAACATCTAATTCTCAACAAGATTGAGAAATGTATTTCCCCAAATACGGCATAGACTGCATTAACTCAGTTTCCAGTATAGTTTACGGCTTGTTAGCTTGTTAATTCATAAGTGCTTGTAATGCTCAGATTTCTGACATGACTTCAAATGTTTGACAATTCAAATAAAGTTGATTTTTATGGCTGATATTATGCAATAGAAATTGTAAGAGAATTCTCAATTGCACCAGATAGCAAAATTAAACTTCTGGCCCAATTTATGCCCAAACCCAAGTCTGGCTCATATGCTTCCACATCTGGGTAGATTCCGGCTATTATCATGCGGTGTTTTCTAACAGCAGCCAGAATTTCTGTGTGTGTGTGTGCCAGAACTCGTCCAGATGTGGAAGTAGCATCTGACAATCATGCTTTATATGGGCCAGATTCGGGGCTGTAGAACTGGGCCAGAAGAGAACAAGTATTGGGCCCAAAATATGGGCCGGATTTATTTTGCTACTTGGGTCACAGCCTTGACTGTCCCTTTACTCATTAACAACTTTACCTGCTGGGTTGTATTTTTTTCCAACCCACTTTAGATTAAAACACGCCCCCCTCCGCCTCGGTTAGCATTAGGAATATGTTAGCTTCAGTTGTTCTGTCGTGGCTTTTGTCATACGGGTGTGGTTTCATCTAAATTGGGTTGGAAAATCGATGGACGCCTTTTGATGTTCCCACCTCAAAATGCTCCTCCTCCCACCCCTCCGCTCCTCTAGGTGCTCCAACTCTTTGCCTCGCAAGACTCCCCCAAGTCCCAGGATCTTAGTAGAACATGTGGCCCCTGAGGAAGACAGGTATACCAAGCCTGCTCCCCTCTGCTGTGCAAACACTGCGCTACAGCTCTGCTCGCCTGCTTACCTTCCTGACCCCACGTCTCGAAGCCTGTCCTGTAGCCTAGAACTCACCCTGCAGACGATAGCGTTGCACAGACCTCGCGAACAGCACTGTTTCTTTTCCTTTTCCTGTAAATATTTGTGGTCTAAGGCTGTGTAATCCCTCTTTTATTCTGCTGCACCTGCTCTTTCTGCTGAGCACCTGTTCTGAATTTCCCCACTTCTCTGGCTTGAAAGCACTTCTTTTGCTGTAACATTGTTTCTGGCGGTAAAAAAAAAAAAAAAAAGTTTATTGAATGTGCAGTTCACAGCTTGCTGTTACAAACCACAAAAACCAAACCATTAAGTGTCAGTTTGAGGTTTTAACATAATGTCCAACATACATTATAAACCAATATTCAGTTTTACCATTCTGTGGCGCGTCATTCTCCATATCGTGTTTGTCTTTCTTCCTCTCTCTCTCTCTCTCTGTGGTTGCTGTGTGCCGAAACAGGCAGTGTAGCAATTCATCAAGTCCAAACTGTCACAGGGGCAGCAAAAAAAGCCTGGAGGGGGACAGGTAAGATCATTCATTCATTTATTCATTCACTCACTCACCTTATTTCATCTCCTCTCATTATTGTCATCCACTTCTCCACTCTCTGGAGGGATGATGTCTGACCATGTGGTTGTCAAATTTGGAATATTGCCTTGAATGTCCTCTGAAAATCAGATAGCTTCCTCAGAACATTGTGAAGAAACACACGGGCTATGAACAGCTCACAATTAAGTATTTATCATTAGATCATTAATGATAAGCCTTTTCTTTTTGCCCACGGTAATGGAAATCTGAAAATATTTCCTTGTGTGTTGATGTAGAGTTCACCAACTCCTTTTTGATTGATTGACTTTAACCACAGCAGCTGCTGCACACTGTCTGTGCTTTTCATCATGGACCGCTGCACAGCTTCAACAGTTTTACACATAGAGCCCAGAAAAGACCAACGTTGTATTATTTTCCATTTGATTTAATTTTATTGTATTTATATGGTTTTATGTTTTCATTTCTTTTTATTTCCTGGTGCCTGCCCACTGATGGCAGTCGTATCCAGCCCACCTCTATCCTGAGGGGCAGTAGGGGGAGAGGGGGCCCACTGAGGCCTTTTGGCCAGACAGCCCTTGCTGGGTCCTGCCCAAACTCGCCACGGCTAGACAGGTGCATGCTACTGCCAGTGCTACACCTCTGCTCCCTTGTGTGTTGACTTCTCCCCCATTACACTGAGTGTGGTAACACTGTATGCACAGGTACAGTGCATTCAAGAAGTCTTTAGACCCCTTCACTTTTTTCAAATTTTGTTGTGTTGCAGCCTTATGCTAAAATCCTTTTAAATAAATTTTTTCCCTCATCAATCTACTCCCAATACATCTAAATTACGAAGCAAAAACAGAATTTTAGAACCTCTTTGAAAATGTGTTAAAAAGGAAAAACTGAAATATCACATTGACAAATATTCAGGCACTTGGCTATGAAATTTAGCTCAGGTTCCTCATTGTCTCTTAATCATCTTTGAGCTGCTTCTACACCTTGACTGGAGTCCACCTGTGGTAAATTCACTTGATTGGATATGATTTGGAAAGGCACACACCTGTCTATATAAGGTCTCACAGCTGACAATGCACATCAGAGCACAAACAAAGCCATGAGGAGAAAGGAACTGCCTCCAGAGCTCAGAGACAGGATTGTGTTGAGGCTCAGATCTGGGGAAGGCTACAAATGTTTTGCTACACTGAAGGTTCCCAGCACAGTGGCTTCATAGTTTTACATGTAAGAAGTTTGGAACAACCAGGACTCTTGTCGTGTTTCACCCAAGAAGTCGCTGCAAAGATGCTGCAGCTAAATACTGAGTAAAGAGTCTGAAGACTTATGTCATGTTTTTCCTTTTTAATAAATTAGCAAAATCCCTAAAATCCTGTTTTTGCTTTGTCATTATGGGCTATTAGGAAAGACATGAAATGATTTTAGCATAGGTTTGCAACATAACAAATTTGAAAAAGTGAAGGGGTCTGAACACTTTCCAAATGAAGTGTATATATCATATCTCAAGAAGCAAAAATCATATTCATTCTGAGAGGTAATATGGTTCATGTGATTTTTTTAAATTTGTGGCTCAATCAGGAAGAAATTTGTGAATGTAAAAGGATGTAAAAAAAAAGTTCCATCTCAACATTATAATACAGTAACTGGAATATGTATAAATACTGCGATACAATACGTACTATATAAACACGTTCAGTGGCACCTTCTGTACTTCTCCCACACCTTTGATGACTCTGATTCACTCCTCTCCCAACTTGACCTTTGATACCATCAGTTTGTTGCTTCTATGATTTTGTTTTTAGCCTCACTTCAATTAGTGATGAATACAGTTATAACAGTACGTTGTTGTGTGGCCTTTCCTCTCTCCTTGTGTCCTTATGTTCCTGAATGTCAGAGCACACCCTCATGGCAGCCCCTCTCCTCCAACGGGGACTCGCAGGGGCAGGCAGCTGCCGCAGCTCCCTGCCAAGAGCAGCAGCATAGAGCAAGGTATGTTGTGTGTGAGCAATGAATTCATGTCTTTTAACCTGACAAAAACAAAGAACCTATTATCATGCTGAGTTAGTTTCTGAAAATTATTTAGGTTCACTGATGGAGAGCTCAAACTGAGATAAAGCTGTTCCATCTTTAAAAACAAAGCACAAAGTATGAATGAAATAAATACAGCAAGTCAGTGACACTACCTTTTGCTTCCTGAGCTTTGTGTCTTTTTGATTAAAACATAGAAAATTGAATTAATTTTAATAACAGATTGTCAGTTTTGAATCAAAAGCTTATTTTAAATTAATTTTCTTCCCAAAAACAGAGAAAATTAGTAGTTTTTGGTGGGAGGTGTTTGACTGACAATACTTAGGGACGTTCAGCTCATACAAGCTCTACCAGTTACATGGTCAGGGCACCCTATGCAGTGACATAAAAGTGTGTATCAACATTTTTATCAGCTCACTGTTTGGAGAGTGTTGAGTTATGATTGCACAAATCTGCCTGTATTAACCATAATGATTCTTCTTTCCTGCAGCATTCCCAATTCCTGGGAACAGCTTTTTAAAAAATACCCTTTCTTTCTTGTCATAGCTGGTTTAGCTGCCAGATGGGTGGGGTTTGCTAAATAGGATTAATGTATAGACGGTCGCAGTCTTTAGTCTAGCCCCTCTTTCCTAAACCCAACCTAGAAGCAAAGGTTGACTGTGAGAATTTCTGTCCCAGACCCTCCAAACGTCCATTATGTGAGCAGCTGATGTATCAGCACACATCATGCTCCATCTAGTGTCAAAAACCTGATCCTGCATTCTCCAGTTATTCCATGTAATCTCTCTTATTGGGAACACACCATTGTTTCTGATTTCGTATTCTGGTTTTCGTTTTCTTTTTCTGATTTTCTCTTTCGTTCTCTTACTCTTTTATTCGTCTTTTTCGCTTCAGCCCTTGCAGTAGAGGAGCGAACCCGACAGCTGCCGATGAAAGTACATTCCTATCGGCCTTCAGCCTCCCACGACCCTGAGACGGACCTCAAGACCAAACGGGAGGTCAGCGTCCGTGTCCTTCTTTGGTTCCCTACCTCCTCCTCCTCTTGCACTTGAAATGAATGATACATGTCTATTTTTATAACCTTAATTTGAGCAAAATCATAATTTCTCTCCCATCATCCTCGACCTCTTCATCTCTGTCTGTAGATGTTCCGAGATCAGAGGCCAAGCAGTGACGTGTCAGCCAGATCATCAGACAGCGATATGAGCGATGTGTCCGCCCTCTCCCGTGCCAGCAGTGCCTCCCGCCTCAGTAGCACCAGCTACATGTCTATCCAATCAGAACGACCCGGGGGGCGACTCAGGTCAGTCCTCATTGGCCAGTAATACTTTGTGTTCAGGTTAGATGTAACGGGTGCTGTGGATGTCGGTCAGTTCACCCTATTTTGAAATAGGCCTAAATGTTTGGGTAATTGAGATTATGTTTGTTTTTTGCATGCTAATCGCTGTGTGTCTCTGTTTTATTTATGCATGCCTGCATGTTTCTGCATGCCCTCTCTCCTCTGTCCACACAACTCACACAAAACATGGATACATAAAACGAATGGTGGGAATCAAAACAAATTGAAAAAACTCAGATCCAAGTCATTAGAGGAGGAGAAGAAAGACAGGAGGATCTCATGGGGGGTGAACGGGGAGGAGGAGAGGAGGAGGGCAGCGGGAAAGAGACGATTCTCTGAGGAATTGAAGCGCAGAAGACACACTGTAGCAGGAGACACAAGGGAGTCCAGGTAAAGAGCATAAGATCCCGAATGTTGAATTCACTGATGATGACAGATAATCCATCCTCTCACTGTACGACCAGGTCTGGATCCCCAGGTTAGAATCCCTAAACCCCCAAGACAACAGCAGAAACTTTTGATGATAGCCATTATAGGCAGGTCCTTATTGATCTCTGTAGGGAAATTATCTTCTGTTTTGCTTGCGCCTTCCAAAGGAGGGTTACAGGCTGTCAAGCAGTGCCCCTTGAACTTATTGGGGGGTTCAGGGTTTTACTGAAATGCACTAGAGGATGACGCTCACTGACACAGAGATGAGCTTAAATCCTCTGGCTGCAGAGTGGTGTTCCTGCTCATCTCTGCTTATTGTTGAGGTGCAGTTAGTCTCATTCATATGAAAACATCTGGTTGTGACGAGTAGTTTGATTTAAATAGGGACTGTGGATGTCTGAGTCCTAAACAAGGCTAAAGGGGGGCTCTGCTGAATTTACATATGAGGACCTTTTTACTTGTCGTGAGCAGTATTTTCTGTCAGTCGTGAGGAGTTTTCATTAAGTTTGATAAAAATGTATCTGATTATGTTCTAATATCAAGGTTTTTAGAACCTGGGTTTACTGCAAATTTTTGCATAAAACATCTGTTACAAATGGGGTGATGGAATTTGAAAGATGTTGGATGTTTAGAGGCAGTTAAAGTCTAATGAAAGATGCACATACAGTACATTATGGGAAATTTAGGATTTAGGATTTTTGAAGCTTGAATGATACAAGGATGAAAATGAACATATCTCACCCTCTGCTGCATTGATTTTTGACCATCCTTTTAAAACCTATATCCCACATTTACGTAACTTTAAATCCCTGCAAAACCTCTAAAGAAAATTAGGTGTTACATAGGATTGTTGTCAACAAGACAAAATTGAACTTACTCTAGAATAAAATTTTTATTAAGTCATAGGGGGAAAAAAATCCACTTTAATTGTTTTCAGCTCAGTCTTTTCCTTTTTATGGGGCAAACAGATCTCTAATAAATGAATGTAAATTTAGAAAAAGAATCATCAGACCTTTTAACCACAAATTACTTACAGAAATACTAAAACTATAATTTTAAATTAAATAACAACATCAACAAAAAAAAAACTGTAGCAAAAAATCCCATGTTCTCTTCTTGCACACAAACACACACAAAGCTCGTTCCTGGCTGACCAGTAGCAGTGTGCTGACAGGGACAAACGACCCTATCCCAGTGGTCCTTGGTGGGCCAGGTGGTGATGTAGTGCAGCTTATTAGCCGGCTAATGTTTTGAGGTCTGAGAGCAGCAGAGAGGAGGGGGGTTTTTGCCACAGATCAATCCAAATAGAGCATATTAAAAGCAGAGCCCCGCAGCCTTTGACACACTTTCATCCCAAAGGTGTTTGCTGGTGTTGAGGTCGGAGCTCTGAGAAGACGAAGAGAAAGCCATTGCTTTATGGACCTCACTTTGTCCTTCACCAAACTTGATTATCTAAAAGATTATCGCTTGATTTATGATTAGCCTTACATCAAACATTGCCACATACAGCCCTGTCCACATACTTTTGTCATGTAGTGTACACTCAAGGTAAGAAGAGTCTGCAGGGTCCTCTTCGATCATCATGTTATTTCCAGCAAAAAGTGTAAGATCATCTCCATCTTTTATATGTGAAAAAATTGTTTTAATATACTGTATATTATTAAAATAATAAGTTCATGCTTCCAGTTGTTCATATGAGGGAAAATGTTAATACACTTACATCTATGGCTACAGTATTTATGTACAGACAGATTCAGGGGAATGAAGAGAGAGATGAACAGTATGGCTCTGGGTGTGCAGATGCTGGCGTCAGATCAGCTCTTAGGTGAGAGGGGAGTGTGTGTGTTTTGTAATGAGGCTGCGATGAAACAGTGAAAACACAGGTTGGAATTCCAAACACACACAATGGAGTGTGTGTCCATTTATAAAAACTAGTCAGTCTGTTTTAGAAGGCCTATAATAAAGCTTATCTATTATTCAGACCAAGGGTCAGTTTTTAGAGAGACAGGGGGTATGAATTAGTAATCCAGTGATGGATGGCTGGCCTCAGGTCAGTTTTCACTCAGAGTGGGATATTAATATCTGTATTCATTGGATACTCTCACTTTGCTTCAGGCCAGTTTTATGAGCAGTTGGAGAAGTGACTGAGTACATACAGAGGAGTGGAGACAGAGGTGGTGTGAGGTCACACAGATCAAACCCTTTGTTCAACCTTTTCCCCCTGCTTAATATTTCTAATCAATTTCAAATAATTCACTGGATGCCACACATGTCAATCATTTGCTTTTTTGCATAGATAGAGAAATCATATTTGGTGCCTTACTTTGTTTGCATTGATTTACTGATATCTGTATATTTCTGAAATCACATAATGGTGAGTATATATATGTGTAGTTACAGTCCAAATTTAAAAGAAAAACAAATCTCAAGATTTTCAGCCAGAAGCAGAAAATCATCATTTTACATTTTGTACAATAGTGTTTGTGATTTCTGTTATATGTGGCCCTTGTTTCCTTTGTGTGTGTCTGTGTGTTTGTGCATCCCCCTCCACTGCATGTCTCAGATCCATCCTTGCATGCATCCTGTGCTGTGACTGCCTGGACCCTCTCCACCCTCCAGACCTTGATCCTCCCCTCCCAACCTACCCCTCTGCTGCACGCCCCTCCCTAACACCCCTGCAGAGGACGGTGGAAAGGCCTCAAACCACCCTGCCCCTTCCCAGCCCTTCCCTGGCTCCTCTGGGCCATTGGTCTGTAATTGTCAGGGGCCCGCAGGGAGTGGAGAGTACGGATGATAGGGGTAGCGTAGCTGGGCTTTCTTGCAGCACCATGACCACCTCTGAGGGAATGGACATGCGGCGGCTCCTGCGAACCCCTAGGAGGCAGCACCGAACACTGGGCAGCCTCTGCTCTGGTGTAGTGGCTCATTTGAGAAGAATGAACTTTAATACATGATATAATTATTAGCTGTGGACTGCGAGATCATTTTATTCTATTATTTGATTTTAAACAGGATGGTCTCTTAAGATCTAAATCTTTTTCTCGAGAGTTGTGGTACAAGTGACACAATTATGTTACACTGAACATCAAAGCTCCAAATACTATTTTGGTTTTAGCTGTACTTTATGTTTATTTTGTCTTAGTTTCAGTTATTCAGTGGAATATCGCATCATCATTTCCCTTCTATGGGACTCCAGATGTTTACTCATCTGTTGTTTGATTGACTAACTGTTTTATTAAACATCTTTCAACCACTGTCAGTTTGAAATGTTACAGTTATCATCCTCTACCACCTTTTATCAGCCAGGCTGTTTTTGTGTCCTACTAAAACTCAGGTACAGTATAGAGGAAGTCACAGAGACCATGATCACTTCCTCTCTTCCTTACAACAGATCACAATGTCACGCATTGTTTTCTTTCTCCAGTCGGCAGATGCGATCGTCGATGGGCCGCAGCATGCTGAAGAGCTCCAGCGTGAGCGGAGAGATCTACACCCAGGAGCGCACCGACGGCAGCCAATCAGACACGGCGCTGGGCATGGTGGGTGGCGGCAGCAAGAAGAGACGCTCCAGCCTCAGTGCGCGGGTGGTGGCCATCGTTGGCAACCGTCGCAGCCGCAGCACTTCACAGATCAGCGGCCCTGGTGAGTTGCCATGGAAACTCCGGTGTCTGTGCATCGCACTGGTTATGTGTGATATCAACGTGGCCAATTTTCTACAAAAAAATATGATACACACTAAAATATTACACATATTTAGGGACATTTTTGTGTGATTTTCCTGTGTCTCAGTCTGTCGCACTGGTTGCTAATGGCTGATGATGGTGGTAGACAGAAACAACATTCTGCTAAGCCCTGGGATGGAGCTAATAGGGGCTCTTGGGTGTGTAGACTGAAGTGATGGACGACTTTCTGTTTACTATCAGCTCTCTCAAAAACATAAGGCCTTAGCTTAACCTTCACTAAACCTAATCCTGAAATACACACATTTAAACTAAAGCTGTTTGACTTGCTTCAAACTTACAATTAACTATTCTTGTCATATAATGTTAAGTACTTATATAAGTTACTTATATTTGGTTGTTTTCAACTTGACAACCAGGACAGGAGAGTGCACATGCAACCTTTCAGAGATCAGAGCCAAAATCAGTTTGACAAAAGATGCACAAACATGTTTTTGATGTAGAAATATAGAGGAGAGAGAGGACGTACAGAGATCAATCTTCATTTGAGAACCTAAAAAGTCTTGTGGTACTCACCCCCATACTGATGAAGTGCTTTGAGAAGCTGGTTCAAGTTGGTTGGTACATCAAAGAAAGCATCCCAGCCAGCCAGACTCTCACCAGCCTGCATTCAGAACGAGCAGATCCAGAGACGATGCCTTCTCCACTGCCGTTTGTTTGTTGATGTCGGATCAGCATTCGAAACAATCTCCCCCATGAAACATACGCTCTGCAGCTGGATGTTTTGGACTTCTTCACAAACAGACCCCAGACAGTTCAGATTGGCAGTCACACCTCAAGCGCTCTAGTGCTCAACACGCTCAGCCCCCTCCTGTTCACGCTGTACACCCATGAATTTTTGTCCTTTGGTGTTGTAGCACAGCGTATTTACAAGCAGGGCACTGATGAGTTCTGTCTGGCAGCAGGCTGATTGTTAATCAGGCAGATTATACACGCATGAGTAATGACAGCGTTTGTGTATGTATCTTGCCTGCTCTGTGATGTTTGGATGACAAAGCCTGATCAGCGTCTCGGTGACACTGAAGTTTATCAGGAGCGGTTGGTGTAGGATGCTGATCTTTTGTTGTTTTTTTTTTTTAAAGAATTTTTTGGGCTTTTTGTGCCTTTATTGGACAGGACAGTAGAGAGACAGGAAACGGGGAGGCAGAGAGAGAGGGAATGACACGCAGGAAAGGGCCGTCCAAAGGGGGGGTGGAACCGGGGGCCAGCTGCAGCGAGGACTGTGGACTCTATATATGGGGCGCCTGCTCAACCCACTGCGCTACGCGACACCCCTGATCTTTTGTTTTTAACCTGGACCATAATTTTCATACACAACCTGATTTTTTCACTTGATTCGTTAACTTATTTTACCATACAGCTTTACATACTTTCAGTTTGCCTGCAGTACTAATCTCCAAAACAACACAATTGTCCTGCTACATTCAAAATTTCACAACATGTAATTGAAACGATTTGTTCTTAGGACCAGACTGTACTCAAGAACCACAAATTGCAAGCGTCTTTTTCTTCAGTAAAGGCCAAACCTCTGCTGCCCCAGTGCTTGTTGTAAAAACAAACAACTAAATAATACGTTTCAGAGAGTTTCAGAGCATCGCGGCCAGCTGAGAGCCCCTCGCGGCTCAGCTCCCACTCACACAAGAACAAGAGTCTGGCTGGTCTGAGTCCGGCATCCACTTTTACCACGGGGTGGTGTAAGACTCATGGTAAAAGTAGACATAAAAAGCTATTAAAGAACAGTGGGCCTAAGGGGTTCTCTTACGCTCTCTCCCTGATGTAGAGAGGAGAGAGAGGAAGTAGAGATAGTATAGAGATCAACCTTAATCTGAGTGTTTTCTGTTCTTGATGGACGAGAGCAAACGCAGGTAAGGGACACTTCTGTTGAGTTTTTAAACTTTATTATTTTAGTGTGATTAGGAGGTAATAGGTAGCTAACAGTTTATGGTAGGTTACATACATCACAGGTTTTTGTTGAGTCAGCTCATGCCTCAGTCAGCATATACAAGAGAGGATAGCAGTCTCAGAGATGCAGCTTCGTTTTTCTCTTTGCACTGTAGGAGCCAATACTATGAGTTGAAAGGTGGACGCACCCCAGTCCGAGATGCCACACATTGTTGGGGTTGTTTTTCTACCCAACAATTTCCTGTTTACTACTGATTGCTGGATTCTGCAGGACATTTGTGTGACTTTGGCCGTGCCCCAAGAGAGTCCTCACCTGGATCTGTGGAATATTTTGTAGTGGACCACCAATGGTTCGAGGAAGTAATAAGTGTTCTGGAAATGAGTCTTTTTCAGAATAATATTTTTCTGTTTCTTAACCACAACAAGGAAATCTTTCTCTCAATCCTGCTACTCTCTGCTTATCTAAATCAAACATTCTGTGGGGCAGAAGTGGTGTAAGGGGGCAAACAACTGTTATATCAAACACACCTCAGAGTTCTTTGACCTAAAACCCAGCACTAGGGCAAGAAATACCCTGGACAATGTTTATTCAAATGTTTAACTTTACGATGTTTCAGACCATATTTCAGACCATATTTCCCTGCTTCTTCTACCACCTTACTCTCAGCTGATAAAAAATGTCAAACCATCAGTAAAAACCGTTACAGTTTGGACGGATGAAGCTACAGCAGCTCTACAGGACTGTTTAGAGTGCACAGACTGGCACATGTTCAGAGATGCTGCCACCCAGATGTCTTGATGATTATGCGATCAAAAAAAAAAAAAAATCATTCCCCAACCAGAAAGTCTGGGCTCTATCAGATGGTCAGCTGTTAGGACAGAGCTTCAGAATAAGACTGGCATCAGGGGGCGAAGCAGAGACATCAGCAGAGCGCACCTCCAGAGGAGCTGCCACTGTCAGTATCCACAGCAGATGTGAGAGTGGATATGAGTAAAGCTGCTGGGCCTGATACTGAAGACCTGTACGAAAAACGTGCCAATCAGGTTGCTGATGATATTAGGCCTACTCACATTTATATCACTGTCATATTAAAGTGTTTCCACCTGCACAGCCACAATCAATCTTAGCACTCTGGGCTTGAGTACCACCCCTCTGCATCTGAACACTGGACTTCCTCACAAACAGACCCCAGACAGTTCAGATTGGCAGACACAACTCATGCACTCTGGTGCTCAACACCAGAGTCCCTCAGGGCTGTGTGCTCGGGCCCCTCCTGTTCACACTCTACACCCACGACTGCATTACCAGACATGGAGATAAACTCCCTTGTCAAGTTTGTGGACAACATCACCATCATCAGCCAGACTACAGAGAATTCCTATCCAGAGGAAGTCAACAGTCTTGCGGAGTGGTGCACAGAGAACAACCTACTTCTCAATATCGATGAAACCAAGGTGCTACATCAGTGGATCTGAGGTGGATCAGTTATAAGTTCCTGGGAATCCACACTGTAGAGAACCTGTCATGGTCATCACACATCTCTACTCTACTCATCTCAAGTTCTTGTTTGTCTTTTATGAGGGGCAATAGAAAGCATCACAAACTGGGATGTGCAGGGCCCAGGACATGAAGGCTCTGCAGCAGTTGATTAAAACTACCCAGAACATCATCAGTACCATCTACGGGGCATCAGTGATATCAGTGAGGTGAGGTGCCTGCACAGAGCCCAAAGGACACTAAAAGACAATACCCACCCGAGCCACAGCCTGTTCACCCTGCCGCCGTCTGGCAAGAAGGATCCGCTGCCGTACCCCCAGACGCTGGAGCAGTTTCTTTCCTCAGGCTGTGAGACGACTGAAATCACCCTCCACACTCTACCATGAACATAGCTGATTATTTATTCATTCATTTATGTAACTTTTGTTTTCATGAGTAGCATAAAGGGACTACATCTGAAATTTTGTTATACAATCTTGTGTTGCATAATGATCATTAAATTGAAGCTTGAATCTTGAATGTAACATATTTTGTGGTTTAAAAACAACCCTGAGACCTACAGAAAGTTTCTGTTACAAACTGGGGTTGTGGAGTTTTGAGGATGTGGTTGTTTGCAAGGTAGAATGGGTCTAGCAAAAGCTGCTTTTTAGATGCATTGTGGGAAATGTAAGATCCTGATTTTGACACATACCAGTGACTGAAAGTCAGGATATGGAGAATAAGGGTTAAAAGAAATTGCTCTTTTAATCCTCTGTGATTTTCCATGTTCTAAATTAAACATTTTGAGGCAAATCAAAAGTTCAAAAGAAACATTTGATTTGGGAAATATGTTTATTTGCTTTCCTGCGAAGAATTAGATTGGATGATTGACACCACTCCCCTGTAATGGTTGCAAATTTTCTCCAAACTTCACATATTTTGTCAGGTCAAGCTGATGGAGATACGACAGGGATTAAAATGTGTCCACTTAATTTTGTGAGTCAGTGTTGCAGCATTTCTTTTTTTTCCACTACTTTTGTACTCACATGTACCCTGAAGTGAATTAGCACAGCACAGGCTCAAAATAAATAAAGGTGAAAAATAACTACAGCAGCATCTCTGACTACATCTTTGTGATTTTTCCCTGTGTTTCTTGTTTCACCCAGAGGGGAAGAGTAAGAAGGAGAAGGGTGCACCCATCCAGAGGAGCACAGAGACTGGGATGGCAGTGGAGCTGACCAGGAACATGAGCCGCCAGCCCAGCAGAGAGTCCAACAATGGCAGCATGAACAGCTACAACTCTGAGGGGAAGTCAGTAAACCATTCTCTTCCTGTTTTGATTACTCTCCCTGAACCATCTACACACTCTCTGCATCTGTCTCCACTGGTTTCAAACTGCAAGTTTTACACTGCTAAAGCGACTATAGCTTCAAATTAATTGCTGTCCCATCCGACTATGACACCTTTAACACAATATGGACGTGACAGTGAAGTTTGTGTGCTGACATGTTCAGCATATCCAGGCAGAGACTTCCATTTCTCCCTGCATGTGTCAGGTGACTGACAGTAAACAGTGTAATACTGTATATGAACAGACTGTTAAAAAGCTCAACTTTGTCTGGTGTTTTCTGTGATGGATTATCTCACTTGGGCAGTTTTGGATGTTTTACATGCTGTAAATAATGACAGGCAGCAAATGAGCACTGAAGTGTCAAACTATGCTGACTGTGTACAGACACCAGCACAAGTGATGCAGAAGATAAAAACCACAAATCTAAGAATCAGATTTGATATTGAATATTGGTGGTACAATACACAGTACACAGTCACAAAATATTCATTTTGTTATCATACTTAAATCTATATTTCTTTGTTTTGTGTGTTAGTTTGATCTTCTCTGGTGTGAATCTGGGTGCCAGCAGTCAGTTCAGTGACTTCCTGGATGGTTTGGGACCAGCTCAGTTAGTGGGCAGGCAAACACTGGCTACTCCTGCTATCGGTAAGATACTGGTGATGCTAATGATACCGATGACATCTCTTCTCTTCTCTTCTCTTGTGTCTCTTCTTTTCTGTTTAATCATTTTTTGTATTTTTCCTTTTCTCTTATCCCTTTTATTTATAATCTTGTTTTTCTGTCATATGTTTTCCTATTTCATGTTTTCATGTTTCTATAAGATAAGATAAGTGACATATTAGTGTGATAACTAGTACCAATTCAGCAGACTATAGTATTGTATTTATATGTAATCATAACAGTAATATACTATAACAGCGTAGTAATATAATGTATGATGAATAACAAGATGGGCCACACTGGTAGCTCACCTGGTTAAGTGTGTCCTTAAAACAGTGGCCCGGTTTGAATCTGGTCTTGGCCCTTTGCTGCGTGTCATCCTCGCTCTCTCTCTCTCTCTCTCTCTCTCTCTCTCTCTCTCTCTCTCTCTCTCTCTCTCTCTCTCTCTCTCTCTCTCTCTCTCTCTCTCTCTCCCTCCCTCTCCCTCTCCCTCCTGCCTTTCCTGTCTCTCTACACTGTCCCTGTAGATAAAGGTTGAAATATATAGAAAATATAATTTAAGAAAAACATAATAATAAGTAATAAGATATTTCTATGTCTATATTAACATATAATATTGTATAACATAATGTATTACAGTATACTAAAATATTAAGATTGCAAATATTCACAAATCAGAGTGTTGTTATTGTTGTCACATATTCAAACCTCTGATCGTACTTTTTTATGAACCTGATGAAGCGCTGAGTGAAATGTGCTGCGTTCCTTGATCATGTATGTTTATGGCCTGAGTGTGCCGGCACTACTAGGTTTATCTTTCCTGAAACTTTCAGCCCTACACCACATGCCGTCATTGATCCCTTCTTGTTGTTTCTAAACTGATCATCCTCTTCTCATCTTCATCTGTCTCCCAGGTGACATCCAGATTGGTATGATGGAGAAAAAGGGTCAGCTGGAGGTGGAAGTCATCAGAGCTCGAGGACTCGTACAAAAGCCAGGATCCAAATCTCTCCCTGGTAAGCACTTGACCTACATTTAGATGCTGAAGAGCAACTAATCCCTCTGTTTTTTTCACATACGTATAAAATACACACCCTACATGCATTGTAATCCAGTACGTACACTCAGCCAAAGCTTGGACTGTGCTGTTCCTTTCCAGAACAAGCCATGAGGTCTGATCTAGATTATATTGGCGAGGTGCTGTGTTCGCCACTAATGGCTTTTTTATTTTGTCTTCGTCTTCAGCTCCATATGTCAAGGTCTATCTGCTGAATAATGGAGCATACGTAGCCAAAAAGAAAACCAAGATTGCACGGAAAACACTTGACCCACTGTACCAGCAAGCACTGCTATTCGAGGAAAGCCCACAGGGTAAAGTCTTACAGGTGAGAATGAGATATGTTCCGTCATTAGAAAGTAAAATCTTTATTTCTAAATTCTATCAGTTGTTTCAGCAGGAGGAAGTAGAGCTGAGTAATTTGAGAGAAATGATTTTTCTTCCAGGTGATTGTTTGGGGAGACTACGGCCGCATGGATCACAAAAGCTTCATGGGAGTTGCACAAATCCTATTGGAGGAACTGGACTTATCAAGCACAGTCATTGGTTGGTACAAGTTGTTCCCACCATCCTCCTTGGTGGATCCGACACTTGCCTCCCTAACTCGGCGAGCCTCCCAGTCGTCACTCGACAGCTCCTCCGGACCTCCGGGGGTTCGATCCTAGTGGACCAACAGCTCTACACCGCTCGGCGAGTAACAAACTCATGAAACATACAGTAGAGTGAGAGAGATTAAAAAAAAAATATATATATAGCGGAAATGTAGAACAACAACAATCAGAAACAGTCACAATGAGAAAGCTTTGTTGAGATCTGACAATCACTCCTGTTGCGGTTAATTTTGTCTGTTGTAGAAAGTGCCACATTTCAGTGTTTCATATCCATTCAATGAAAAATCTTATAGTTTTTCTCTGTGTATGCTGAAGAAGCAGGGCTGTCGACAGACAACAAGCAGTAGCTCTTGAGACGGGAGATGAAAAAGTGTCAGAGAATCAAAAATGAAGCAGGGTGGTTTTTAACCGAATCAACAATAGCAAAGAAATGTATGTAAGCATCGGAATGTATGGACTCAAGACAGAGGTAATCACCCTCCACACCTGCAGGTGGCTGCAGTGGCCTCCTCCAGAACCCCAACAGACTGCCGGCACGCCTGCCCCCGGGCAGGGTGCTCACACGTTGGAATTCAGTCTGGAAGCACAGGGCCTTCTTCTGGTGCCTCGACCTTGGAGCCACATCACTGGTCCCTCTCTCTGTCGAAAGATCCTCTTTTCAATATGTTTACCATGGCTGCTCTGAAGCCACACTGTTTTAGCGTGTTTGCTTTGTTGTTCATTTCTTTCCCTTTGTTACTACTGGCACAAAATGTTTTTACAGTGCGTAAAATGCTCATGATAATGTTGTCAGTCTGGTGTGTGCATGGAGAGAAAAAAACAAAACACAAGAGATAAAAAAAAAAGGATATAAAAACTATTAAATGTCTGCAAGTGTTATGCAGGGGGGGTTGCTGGTGATGATAACACAGCTTAGATTTTTACACTTGACAGTGCGATTAGCGTGCAAAGTTGTTTTCCTTGTTCCACCTCTGGCAAATGTCCAGGCCAGTCGTCTTTGTATAGATGTATATTAGGCCTCTCAAGAGGTTGACCAATAAATGAAATTTATGTCACTTTGAAATATCACAAGGGTACAACATCACTGTAAAAAAAAAATGAAAAGAGAAATCTTTGTTCACCTTCGCAAGAGCAAGATAGGACGGTCTAATTTTTCACATCTTTTGGGGAGTGCAGTCCCTCACCCCAGCACGTTTAAGGTTTTTATCCAACCCTTAGTTTACATTCTTTGAAATTTAAACACAAGCACAAGAGCTTGATTTTTTTACAACAAAAAGTCTAACTTTTTGAAAAAAACATGTAGTTAAAAAAAGAAAAAAAGTAACATTCCCGTCACTGGTTCGGTTCATTTCTTTGTCTAGATATTAGGAAACGCACAAACAAACAGAAGAGAAGAATCGCTCACAGTTTCCCTTGTGCATCTCTGTGAATGTCAAAATAACCAATCAGACTAATCTGTCAGGACACCAAACACCAATGCTCATCCTCCGTTTGGCCCGCAAACTCCTCTCACCAGGAAAGAGTTGGGGCCAGCATGACTTTGGAACCTGTTCCAAGCTGCATGCATATTTTTGTAAAACGAAACAGATACAGAAAAAAAGATACTGAACTAGATACGTGTGTTAGTTCCACATACTGTAGGGCCACTTGTATGTTGCATGCAGTTGTACAGTTTGCTCGTACTTGAATATTAAAGAGATAAAACCAAGAAACCGAAGCCATTCCCATTACGCAACGACATTTGAACTCAACTGCAGTCTATTCCACGTCCCTCAGTCCGGTGCTGAATGTCTCTCAAACTAAATCCCACAATTACATTGATGTCTTTCCTCGACCCTCCGGAAGATGTACTGTACTGTACAGTAGTACTGAGCAGACCTCACAGCCCCTCTTACTGTTGTTCCACATCATAGTATACCTCCAAGGGGCTGAGATGATGTATGAATAAATATGTACAAATCAGATCTACTTATATGGAAATATGAATTATGTTTCAACATAATGATTTCAGATATGCTATCACATGAACTGTTCAATTATATAGAGAATAAATGCAGATGCACAGAGAGTCATACACTGTAAATACTCAGCAGCCACTCACTGGGTTTTCATTGGGTTGAGTGATAATTGCAAAGGGGCCAAGTTATATAATGAGCAGTGATTAATACATGATTGGGGACCACATGCAGTGGGACAACACGAGGCCAGGGTCATAACCGGCTGAACTCAAACACACAGCCCCAAAAACGACAGGTCTGAACCACTGCTCCGAAAGTCATTGTCTGAACACTTCTCTGTGCTTCTAAACCAGTGTCTGAAACCCGGCCACGATCAGCCCCACTTCAGAAGAGTTGACTTTTCTTTTCATTGTCCGGTGAAGCTGGGTTTTTTTTCCTTTTTTATTTTTTCTTTCTTTATTTTATTTTTGTCAGTATTAACAGGAAAAAAAATGCTGATTGTTTACAACTTCTGTGTTCCACTGAAACAAAAAGAAAATTAGAAAAAAGTAAATCATTCACTGCAACATTTCTTGTTTGTATAACAGATGTGGCTCAAATGATGTGTATGTTTTATATTTAAAAAAAAAAGTTCATTTTTATTATTTACAAATAAAAAGAATGTGTGGAAGAAAACTGACTCTGAACTCGCCTTCAATTCAATGTCTATCAAGTCTTTTTTTTGTGTGTGTATGTGTGTGTGTGCGTGTGTGTCTGTGTGTTTTATTATACTCTCAGCCTGCATGACATAATGTCAAGAGGTCATATTGAAAAACTTTGGGATCTCTTGGTGCACTGGTACATCTCGGCAGAGAGGCACCATGTTCAATTTTAGATACACATTACAAATGTTTCACTGTTAACGCACAAATGAACAGTGAGATACACAGACATTAGATACGTGGATCTGATGGATAGATTTCTGTTTTTCATATTGTAGCAAATTACTCATTGTTATATATGGAAATGAATTTGTATGAATAACTACAAATGAGCCAACCCAAATGATATTTATCAGAAAGCTACTCATTCATAATTTTAAAGACTGTATAAATAACTTTAATCAACTGTCAACCTTTTTTTAACCGTCTTGACAAACCTTCCCGCCAGCCTCGCCATGGCAGCCAGTCATAGCATCAGGGGCAGCGGGTCGAGCCGTGCATTACAAACAGGCAGAAGGTAGGGAGAGACTGACTCAGCCAGTGGAGAAGAAAAAAGCTGAATTCAGTTCTCAACTGGCCTTTCTTATCCAGTTGTATTTGGCGTCAAATTTTATTTTTAGCTCTAGAAAGAGGTCCAGAGCTCGGTGACCTCAGCTACAGGCATGACAGTAACCATAAGAATAAAACAAGACCTAGAGCATGCTAACATGCTTATGTTTAGCAGGAATATTGCTTGTGTTGCCATGTTCACCATCTTACTTTAGCATGTTACTATGCAAACATTTGCAAATTAGAATTAAATTCAAGTACAGCTGAGGTATATGGAAAGTTTGCAGGTATTTAGTCTTAAAGTACAGGATAAATGAAAATGTTGACTTGGTGATATGGCACTGGAGTTTCAGTCAGATCCCCGACATGATTACAGTCCATCCTGAGGGAGAACGAATGTCTGAACCAAAATTCACAAGAAGGATTCATCCTCTGAGAACCACAAATATCAAAGATATTTCAAGCTTGCTGCAGGAAAACATCACCAAAGCCATTACCATGAATAGCTGTACAACATTTGATAGTCATCCAATCCATCCGATGGTTGTTGAGATATTTCAGTCTGACAGTCAACTATTGATTAGAGCCACACCACCAGCTTGAAAACTGTATGTTATAATGAAAAAAAAAAACTTTTTATTTACCCCTGCTAGAGCCCCCCCTCCCTCACTTCCCACTCCACCCACATTCCCTGGGCAGCACCTGTGTGAAACATTCCAAAATAAATAAATAAATAGTTAATAAATAAATAGTTAATAAATAAATGAAAAAAAAAAAATGTTAAAAGTAAGTAAGTAAATGAATAAATAACTGAGAAAATCTGAGAAAGGGGGGGGGCATCAACATCGTCCACTGCTACAGAGGGGCAGTATAAGGCATGCATTGGAGGTAATATGAACACTGTGTACAGTCAGCCATTGTTCCTCAGTCTGGGTCAAGCTCCTCTAGAGTTATTGACCATTGAACCCTATCAGTGACTCGCTCACTGTCTGTATTGGCACCATGCAGGTGCAGCCTGATAACCTCTGGCAGTTCTTGGTTGTTGAGACCTGCTGGATTAAAGGGAACACATACTCTCACTTTGTCATCATTTTGGCTTTTACTCATTTGACTTCATTCAGTGTGCACATTTAGTCCCTGGTCATTAGTCTTACAGCCACATATTCTAATTTCGCCCCTGAGGTTGGCAGTGTTAGTGTTACTTATCTCTCATATTGATTGTCCATTTCTTCCCCGCCATTTAAAGTGATAAATCTTGTTTACTTTGTAGTGGATAATTGCACCAATAAAAAGGAGCCCTTAAGAGGTCTGGGCTCCTACACTCAGCCAGCAGTCTGCTCATTACTACTCCCTTAATCATTTTTATCAATTAAAAAGAAAGGCTCTGCCTCTATTCCTGCAGCTGTCTTTACTATTATTTTTATCCTTTCACAAACAGCAGGCTCTTATTTTGACATGTATAGCTTTGCCACAGGAAAAAGAGAATCTCACAAAGCAGAGGTAAATTTCTGGAGAGCAAAAGCTTTAATGATGTTGATAAAAAAAAAGCATACAATAGCCGTGTCCTGCTTCAGAGCTGCACCATAACTCTCTGCATTGGGTGGTGCTACAGTGCGTCTACCCGAAGAGGAAGTAGAAGCAACATGGCCTCATGTGTGACCTCACATATGATACAGTGCAGCAGAGGGCTTGGGAGATTTATGTTCAACATCCTCTTGTTAAATAAGCAAAGGGCCCCCGAAACAACATCTGCAGGCAATCTCGACGAACCCTCCCACTGGCCTCGCCATGCCAGCCGGGCCCCAAGTTCCCCTCGTCATAGCATCAGGGGTCGCGACCTCTGTGTACAAAGCGTGGATGCGGACCATGGTGGAAAAGAGAACCGCAGATCATAAAAGTCAGAGGCCACAATAAAATTTCCATGCTGCTCCCAGGAAATGGATTAATCTATCTAATCAGGTCAAAGATCACATATCGGTGGAAACAGAGACCGTGAGTGGAAGTGGAATACAAACATTATGAAGTTAATTTTTAATATTATCCATGAAGAAAAAACAAAATAAACAAACAAAAACTTTGGGAAAAAAGGACACATAAGTTAAATCATGTCTCCTGACACGACTGTTTACTTTGAGAAGCGTTCAACAGGAGGCTGCGTTTCCTCATTCGAATGTTTTTACTTGTTGATGCTGCATGACAGGAGGCATGCACTTGATGCAGGAAACCATCTCACCATGTGACGAGATGACATGATAACTGCACAGTTTTAAGGTTGTAAGCCAACTGCTGCTTCCTTTAGCCCTCAGTTTCTTCCCTTAGTTTGACGATCAATATCCACATAGAACAGTGTAATCAAATATGAAAATCCTCACTGCAGTTTTATATAAACATACACTTGTTCTCATATCAAAATGTGCAAGTTGATTTGACCTCTGAAGGATTTGAGTGTCATTGGTCGGTGGATAAGTAGTTTTGTTTCCCCTTAAAGAAGCTTTAAGGTATCAACAGTGTCATCTTCTCCATATATTCATATTCTTGTCTTCATTGATTGTATTTACACGTGCACATGAATCTTGGTTAGGATCAGGTATTTGAAATATCCTGGTTGTATTTGCACATGTAAACATCATAATCTGGTTTGAGATAGAAACCAATAGAAACTGGGGCGTAAACACTCTCTGCCACATCAATCAACCAACTATGTAGCAGTCAATAAAAGAATATATCTATTTTTATATCTATGTACGTATATCTTGATAATAATAAAGGGAACGACTGACTTCCATTGTGTATATCATGCATTGTGTTATTGGTCTCATTTTCTCTTACTCAGATTATCCAGTAAATACATGAAGAGTTCAGACAACCAGGAAGTAAACCGAAACTGTTATAATCATGTGTACAGGGATATAAATAATCAAGTTTCTTATGTTTCATGTACATGTCATATCCTGCCCATACAGAAATGTAATATAACATACTGTAAATGTGCCTATATCAAGAGTGATGTTCCATATACTGTATGTTCCAAAGGGGATATATTATTATCACATATATACATCCTCTAGATATATGAAGATTTACCTTTATAACATATATGAAATACTCAGTGTAAAATGTGTACATGTACATATATTCAAATGATCAATGTGATGAATTTTAGTATTGTATAACATGTTGCAACCATACGTACTAATATAAATGATATAGTATATTTATTTTAGAGTTCATTAAAACAACAAACATATAAAACTCTTTCTCTTCATATATATTTTTCTAATTAACTTCTCATTAATTTTAAACATGCCCATCTATTCATTTAACAATTATCTACAATATAATCATACATACATAGACATACGTTTGTATTGGCCAGATGTCAATATATTAAAATTGTTCCAATTTCTAAGGTTTCATATATAATCTTTTACATATGTTTTTAAATGTATATGTATATATATTCTACTGCATATATAGGAATTCAATATCCATATATTAAATTTGCGTGTGGGTGAATATGACTAAAACTAGGCTAAGGGATATTAATATGCTTGTAAACACGGACACTTCATGATGTTTACACTGAGTGACATATTCATACTTATTCACACTCCATATTTTTTATGACTGTACTTCACATTTACTCCAGATTTTTATCGTTTGGGGTCATCACCAGAATTTAAAATAAAGATCTGTGTTTGAACACGACAACAGAACAGTTTGTGATGTCTTTGAATCTATCATTTGTGTAAATTACTTTTATTGATTCCCCAAAAATATATCAAGTTGGAGCAAGTTATATTCAAATATTTTTATATGTGAAGGAAAAGCATAAAAAGCCCCCTATATCAGTCTGACAACAGAAGTTTCATGTCCTTGATCACCTTTATTCACACTAAACTGCAGGAGATTCAGTGCCCTGATAACATTTCTGTGATGTATAATGATCTAAGGGCAAACTGAGAGCAAGAAGAGAGGATGCACTTTCAGAACCTGAGATCCTGGTCTCTGGACAGGCTGCCTGGTGCCGCAGCGACCAGTAGATGGCATAGTTTTGTTGAAAGAAAGGAGGAGGCTGGCAGACCTCCGCAGGTAAAAGCAGTTCCTGCAGCTGTGGATTAAATATGAGAATACACACTTCCCTGCTCTCTTACTCCCACACGCAGGCCTGTGTACTGGCAGTCCGCTTTACTCTCACTCACTTGAACTTACTGCCAGAGGTCAAGTATCTTTATCACACCTGTGGTCAGCGTTTCGCTGCATCCGAGGGCAGCAGCCAATCAGGCTCATGATGAGGCAGCTGTGGGAGAATATTGTATTTAGTTGAAGCGGAAGTCAAAGCGGAGGTAGAGCTGACATTACATTTTTCTAACCACTTTTATTTTAGGCTTTAATACCACAAAGGAAGCAGCATTTTCACTTCATTCAGCCACTTGGTCCACAGAACAGTTCACTCTGAGCAACACGGGTCACATATCGTCAATACACTGGGATCATAATCCGCACTTCTGCGCCAGAGAGATGTGTCTGTGGTGCCACGTGGTTTCAGTGACAGCAGTGACACCAGCCTTCACACAATGACAACGCAGAGCTTCTCTTTCACAAATAAAACCTTCCCTACGTTCAGTAAAATCACATTGAGCTAACAGAACAGACGGTTTAAAGAAAGACCTCTCTGAATTAAGAGTCATTTTGGTTAATATTTTCTGCAGATGTTCAGAGAGCTGCCTTCAGTGGTTACTTTTCCACTCGACCAAGTGGAAACTTCATCGGAGTCCATGTTACCTGATAGGCTCCTCCACAGCGTGCTGTAATTCAGAACTTTTTTTTTTTTCAGGAAATTAAATCACACGATTTGCGACAGTTGCTCATTTACATCTCTGCTCTGCTGCCCTGTGGCGCGCCAATGCCACCTAAAGAGAAACTCCCACAAGCTGAAATTTTAATGATGTGGCTGTAAGTTAAAATCAAGTGTTTACTGTGACACGACATTCAATATAAAGTCACTCGGGCACCGCTGAGCGTCTCCCGCGCCGCGCAGCTCTTGTGTTGAAGCAACAGGCGGAAAAGTGCAGAGGGAAGAGAGTCCGTGCTGAACCTTATTGCTACAATATCTCCCCCCTCACTTCTACAGGGTCGCACTCTGTGTCCATAAGTTGTTTTGCCCGATAGGACAGCACCACGCACAGGACGCGCGCGGTGGACACCTTTACGCGCAGCGGCAGTTGTGTAGATGAGAGGAGGTTGATGCAAGAGGAAAGAGGGCGGTCAAAGTGTGACGGCGAACGCCGCGCTCTGGCAACTCAACGCCTGGTAGACGGCATCTAGCACGTGTACTTTATTGTTCGTCCAGGGCACGGCTCACGGCAGAGGACACGCATGCTTGAAAAGACCAACGAGCACTTGATGCCCGCTTCGGTGATGCCATGCCCCGGAACCACAGCGGCGAAGAAGGCGGCACTGGGCTCTGGATGAGGACATCGCCGGGGCACCGTACCGAAGGCTACGGTTTGAAAGATGTGGAGTCCGGACGGAAGATGATGAACAACGCTGGAGACGGCTTGCTGTCAGCCTCCACCGCCGCAGGTGCTGCCGGCTCCGAGAGCCTGAGGGGCAAGCAGGGAGCCCGGCTCAGCCTGCTGGGGAAGCCGCTCATATACAGCGCTCAGAGCGGCCGGAGAAACGTGCGGTACCGGCGGCTCCAGAACTACCTGTACAACGTGCTGGAGAGACCGAGAGCCTGGGCGTTCATCTACCATGCGTTTGTGTAAGTTCATCTTCATAACTTGTGAATATCTAAAGTTGCACACCTGTTGATGCTGGTCCACCCTCACCGCAGGAGCACCTCTCACACACTGACAGCCTAAAACACAAATACAGAACGAACCTACTACCTACTTTAGTTAACCTGGTGTGAACAGACTATCGTCCCTGCTGATTGAGCCTCACATATTCTCACACATCACTTTGTCACTTCTTGGACACGATGGTTGACACACATGTGACTCGTGTGGGTGTCATGAACGCACGGCTCATCTTTTAAAAATACACCACACCACATCACAGCACGAGCACCTCTTTTACCAGAGCCAGTTTCACAGCTTACTGGCTGTTTGAATGAACCCACCGCAATCCATGTCCAGGTCTCTGACACAAAGAGAGGCTTCCTGCACTGTTCCCCTCTTGATATCTGTGCCGCAGTTTTTAATGTGAGCTTTAACACACTCAGCCCTGGGGTTAGTGCAGTTGCAGCTTCGCCAAAACATGGCTGTGTAGTGGTAAATATCACAGACTGGTGTTTTTCATTGACTTCTGCATTTATGAGGGCCTCAGTAAGTTTCACATATGTACTGTTGAAACCAGATCCCAGCCTCTGTTGGTTCCTGAAGGTCCGTACTCAGGAACATCTTTAGCCCTCCGGTCTGCTCTGTCATTCTTGGCCTCCCAAACAGCTGCATTTGATTTCCCGCGTGCGACTGTTGTTGTTGTGGCATCATGACTTTTTTCTGAGAGGAAGGAAGTTGAGACACACGCTGACTGTAGAGCACCAGCTTTTTTCTTTTTTTTTTTTTCTTGTTAGTGTGTGTGTGTGTGTGTGTGTGTTTGTGCAGTATTGTAGGAGTGGTTGGAAAGAGAGTTGCACTTTTATTTTTAAAGTGGCCATATCAAATTATGCACCGGACAACACTACAGGATCCCTGTTGGGGTTCATGTGTTATGTGCCAGTGAAGTCTGATGTGCTGCTGCTTCCACCAGCAGCTGGAGAGCAAAGGGGTTAACATAGTAGCAAGTTGAGAACATGCAGTGCTGTCTGAGCTTCTTCATGTTTCCCTGAGCTGTTTCTGTCTGTAGCATTTAGTTGTCAGGATTGTGCATCATTGTGCAACAGAGTTATTGAATGGGGGAGAAAAACTAACTTGGTAACAGTCAATTAGCAAGTTTGTTAGCTCAATTGCTAACAGGAAGAAGTAGGCTTTCACTGTGTTATCTTCAATGATCAGCGCTGTTAAGGCAAGTTGCTATTGTTCAGTGGTGCAGATTTGCATCAGAGTATAACAAACTTGAATTCCTCATGGAGATATAGATGGATTTACATAGTCCTGTTTGTTCACGATTGTGGTGATTTCAATTGATTTTGCCACAGAATTTTGCTGATCTGATCAGAACCTGTTCTTCCAATCAGGAGAGCTTAAATGCAATCTTTTGCTTCAAATAGGAGCTGGTATTTCTGACCAATCAGGGTCAAGGAGGTGTTTCCATCTGATAAACACTCCTTTGTTCAGACTGCAGTTGATCATCAGCAACATTTTCTTAATTGGAGCTATAGTAGCTTCTATTTGGAACAAAATTATTGTAAATAATGATATAAAACCTTTAACCTTTTAATCAAGAATTTATGGTCTCTACTGTAGTGTGATAATACCTTACAGAAGAATTACATTTATTGAGGTGTGAAAGTGTTTCAGCCATCAACTGTTCTTTATGAGGCCTGTCCAGACTTTGTGATGTCAGAGACATACTGTAATGATGTCAGCGACCACCATGGGGGTCATCCAGCTCAATGATGACCTCCAATATCTTGGGTCCGTTGGATTTCCTTTGGTCTGCGCTTTTGCTAAAAGGTTGCCTCCAAAATGTTAATTTACGTCGGCCTATTTTATGAAAAGTGTTGACTCACGCACACCCACGAGGATCCTGGGACTCAGGCTCTCTTCACATGAGCGCTCATGAACGTTAGGAACACACGGTTGGGTGGCTGGGAAGGTGGTGAATGATTTTCTTTCATCCCTGTGGCAGCGAGCCTGAACTGGAGAAATGCAGAGGCTGAACTCTCTCAGGCCTTTGATGAATGTCGCTATGATGGTCAGTGGCCTTGAAAGTTGCACTGTTCTGCTGATATGACAATTGTTGCAGTTGAGATGAGATCATTGTCACATTTTTCATCTAGGAAATAATATGCTGTCTACTGTGTGTCCAGCTTATGACAAGGTGACAAGGCTAGCTGTGCTTCATATTCCCTGCTATTAAAAACCATCATAATGGCTGTTTTCACAAAGGAAGCAAGAAAGTGAAATGAACTGAAAGTCAGGGATGTGATCATACACAACATGGCCAACCTTAGTCCTTTAATGGCTCAGAGTGAGATTCTGTTTTGGACGTCCCTTCACATTTTAACCACACAATAATTTGAATGCTAAAATGTCCATTATATTCCTAATTTGCAAAGAAAAGCCTTATCTGTTGAGGGCCCCCAGGAAAGAGAGGTGCCTTCAGGTGCTTGCCTTGTTTACCCTTTGCCAGAGGCTGCCCCAATGCCCAACTTACTGTAGATGAAACATTGACTCCCGTCCCTAAATACCCGACTGATTCTTGACACCAGAAATGTCCCTGAGGCAAATATCAAATTTACATCATCTCAGTTAAGAAGGAATGAGTTGTTCTTTCCTGCTGTGCTGAGCCAACTGTATCTTTTTAAACTGTCTGTGGTTATTTATTGTGTTATGATTGATTATTGTAATGATGAGTGGTAAGCTGACAATTAGTGAGATAAATTGAATGCAGTACAATCAGGAGTAGCACACCAGTTAAGTGATTTCTGGAATAAGAAACTTGAAAATGTGATGTAAGCACTGATTTATTGTTACACGGCCAAGGTTTTTAAGCAAATCATCTGGTCTGCTGCTTCACTAACTGGTTTTGTGTCTTTACTTTTCTTACATACACGAGAGGTAACATGATGATGTTTGTTCTCCACCTGCGAAACACTTGTTTCCCCTTTTATCACAAGGCTGTAATGAAGTGGACAGTTCACAGCGAAGAAGAAACCTGTATTTTTTCTTCCAGGGAAAAATGAATTATGCCGTTACTCTTAACTCGTTTCAGCTTCTTCTTTTGGTTTCAGGGTCTGCAGCTTTATTGTTCTTTATTGTATATCACACAGCTGTTTTCAGTAAAAAAAAAACCTCTGATAAACCCACCGTACACTACGAGCCCAGCACCATACAACAGGCAGACAAAGTTAACAACTAACTGGGGACACAGTGGAGCTTTTAGCAGCTCGCGTTTTAGTGACGACCAAAACAAAGCGAGAAAATAGGACCCTGAACTTATATGTGTTGGGTCGATGGAAACATGAATCCAGGTGTGTTGCATATGTAAATTACCAACTGCCAACTTCATCAGCATATCAGCATTTTAAGGTCGGTGTTCATGTCTGTCTCCTAGAAATTATGTTTATATCAAACAAAACTGCAACTGCAGATAAAAATTGCGACTGGATTTAATTTTTTTTAATCAACGTAATGATAGTATGTTGTTCATTTATTTATGAGTAGCAAATATGTTGCCACTGAACATATCAGCAGAAATGAGATTTCATATCCACTTGTAGTGACAAGAGCATCATTAGACTTTAAGGGAACGTTAGGGAAAGATGGCGGTCTGGTTTCATACAGAAAAAGTTCACGGTGACTTCAGACACATTTAACCAAACCACCATCTTTCCCTAATCCTTCCCCAAGTGCTTCTGTTGCAGAAGGACAGACGGGACTGTGGATGCCAACTCCAGTCTCTGGTGGGACAGTCGTGCGCTTTGTAGCCCAACCATCCACCCCAACACGGTTGCTTCTGAACGTAACCCAGCCACTGATTATCTTTCCTACAAACTGTCTCTGCTGTTGCTTTAATTGTGTATAAAGGTAATCTGTAGGGGACAGTGTTGCAGTGTTGTATGTACAGCTCGCTATGTTATCCCTAAGTGGCAAAAAAAGATTAATATTTTTTAAAATATTAATGCAGCTTTAAACAATCGCTATAATCCAAGGCTTTTAGAGCAAATATGTATGGTGTAAACGCTTTCCCTGTGCATTATGGGTAGAGTAAATTCCTGTATAATCCATCCAGCAGATCAGTATCAGCTGATATTGTAGCCACACTTACACTGGGACATAATGTACGAACACATCTGTAGAAAACATATTTATCTATGTATTATATTATTTTGAACAAAGACATTGTTTAGCCACAGAGGACACACTACTCTGTTTGCTTTAGAATAATCTTCTTCACATATAATCCTCTTTTAAACCTTCTCTCTTCATCAACAGTATTAATGCTATTATCACTTTTTATTAACTGTATCTCATAAATCAGTTTATTGAAGTCACTGTCACTTCTTACTCTGATGTTTGTGTGTGTGTGTGTGTGTGTGTGTGTGTGTGTGTGTACGTACGTGCACATGCTGCCTCGTGAGGATCAGTGTGTTTGATACTAATTTGGCCAAGCTGTTCTGCTTGAACAGCTGTAACACTGTTTAGATAACTCACAGAAGTTCAATTTCATCATCCACTGCTTTTAGCAGACAATAAAAAAAAAAAAGAAAGTCTTATCTGCCTCGTCTGAACCGACACATTAGGAGCAGGTCAGAGGAGCAAATGCGCTTAGGAGCCTGCCTTCGCAGCATCCGGCTATCATCTGTCTGACATGCCCACACAGCACAACGTCATGCTCAAAGGGATATTTCACCTTCAACTGCTCCACTGTCCAACACACACACACACACACACACACACACACACACGCCTCAAGGTGAAGCTACGTCTTGAAAACATGAAAAAGAAAGAGCGTCATTGCGCGTTATATGTATCATTAATATTAGACTTTCAAAATAAAAAGTGGTCACAGTAGATACTTGGGGGAAGGCGATATCAATATTTGACTCTGTAACTTTCACACTGGGAGAACATCTTTGGAGTTGTTCCCATACCGATACCAGTATCAGAAATGACTCCGATTCTTCCTACCGTATCGCATCGGGTATCGGCGAGTACGCAAGTGAGTGCACAAATCTGGTACCATGTAATTTATTAACAAACTCTATGGTTTCATACTCTGATAAAACTGCAGTTTTCCCGGAAAATCGATTCTTTGTTTGTTTTTTTTTACCAAGGGTTTAATCTGAGCCATGTCATACAACAATGACGGCAGTCATATCACATCCATACAGGCTCAGTAGTAAACAGCTGTTAAAAATGGATCGGTGCTCAGTATTGGCTGATATAAAAGTTCAGGTATTGGAATTGTTATTGAAAGTAAAAGAAAAGAATATAGGAAGAAAAATATGTTACTCACATGTACCCTGTAACGTCTGTGCTGCTACGGTTTCCTGCCCACTGTACGGCTCCTGATCAAAAGTTTAGGCCTCAATAGTTTTTTTTATTATTTAAAGTGACTCATCGTCTCTGTGTTTCTGAATTTAAAGCATAGAACAAATAAACAGTTGGGCTGTGTCTGAAATCACTCACTACCCCCTATACAGGCCACTATATGGTGAGTTTGTCATTTTGTAGCGCTGTTCGAATGTATGCTGAGAAGTATCACACCCTAGTGGACTCATAGTATTCCACAATGCATCATGGGTGCAACCGATGGTCACTAACCAAGCAATATATACCATCATGCTGAAATAAAATAAAGGGGGGGTTAGTGGTAGGAGGGTCTGAAAGTGTTTTTTCATTTTACAGATGAGCTGACTTTATAGTCCTCTACATACAACTGCCTGGATAGTGAGGAGGGAGGGGTGAATGAGCGAGTGATTTTGGACACATCTTTTGGAAGATTTTAAAAACAAGGAATCATCGTAAAATCTTCTTGTTGAACTAGATTTATTTTCACTTTTTCACTCATTCTTTCTACGATGGAAATCAAACATCTCGCGGAGGGTTCGTCCCGAAACTGTTGCAGAAGTTCCCCACTAATATTTGCTTTGCTGGTTTGCTTTGCTTTCACCTCCTGTCCGGTTCATTACAAACCAGCTCCACGAGGTTCAAGTCTGGAGACTGTGCTCGTCCTCCATCATGTGAAACCTCCGTCCGGTTCTTCTATTGTTTTGGCTCATTATCTTGCTGTGGGATGAACCCCTCACCAACCAGTCTGTCTTCCTTTGTTTCCTGCCCTTTTCTAACCATGCTGACAGCAACATACAGAACTGCTTCCTGTAGTACAGCATTGTCCTGATAATGCATCGGAGGGTGTAGTAACGGAGTTTGTTCCAACACTGCCTGTCAGCCTGTAGGTTTGTTGTTTCCATTCACTTTCATTGCTGCATGAAAGTTTAAAACTTTAGCAATTTCCCCTGTTTTCTATGAAAGTTGCATGATTTTTCAATTTTTCATGAGCTACACTGTTTTTTCTGCACCTCAGGCAGTTAATGCTGACTTCTTCTATAAAAACTGGAAAAATGGGGGGGTTTTCTAAACTTTTGACCAATAGTGTATATTTTTATCCTTTCCCTATGTGTGACAGTAGCAGCACTGAGCCAGTCTTTGTGCTGAGTTGAGTTGCCCCCGGGGTCCCAGCCTGCCCTCCTTCCTGCTCACGCACACACATACACAGTGCTGCCATTCATCTCACCTCTGGATTAACAAGCTCTTATCCTTGTAAGTATGTTCAGGGGCAGGGAAGTGTGGAGGGAAAGGATACAGTGTTCCTTCACCTCAGGTTTCTGAGCTGGCACGCTCAACAATCGGGGGGGGGGGGGGGGGGGCACGGTGTAGTGACATGAACTCGCTGCTCTCGCTTGTTAAATATCCATCAATTGGTTAATTGTCTGGGATACTTGGATTTATAGGCTGCAGTAAAGGAGCCCATCCTGACAGCTGTGTTTGATAGGCGTTACTGTGTATTTGAAACCAACAGACACAATAAAATGTTTAGTAGACTAATCAGATGCTGCTCAAATCCCAGCGCGGTTGTGTATTTTATCTTGAGCTATGCCATTCTGCCACATAGAAATATCTGCTTCTCCTGTAAACCCCCCCCCCCATCTCTCTTGTGGTGTGGAGTCTGTCTGTGCACTGTAGTAGATTCAGCTCAGAGACTAGATGCATTTTCACAATAGATCTAGTGTGTATGTTCTTAACCTGTGTGACACATGAGGACATTCTGCGTCAGCACACAGCGTGGCCACTGTCACCTTTTTCTTTTTTTTTCAGTTTGTGACTCAATGGAAAGAAGCTTCTTATAAACAGTGAGAGCAAAGTGCTGTAAACAGTGCCGACCTGTTTGCTTCAGTGCAGAGTGCAAAAGAAGAACTGGCTGGTTTGATCAGCGCAGTGACAGAAAGCAGAGGTGTGATGTCTTTGTCCAGATGGCGGGCGCCTGACGCCGTGTGAGTGCAAGAGTGAGGAGCAGAAGCTGTGCACACACACGCGTGCATGGTGTAAATTTGTCTGTGACAGCTTAACGAGGAGAAGTGAAAGTCTGATTCAGACGGAGAAGGTCAGCTAATGTGCATGTGATATAAATGGTTTCTATGGTAGTTAAAGCATTTAATTGTGGTTATGTGACGCTTCATAATGTCTCAATGTGTTCGGACATGTTTTAAAGAAGTGGGTTTTTTGGTATTTTAGCCCATCAACTGCAATCCATATATGTTTTACATAAGTGGTTACCACTTATCAAAGCATGCTACAACTTTAAAGATAAAGTTTTTGCTTTCGGTTAGCATCTTTGCAGAAACTTTCACTGCGTGGAAAACTTCCTATCTGTGGCCTCAAGATGCTCCCACGTCCAAAGGCTTAAACCAGGGCCACACCGCCTTCCTCACCTCTGCCTCTCCCAACTGCTGTGGCTCACACTCACGTGTGTCCTCACCGCTACTCCCATTGTCTTCCTAACAGATTTCGATCATTGAAACGGTATGGCGATTAATCAGCGCCGATGGTTTATATATAACAGGAGCAGCGTTACTTTGGTCCATGGCTGCGCTACATGACGACACATCACATCTCTGTTTTGCATGAAGGCTCCAGTCAAGTTAATGTCAATGTCTACCAGAGATCATTTATGTTTAACTTTATATGTGACAGCTTTATGATGAACATGGAAAGCTTTTTGGTTAGAGTATGGCATTATTAATGTATCAGACTTCTGAAAGCATCACTTTCTCTGGCCTTGTGCAAGTACAACTATGGGCCAATGGGCATCACCTGACTTTAGCTCAATGTGTCCATGTGATTAACTCCTGATAATGGTCTAAGCAGCTGTTGACTTTAAATTATGTTTTTCAATGTCAACTACATCAGGGATGATTCTTTCTCCTCTCCATGAGGGGTAAACGTTGCAGCAGCTGTTTTACAGCAAGGTTGACGAGTGGCGTCATGTCTGACCTGCTTTTTCTTTATTTCTCCCCACAAACGTTATCTCTCAAATATATGTAACGCAACATTATCAGCTCTTTGTCCATGACACAATACAGGCAGACAGAGAGGAAAATAAACTATTCAACTGTTACTTTACTCAGTAACTTCCAAATAATCAATCCACTCACCATCCATCCATGAAATGAAATAACACTCGCACCATGCACGGACATTAATAGTTTGTGAGCGGCATTTAACAATGCAACACGGAGCGCAACACAAGTAACGCAACAATATAATCTATCAGATCACACGTCAGGATTGATGTTGTCCAAGAAATTACACTTGAGAATATTCTCTTAAAAGAAAATTTCTCCCCAAATATAGACCTAATTATTAATTTGACTTTTCCTTTTATTATATAAAAAATACTGTCTACGTTGAGTTTACATTTGATAATGGCCTTCAATAATAGAATGTTTGATTGATTTCCATTTCATTTTAAAAGTATTTGATAGTTTAGAAAGAGAGAGCACCAGAGAACTACTGCACCTAATACTCATAGCTTCACCGGGTTTCTGCTGTGACTATACAGTACACATGTAGCCCAAACAGTACTCTGTCTCTTCAATGTGATCTTCATACTCCACCGGTATGAACTGAAATCAATGGCTTGTTTAAAAATGGTTTGCAATAAAAATACAGTGAGATGCTTGTTGTTAATACTTGTTAAGAAATTCTCTTATTCTTAATTATTAATTACGTGTATATGTAAATGACTGTGCCTCGGACCGTGACAGCTGATAGGGATCGCCCGCTGTAGGCATCACGTTTCAATGCTCAGAGGGAGTTCCCCTTGCTCTGGTTTCAGAGATCAGCATACTGTAAACACAAAGCCAAGGCCCGGGCACAGGGCACGCCTATACATACACATCCATTGAAGGCATTGTGCTTCAGCCAGAGAGAGAGAGGAAACAACTTTTACCTGAACAGCACCTGTTTGCCTCCCTTTGAAAGAACGACCTGCTGTAGCCCCTCCCACAGCGAGCACACAAGCCAATGAGTCTCCTGAATCAAAATGAGGCTTATTTCCTCTCCTGATTTGAATTGCCATGAAAGCTACCAGAGACTGCACTCTAACATCTGTCCGAACCAACCAGTAGACATCACTACTGGTTTTCTTCCCGCCAGTGAACCCTGTCACAACCAGCCCGCAGCCTGGACAGTAAATTCAGTTCACAGCTGGGAAGTGGTGGCTGTGATGGTGGGCGAGGGGGTTTTCCACCTGGCCGCCCCTTCTAGTCTCACTTTCTCATGAGAAGGTGACTGATCGGCTCAAACAGTCATTTGTGTGAGTGAGTCACCTTCAGTGTGAGAGAAGCCTCTCCCTCTCTCACCTCATCATATTTACTGCAATATCTCCAGTGATTTCATGTTATTTTTCATCATCCTCTCATCAGTTCTTCTCTCTCCTCCAAGAAAAAGCTAATCTCCCAGAACTGAAGTGGCATTACTTCAGAATGACCTATACCATCAGCTGTGAGTGGTGTAGAAGTGTTGAATGTACATCTCTGCGGAGTCTTCATTGCCTCTTCCCACTTATCCTCCCTTCATCTGTCTCCCCTGTGGCCTGTGCAGACAGCGCTGCTCGGTTGCATTTCTGTCATCGTTGTGCCTGTGTTAGCACTGAGGCCGCGGCTGCTCTCCAGCACAGAGAGAGGAGAGAAGAGTACGACCTCCTACAGCTCTGCCTCTCTTTACCCTATTTTGTATTGTTGTTTTAGTCATGACTGAATTTTGAGCACTTTCCTGTTGCCATAGCAACTAATGCTGCCTCCTTAAGCCTGATCAAGAGTGTTAGGGGGAAAAAAAAAAAGGCGTCTTGGGTGGGTTTCAATAAGCAAAAAATAAATCAGAGTGAGTGCTCCTGGCTGCGTGTGCATTTCTGTCATTCACACGGCGTGGCCTCCACTGCCCATGCTGTCACTGCTGTGCCACCATGGCCAGCAGTTAGTCATGGCTGATACAAGCCATGCCCTCGCCACTGCTACCATGCTATATTTAGGCATGCAGTGTTTAGTGTTCATGGGTCTGTGGGCCTGTTCTCTCCCTGTGGGAATAACACAGCTAACCCTAAACACTGCCCTAATCTAATATCTGATGTACCTAATACGATGCATTTTACTCTGCATTTCAACTTCCCATGGTTTTCCTTCCTCTCCAGGGAGAAGGAGTGCACTTTGGATACAGGATGTAACTTTTTCCTCTTTTATTGCCTACAAGGCTTAATTTGCACAGAATAAAAATCAATCAAACACATATATCACACTGTCTTTTTTTTTTTTTTTTTTTTTTTTTACGTAACTTTCGCTGATATTGCAGCAAACGTCAGTAGACCCACGGTATCATAATGCCTCAGGAAAGACACTCTTGGTCCAAAAATAGTACCACCATGCCCGGTCCTAGTGTGACGTAGACTACACACTACACTAGTCATAATGTGATGGGTGGCTTCTATGCAAGGACAAAAGATTTACCACCATCTACATTCACAGCCAGGGTGAGCATACATGCTGAAGATTGGTGCTCGGAGGGGAAATGGCAGCACATCAGGGAGATACACCACCAGGCCATGCCCCGGGCACTTTGCTTGGCACGAGCCTGATAATGCTGCGGTGCAGTGGGTGACGGACCAGAGGCCCTTTGACCTCCCTGTCTTTCCCACAGGGGCAGCACTGCAGCTGGGTAGCCAGTCTGTCCCTCAACTCCCCCCTCCACAGAGAAAGAAATGAAAGAGAGAGCAGTAGAAGGAAAAAAAAAAGGAGACAGACAGACAGAGAAATGATACTGTGAGTGAAAACAGAGAAAAAGGGGAAGGAGAGACAGTTGTCAATGCTTCTTGTTTGGTGTTACATTACAGCAGTTGTTGTAGAAATCTTAAAATATTTAATGAAAATGTTGCAAAATACCTATAGTGATTGGGTCTGAACAATTAATTGAAATATTATTGAAGTTACAATATGGCCAAGTGCAATGTTCAAATCTTGTCATTACATACCATAAATAAAGCAGTGTGGTGCTACAGAGATGTCCCTGCCTGCAAATCATGTAAAGGAACATGCTTGTTTGGTGCTTTGCAGACCCCAGCAAAACCCCCCCTATAGTCCTGACTCATATCATAATATCTGTCAAAATAATGACACTATGATTTTTTTCTTTTTTTTTTTTTTGCACATCATTCCGCCCTACTGAGAATTTTCTTCTCTTTTGTGTGACCACATTTCCTCTTTGTGTGTGTGTGCTCATGTGGACTCATATACTTGGCCTTTATTTCCTCCTCTTCTCTTTCCTCTCAGTAATGTATATCAGCCCTGCTCTGTGTTCCCCGTGCTCGTACCGGCTGCATCAAGGTCGCTCTGGGCAGCGAGCAACCTTGACGCAGCCGGTACGAGCAGCGAGCCCGTACACAGCTGCTCTGTTTGGGAACATAAGAAGCTCAGTGTGGAGGGGCAAACCTCTCTCAAGGTAAGGTTTTAGCAGCCCAGAGGTAACAGAGAATAAAGCTACAGAGAGGATGGAAAGAGATGGTAGAGAGTAGGCTGTCTTGTCATATATACTTCTCCATGTGTTTATTTCCAGTTTATCATTCAAATCTTGATTCCAGTCTTGAAACTGACTAGAAAAAACAGCTATATGTCTTCAAAAGTGTAATAATCTCATCTTAATCATTTTATGAGGCTTCCACTGTTGTTTCTGCCGTAGCCCAGTTCCTCTTTGGTTGGGTTTTATGGCTACAAGTCACAAGTGTCAGGGATCAACTCTATGAGAGGGAACCATAGTTTTTGGTCAACCTCAATTTTTTCCCACAGCTATGCCCCCCCCCCCCCAAGATGAACTGAACAAGTTAGAGTCCCCAGTACTATTCCAGGCTCTCACACAGCTCCAGCCGAGCCACTGTGAGCTCTTTTTGCCCTCGCGAAATTAGACATCGTGTACCAGAACAGTCAGCTATAGGTTAGAGGACTGAGGTTAAGTGCTGAGGTATGAATGAGCGCCATGGTGGTTTTAACCATTACGTTGCTCCGTTTGCATTTTCCCGTAGCTGCCTTGTCAGAACACATTAGCAGTAAGTTTGCTCCTGAGGTCACCTCAGGCGAAGTCCTCTGTCATCTAGATGGAGAGAGTGGTGTGTGTGTGTGTGAGAGAGAGAGAGAGAGAGAGAGAGAGAGATGGGGGCTGAAGGAGGAAGAGATCAGACATGCTGCTGACATGAAGAGGTCTTCATGTGCCTCCACTTTTTGAACATTTTTTTTTTTTTTTTTTAAAGGCTGCTTCTAGCGGTGTGTGTGTGTGTGTGTGTGTGTGTGTGTGTGTGTGTGTGTGTGTGTGTGTGTGTGCGCACAGCACTTTTTCCTTCTTGAGTGATATGTCAGCTCTTACAGTTGCAGCAGGTCAACCTTTTTATGATGCTATTGCATGTACAGTATATTTGAAATGTGACGAACAGTGAGGACACATATTGTGTATAAGGACTGACACTCTAAAGTGAAATTAATCAAATACACAAACATCACAACGGCGGCTCAGATGACAGGTTCATATATTTATATGGAGGAGTTCCGACAAAAGTTTCCTTCACAATATGAGACAAATAAAAGAGCTGCGTAAAGGCTTTAAATCGTCTGTGGCCAAATTGCAGGTGCAATCCAAAGAGCCAACATGATTTAATATGTCACGTCCCCAAAATAATGACGATCATCAATGGGTTTAAACATCTTGACCGCAAAACTGTATTGATCATGGTTTTACATAGCTGAGACCAATCAATGCATTACGAAGAAACTGTATGTAAAAAGATTTTGACAAACCTCGTAGTATCTGCTGTTAAAGAAATGGCTGGGGGTGCTGAAAATGAAAGTGTGTGTTGCTACCATGTGCCCTCTGTGTCATCTGACTGAGTTTTTGCTTTCCAGTCTCAAATCAGGTTTTAAGGCTGCATTCATTGATTTCTCTGGCCACCTTGGGGCATAAGAACTTCCCTGAAAAACACTGACTCTGACATGCTATGGCTAATGTTCTAGAAAACAGTTAGCTAGCCTTCAGTACCTTTTACCTAATGAAGGTTACGTGTAATATTCTTTCTTCTTTTAGCTCTGTTCTGTTATTCACTTACCTGCTAAAAAAGTCTCAGAATACGTAGATGATGTTCTACTGCGCATGTATGGAACGGATCCTCCAAACGGATGAAAGCAACAACGTGTTGGTGGTGTCCGCAACTGTCCGTGTCTGTGTCTGCAAGCAAATATTACTGAGGCATTCAGTAAGAGGGTTCTTTTTTGGTGTAAATTTCATCATTGTATGCGAGGCTGTGGTGCAGACATCCATGCATACCCAGCAATTTGCTGCAAGGGTACCAACTGCGCATAACCTGGAAAACAAATATGGCTGCTGAGGCCTTGCACACTTTTCAGCGAGGTAACCAAGGATCACGGTGCCCTGCTGTTCACAGACTCACCCGGTGTGCAGCAGAAAATCAGATCAGAGTTGCTCACAGAAGGATGGAAACAGGCAAATTATTTCCTGACTTATTTATTAAAACAACAATACTTTGTTTGGCTTCCCCCCAGACCTCTGTGACCTGCAGAATTAAACTGCATTTGCTGTTCCCACTTGTAACTACAGGTGTCGCCAAAACAACCAGGACAGAAATTTGCCGCTTTAACACATTACATCTTATTTGTTTAATCCGTATCAAAACCAAAGTGTAAATGTAAATGCCAGGCAGGTTGTGTTACCCTCTAACAGAGCCAAGTCCTGATTTCCCCTTGTGCTAAACTAAGCTAACTGGCTGCTAACTGCAGCTTCATTGTCTACAACTAAGTGAGGCAAATTAAAATACCCATTGCCGCATGACTGACCTCCAATGAAATGTCTCAATCATTTGCACATTTGTTACATGTATCACCAAGACAGATTCTCCCATGTTTATTGTATCTCATGAGTAAAATGATACTTGTTGTTATTCTCACCTCTTCATCAAACCTGAAGGGTGGCCTCTCTTTTAACTGTGCTGTGTTTACTCTGGCCTGGTTCCTTCCCTCTTTACGAGCTCTGACAGGAGCTGTAGACGAGGAGATACGATCACACCAGCAACTCAAACTAGTGTGTGTGTGTGTTTTTTTTTTTTTTTTTTTTTTTTTTGGAGGGTATGAAGTGAATGAGAGCAGTAGGAACAGTGGTAATCTGTAGTGTGTTTATGAGCAGCTGGTGTGTCGTTTTCAATCAGTGTCTCATACACTGTAAGGGAGGATGGGGCCGCAGGGGATTCAACAGTAGTATTTTTACATACACTATCTGAACTTTACTGTACTTAATGTTCTGAAACCCAGGGTCAAATCATGGCCTCTCAAAATCAAGTGTAACCAGTGCTGACTGTGTTACAAACTGTGCGTGAGAGACCTTGTATCCAATAAATCAATGATGAATCATGAGGAATCCCAGACAGCAGCTTGAATGTCAGTTACTATCCCAGCATAAGTCTGTTAAATTGACTCTGAACTGCTGCCCATCGCTTTTGTTTGCCAAGTCATGTCTGCCTGTCGCTCGGCAAATCAACTCATAGTGTTTGTCTTTACAAAATAAGCTTGACCCCACAGCATGCCAGCTCGTGTGTCAGGAGGGAGGGAGGGAGGGAGGGAGGGAAGGAGGAGCTGGATTTTAGGAATCAAGCTGAATAGGAACACACAACAGCTGCTTGTTGGAATAACAGAGTGGCTAAAATGACTGCACCACATGGGTCATATTACCCACCCAGGCTTTTAATAGGCTAGCCTGACTGCAGAGAGAAATGATTAGTATGGAGCACAGTAGCACGATCACATATCACAGATGAAAGCGTTTTGAAAGGCATGTTGACAGAAGAATACACCGCCTTAGTGTGTTCTTTGTAGAGGTACGTTGTAAGCTGAGAGGCTTTCAATGGAGTACTTTTCCAGTCATGTTATCCGCAAAATGTTTTTTCTAAGTTATTTAGGAGTACGTGCCGTTTCTTTGATGTGTATTGATAGTTCATTGATGAAATCCTCTGGGTTTCAGCTCCCTGTTGGAATCTCCATCAGACTGGCTTGTCACAGCGATTAAGTCATGCTCCTGCTCCGCTGGAGCTCAATTCTACATATGGCTACTGAGGTTTTTGGAAAAATATTTGTCAAAGTAATTTATATTTTAGCCCGGCCGCTGTGGCGAGGATTGTGAAGTAGAATTATTGCTCTTGGCAGTTTGCAGGGAGATGGAAAACCAACCGTCGTTATTGGTTTTATAGGAGAATTAAATATATTTTAATGAGCGATTTTATTCATAACTTATATTTAGAACTAATCCTCAAACTATGAGTTCTACATATTTGTTCTCCGCAGCTCCCATGTGCGGCTCGCTGCGCTCTGTGAGGCTTTATCTGTTTTCTGCTTTGCGGAAAATTGAAAATATAGAAGCAGCCAGTTGTGAAACACGCACTCAGCTCTTACCAATTTCCTGTGGCGATTAAAGAGAAGTGTACTTTGTAAATGCCCCAAAACCACTAGTATGACAACAGTTAAGACATTTCAAAATAATCTCTTTGAATGGTTGAAGTAAATCATACGTTAATGTAAGAGCGCTACAGGTCTACATACAGTATTGGTCTGGACTCTGAAGCTCTACCTTGGCCACCTGTGAACTGTTGTCGTGTCCCTGCTGTGTGTGCTGTGAATATCCCCGTGACAGTTCGTCATGTTTGACGGGTGCATTACCACCTGCCGCAGCCAAGTGGCAAACAAATCCCTTCTCCTTTTTATTTGGAGGACCTGTAGATGGGATGCTCAAACCGAGGTGGTGAGACAGACAGTAGTAAATGCCAGGAGGATGATATCTTACAAATCTAACAGTCTTATATCAGTATAATCATGCCAATATTTTACTACATACTATTACTACATATAACCATGGAAAACTATTTTTATTTCCTACAAACATTCTCCAGTTGAAGGCCACTCTAAAGAGTTATCAGATCTTTTCATGTTTGACCCCAACATACTGTAAGGACCAGCATACTATGCTCGAAGCAGAAAGAAAGAAAGATTTCAAAGATACCAAATATATGATGAACTTTTGGACATTTGGAATATTTCCATGTGATGGATTGTTGCAGCCATAAATGCATGGAGTCATAAATATTAGTGTCAACCAGTAACTGTATATAAAGATGGTAAAGCTTCTCAAAAGTGAAACGGAACATCTCAACCCCCCCCTGGTGGCTGGCTGCTATATAGGTCATTAACCCCGCCCCCTCCATATTAGCGGATGGGACATGGGCTAAGCTACAAAAAGTAAAAGTACGCATTAAACACATTTTTTCCCAAAGATGGTTTCAGTCATTTTCGGCAGTTCTTATCACCCTGCTGTACTGTATGTTCTGTTCACATGTTTTCCTGATAAGTTCAGTTTTAATTAGTGATTTGACGCCATAAAAATGAGGTGTGGTGTCATGATTGACAGCTATGATTGAATCATTACTGCGCAGACTCTGACTCCAAACAGAGGAGACCTGTCATCCATCTGTATGTAGTCACTGGTGTCAACATCATGGTTTCAATTAAGAGATGGACCAAGCTGATCCCAGTATAAATCTAATACCATCATCAGTGTGGGAAAAGGTTTTTTTGTTTTCACATGATGGATGGATAATGCAGTTTAAATGACAAGAGAGATGATATTGTCTATGTAAACGTGAAAACGGAAAACTCGACCAGTGTCTTAAACCCCTGCATCTGATCTCTCCTGCCCAGCAGTCTCAGATCCTTAAGCATCAGTCCTGATCAGCTGGTGTAGACTGCAGGGTGCCTACACTGGATCTGAAGGAGCAGGAGGGTGCTGAGGCTCCAGGTTGCTCTAAGGTGTTTTTCTTGGAGCCAGAAATGTATTTAACCATTTATTGTCCCAACTTTCCTGACATTTAAACAGACTCTGCGAGTGCTGTCATCAGAGGCTGCGGTGCTTCTCTGCACAAAACCACCATGAAGAATCTGACAATTTTTTTTTTTTTTTACCATCAGACAAATGAAAGTTTATTTTTATTCACCCTGCTTCCAGGAGTCAGCTGGTTGTGTATCAGAACAACTTCTTACAAATAGTGGTGTGTGTCTTTGTTGTGCAGCAACTGTGGTCATCATGTCCTTTCTGTAACCTCTGGGCCTGTGAGAGGAATGCTGTCAGATGTGAATTGTCAGAAGTCTTTACTGAACCCAAAACATGGCATCTTCACACGTCTATTCTGGTTTTAGAATGGCTATTTGCCCTTTGAAAAACACCCGTTGAGCCAAATGAAATCTTCACACAGTGGAAAATAGAAAAAGCTTCCTCCCAGCTGGCATGTATTAAAATCCCACATTGTCCCAGTTCTTTCTCTCAAAACGTATTTTTTTTTTTTTTGTTGTTTTTGTAGCTAATTGAGTCAATTTTTCCTCAGCCTTGTTTTGACGTTGGATCACAGAGGACTTCTTACAGGGCTTGGATGTTTTGAGCAGTTCTGTTCCTTTGTGACTTTGGCAAGTGCGCTCGCCAAGTCTGGCTTAACTTGTTTTTTTGCCCCTGTGTCCTTACAGGGTGAATATTTAGAACGGATCATTCACAAAAGTGTTCCATTCATGCGTGGAGCCAGGGTTTCGTTTTTAGTGTGAATTGGATGTTTTTTCTCTTCCTTAGTGAACGCACTTCTACACTGTAGAAAAGCTGTTTCTGTAACGAGCGTGCATCGTGTTTATGGTTATAGTGTTTGCACATACTGGTCTATACACCAACCACCAATGGCTGATCGGTGTGAACTATATATATACAGACAGGTGACAAATCAAAGGATAAACCTGAAAATGAGTGGAGAAAGGGCTGATAGTGCCTCCATCCACAGGTTTTAATGTTGTGGTTCATTGGTGTATACTTGCTAATTTAACAGTGGTAGTAGTAGTACCAGTAGTAGTACTGGGGTTTTGGTTTGTTGATCATGCAGAAGAAACCATTTGAAGAAGTCTAATGGGCACTTTTCGCTATTTTCTGACATTTCATAGACCTAAAAGTTAATTGATTAATCCAGAAAATAATCATCAGATTAATTGATAGTGAAAATAATTGTATGTGTGTGTGTAATGCATTTTTGCATTAATTACATTTTAAAAGATCTAAGCTTGCGGTTGCAGCCTTATCAAACAGTAAACCAATAAACTGTAAACTGTCATGATGTATATTTTCTTCCAACCTAAGAGACTCTGTAATCCTGTATCTTGGCTTCTGCCCTGCGACTCATGAATAGAAGAATATAATGACTTTTAAACAGACTGCACTGCTTATGAATACATTGAGTGCCTCAGCAGAAGAAATGAAAAAAGTCGCTCTTGTTCTCTGTCGCCTTCTCACTCTGTGCACCTGGATGAACGTTAATGCATGCCAAGCAGCTTTCTCAACCATCTGCTTCTTCATCCTGAATGGTCCGTGATCCTCGGCCTTATGTTCCGTCTGCTTGAACCACCAACTTGTCTGACTTCCCTCCGGGGCTCCTGACCTTTTCCTTCGAACGTGTATGGGCTCCTTAGAGCAATGTTCAGCGTTTCTATCATCACGAGCTCCAGATCTCTACACTGTGCAGGAAGAGCTGAGAATGTACGATCAAACCATTGATGCAGTGGTTTCCAACTTCTTTTGTCAGACGTCCTGCTGCACTGTCACATGACCTGGAGTGCTCCTCTGCCCGTCATGTTGAATTGAATTTTAAACTGGATGTTATTCAGCACTTTCAACTATGTAAAAATGTATATTATCAGCCTTTAAAAATGTTTTCATACAATCAAAATGTCTATGTTTAGTTAGGTTAAGTCTGAGTTTGTACTACTACCACTTGAAGTGGCTGAACGCTGGACATTTCAACCACTTACTGATTACTTTCAGCCAACTGTTACAACCATTCATCCATTCATTTTTGCTAACTATTACAAGTATTTATCCATTACTTTTAGCTAACTAAGACACCCCTTTACTTTTAGCAAACTACTTCAACTTAACTTTAGCTAACCGTTTATTCAGTACTCTTTTCAGTGCATCTATTCCAACCGTCTATCGATAACATCTATGTCTATTCTCCCTTGCTCACTAGTTTTCATGCACTCAAGTATTTCAGGTTTGATAGTGGACTCAAATTGACTTAATTTCTATTTTTTTTTTTTACTTTTTAAAAATCTATCCACATACCCAAACAACTGCTGAAGTATCCTTTAGGGTATAAGTACCATGTTTGGGGTATCATTGCACTAATGAATCTAGACAAGTCAGGCACTCAGACTCCTTTCTACCCATGAATCAGCTGTATCCTGTCCTGATCAGCAGCCTCTATTTTTCCCCAGTGTCGACAGAGTTATGACCTTCCCCGGCCGAACAACTTTCACTCTATTGAACAGCTGCTGTTTACCCCTCCTAATCGCAGGCAGCTGAACATCCATCAGACCACTAATGAATAAAATTGCATCATATCATGCCCTGCCTCACTGTAACTTAATGATGCTCCATGCTCTATCACACACACTCACTGTAGCCTTTTTAACTGGGCCCACCCACTGTTCTTACAGGCGTTCACAAGGACTGAAGTACTGCTTCTTTGTGGGCAAGTGTCTAGAGGACTCGTCTGTCATGGGAGATTCGCGCCATAAATGTACCACTGAGAGCTGTTAAATGCATCATTTTACACACTGTTTTCCTCTTACATGTATTCAAGACCTCCAAATAGCTTTTCCTACAGTTGACTGTTGCACTTTTACATTGTTATGGTGTCTGCTGTCTCTTTGGAGCTTGAAAGTTTTGGTAAAAACGGGAGAGTGAGTGTGTGAAATGGTAATTCGTCCATTTGAGGACAAATGTGAAGCAGGACTCATTACAACTGAACCCATCAGTGACACAGAGAGAAAGCTTTGTCTTTTATGGTGCCGTAAACACAGTGTGAAGTTGCGTGCTTATTGGTTTCTCCCTAATTAAACTGGGAGACAGAGGACTTGTTAAAAAACGGCCCTCGTATGATCCCACAGGCTCCACAGACAGCAGCCGCGTTATTGTTCCCCCGACAAACGTCACCGAGGTTTTCCCTCGGAGAAAGCATGTTCTCAATTTGAGCTTTGACAGAAAATACTTGCCAAGGAATAATTAGAAATGAAGTCAGCAGTGTGAGAAATGTCAGTGGCATGGTTGATAGATATTTTGCATCAATTTTGAATATCAGTTTACCCTGCCTTCGTGGTTTTGCCTCATATCCAGCCTGGCCCCATGAATGAAAAAAAACCTGAGGAGTGAAGAAATGTTGGAGTTTCAGAGGGCAGGGAGCAGAAGTACCTCACCGCCACCCCCTGCATTATGTGCCTCCCTCTTTCAATGCACAATCCATTTGAAAGCTCAGCTGGGTCAGACTCACATCTGCTGCACATGATCATTATGTAGGGCCTTGTTAAGTCATGGAGGGTGGCAGCAGCTCCACTGCCACTAACGCCTTGAGACACACAGCAACACACCAAACTCATTTTATACTCTGCATGGCCCATGGTGTTATTATGGATAGTGTGCCGGAGGACACTAAAGAGACGGCCTTTCCATGGCTGCGTTTGATTAATTATACCACTCCTTACTTCACGATGTCTGTGAGATGCTCACTGATGTGTAGTTATTTTTTTCCAGAAGTAAATGCCACTTAATTTGACATAATGTGCCGTGGACCACTTCTCCGAGATGTGGAAGCAAGTGCAGTAGCATGTAGTATGTTAGAAAGCTCATTTACTCCACCTGCTGAGTAAAATCTACATTAAAAGAATAATAGTTTTTGCCGAAAAGATAAGAAAAGCAGGGCTGCAACCGCGGCGCGTTGCTCCAGCATGTGATTATACAAGATCCAACTGATGGATCTGTTGCTTAAACCAGTTCTTCCTGAGTTGTGTTAAACATCTCACCAGTACCTGAAACAACAACAGCCACACCAAACCAAACACATCTGCATATAGATGTAATGCAGGAATTAAGGCTGAAAATAGCAGGAGGGTTTGGTTTGGGAATGAGTTTGGAGGTTGATCAGACACCACAGCTCAGCGCTTTATAATATCATGATTTTAAAACCTCAATCCTTCACAATCTTCCATGTGATGATCGTAACATTACAAACTACCTGGAATGTGTGCTTGCATGTATCTGATTGGGCTTCCAGGCGTGTTGCCAGATGTTGTCGTTGACGACGTTACACCAAAAAACTAAAATTTTTTAAATTCTCCATAACATCCTGACATGGAAGGTCTTTATGAAATGAATAAGAAGGCTGTTTTCTTTAATGCAATGTAAATGTTGGTCTTGGACTCGGTTTCACTCATTGGAGACATTTCCTTTAAGTGAAGGGGAATACTGTCCGCTGTATGCCGCTGTTTACAGACCGCATACTGATCCAGGATCAGTGTTGTGTTATATCACTTTGCCCTGAGCTGTAACCAATTGGTGGAGCTATAGTTGCAATGCGGAGCCTGAGAGTGAGTACTGCCCGACAGACTCAACACAGAGCAACACATTCACTGGAATTTGTTTTAATGCTACTAAACCGTGTAGGTGGTTTTCTCTCGGTGACACTCTGCATCCTGCTCTTCGTCCTGTTTTTTCTCGTCAATACCTCGTGAAATATTGTGAATTGAATTTTGAGTTTCTGTTTAATATGACAAACACTGACTGTACGGAATTTTTAGGAAACAAAAAAAAAAAAGATACATTAGACAGGCTTAGTTTTTCTGCCATGTAGAATGAAGGAGTGGATCATGTTAAAAGAGTGATTTATGTGATATGAATGTGAAAGGCAGCTGCCTTCACCCACGTATTCACCCACATATTCACCGTCATGCTTTAAATTTGAACCCATCAGCTGTCAGCCTGTACTGCATTAAAATACACACACACACACACACACACCCACAGAAATGGATCATTGGATTTACATGAACACACAAACAAATACTTAGCGAATGAGCACTCATGCCTATACCACCAGGCACACAGACATACATAACCACACACACACACACTTAAAGCCCACACACCATCCTGTCCATATGCACGTCCATCTATCCATCCATCTATCCACACTCCACATAACCACCTATACCCATGGATCCACTCTGCATGCACATTCCCTGCGTGTGTTGTCATTGGTCACCATCCTTATGACCGACACTGGCTTACTGCACTGGGCCTTTGAGCTAATTGAGTGGGTGGGGGTTAGAGGTGGGTGGGAATATAAATATCCATATGATGGATGGAAGACCTCCACCTGGGAATCCACATACCTACCATGCTCATCCTTGGCCCTGATTAACCCCCCACCCCCCACCATTCAGAGGAGTAGGCTGGCAGGAACAAATCAAGCAGTGATAAACAAGGTTAGATTCTTGTTAGAGCAATTTACAGCCCGACGTGTGAAAGAGGATCATAACCACAAGCAGCAGCCTCTTTACCTTTCATCTGCTGTATAATAGAGATGAAGTTAAAGCAGGCGAAAAAAGCTGCAACGAAGAGCAGCATCATCCAGCAAAGCGCAATGTTGGCCAATTAAACACATGCAAGTGCACATTCCTGATAGACTACTTTGTAAAATACCTTGCAAAAAAAATTGTGTGTGATTGATTTATGTTCTATTATTAAAAAGAGGTCACAGTGTGACGTCTCAGACACTCAGTAGTTCCTCATGTATAAGAATATGCGGTACAGACGTCACCTTCTGTGAAGAAGAACTGAAGCAAAATTCAAAGAATTTGTGAGCGCAGTTTATTTGTTATATAATTTAAGTGCGAGTGAAGATCAGGTCGTTTTTTTTTATGTGTCATTGCTCACTAATGTCTTTCATCTCTGATAAATACTTCTGATTTGGTGATCGAAAAACCTTGAATGTGTTTAGAAAGGAAACCTTTTAGGAGCAGAATTTCTTTGTAAAGGAGAGAAAAAATGTCTTATGTAAGAAGTGAAGGTCTTGTCTGCTGTTTTGCAATATTCGTCCACATGGACCTGCCTGTTGTGTAGATTGACATAATTTCAGACATGAGGAAACATATGCTCTGGAATGTAGATGATGTGTTGCAGACATGAGTAATGGCAGGATATGTGACATTTGTCCACCTTGAACGGAGAACGTGACATGTGACAGGATCTAGAATTAGACGGGTCATTTTCACCTGCCTGTCATGTGAGAGCACGGCATCATTATAGTTAATCATAGGTCTAAAGGCAGGATTAAAGTAGAGGCATTTGCTGATGTTTAAATGAAAATATTTCCACTTAAAAAGATGCACTAGGGAACTTCTTGGAGTGACTTGGGACCTGAACTGGAGGCTGTTGGACTGAAAGGCAAAAGCATCCATCCACAGCCCCGACCTTCACACTCTTTTCATTGTGCTATTTGAATGTGACTGCTGCCTGTTTCTACTTGTACCTCCTCCGCATAATCCTTTGTTTGGTGTGGAAATATACTGCATTTCTCTCCTTTTTGATGCACAGGGCGCACATTTGCATTTTACGAGATTATGCTCATTTCATACCAAAGCGCAAAACTCAGAAAGAAATCTACAAAAACAGAATTTGTCAGAGAAGCCAGCTCTGGGTCTTTGTGTTGCACAGTGCAGCTCGCAGGCTGCACTGTGCAGAGAGAGAGAGAGAGAGTGACAGAGAGAGAGAGAGGCAGGGCCGACAGTGGGCATTCATCCTCTCAACATCCACAGCCTTAATTAGAAGCCTAATTACACAGGGAAATGGGATGCCAGGGGAGAAAAAAGGGAGGGATGGAGGAGGCAAAGAGAGGAGAGAGGGCGAGGAGGTGGTGGTGGTTCATGCTTCAGAATGGCAGTGCTCAAAAATAGACCCCCACCCTCTAACTCCCCCACCCTTGCCACACATCTCGTCATCGCGCCATGTGACCTGCCAGGGGACCAAAACACAGCAGCTGCACCGGCTGCTGAAGCCCCCCCCCACACACACACACACACCATCACCGGTTATACCCCGATCATGGCTGCCACCACCAACTCATATCTCCTGAGATAAATATTGTTGTTTCCAAACTTCCAGGAATTCTGTACTAATGAACCAACTGATGGTCAAACGGCCTTAAAGAGCCACTTCAGCCAAATGATACATTTTCACTGGTATCTAAAGCTCGCTTTACACTAAACAAAAAACCTGCTAACACTCGCTAACGTCTGGTTTGTGTTGGCAATATGAGACGGTACAACGAGCAATCCTGGGTCAGATGACTCTGCAGCAGTCCCAGGTGTTTATCGGCTCCAGCTCCGATCAACAGTGATGCTGGGTTAACCCGCTAATTTCTTTGACCCCTTTCAGTGCTGTGGCGTCCTGCAGACCTGTCACCTGCCCAGCAACACCGCGGCTACACCTTCCACTGTGATTGCGCTGCACTCTATGCTGCTACCTCAATACGTTTTACTGATACACAAAGCGTCTCACACTGAGGCTCCGACACAACAGGACTGATCCGCTTTACCAGTGCCCTGTGTGTGTGTTTGTGTGTGTGTGAGTGTGTGTGTCTGCGTCTCCTCTCTGTCCAAACAGAAATAAACTCATCTGACAGTGTGAAAGGAGTCAATCGCCTTTTTATAGCGGGTTTAATGTGTTTTTTTAAAAAAAAACATGCTTGTACGTCCTAACGCTGGTTTAATAAGGGAAAACCAGTTTGGGTTTTGTGTGCCCAGTTTCCAGCCTTTGAAATATCTACTGCCCAGACAAAATGGAAGTCACTGGAAGTTTGATTGTGGTGCTCAAAGCATCGAAAAATATATTAGAAAAATTGAACATTAGCATGTATTTCCACAAACAGTGTCTCTGTCACCTCTCTGTGAACAGCTTTCATAGGGACTATTTCTTCTGTAGCAAGTCCTTCCAGTGAAAACCAGCCACAGAGAGGTCTGTGGATTTTTCAGAGAAACTTGGATTTTCTCTCTGGGAAGAAAGGTTGCTTTTGAGTTTTTCAAATGTAATGTTTCACCGCTGTGAGCACCACAGCTGAAGTTCTGTTCCTCTCCTTTGTGTTGTGATGGTGCCAGTAATGAAAAAAAAAAAACACAGACACAAGAGCCACAACAACTGTCACAACAGCAGTTTATTAGATGTCGAGGACGGACAGATGTAAGAAAGGTGACGAACACAGAAAGAGGGAGGTATCGGGTAAAGCCGGTCTGCGATGTGTAGGAGGCTGAAGCAGGAGACTCGGTGTGGGTGATCCGATGTCGCCCACTCTGAGCCCCAGATGGTTCATCAAGAAGAGAGATGGGAGAGGTATGCACAGGATTGAGTGGAAGAGAGAAGATGGAGCAGATGAGAGGATGAAGTGGGTATGAAAATGGATTTTGTAGATCGAGGGATGAAGTGGGAAGGTCAGTGGATGAAGGAAAGTGAAGGTAGTTTTGATGAAGAAAGCTGGACGGAGGGACAGGAGAGGAAGGGTCAACCAGATGCAAGTACAGTTCGTCTGACTGGTGAAGTGTGCAGAGTTGGGGGATAGTTTTCTGTTGGCGATATTCTACATAATGATTTGATTTATTGATTTATTGAACATTGATTACTGCTGCAGCTTTAGGTGACAAAATGTTTGTTTTTTTGTTTTTGTGATGTAGTTGAAGTGACCCTTTACACACAGAGTGCATGATATTAAATTACATTTGATAAATGTGCATTTGCCCAGAGTATTAGTTGATCCAGAGAATTCACAATATATTCCAGTTGGTCATAGTTGAGGAAAGTGAGACTCAAACACACACTGACTTGACATTCCTGCACATATGGATTATAAAAAGTCAGAATCCGATTCAGCAAATGCTTACTCTTTTGTCTGTACACATGGAGCTACAACTTTAGCCATGTTTCTTCATGGATGTAACATGTATCTTCTCACTCAGCGTCTCCTCCCTCTCTCTCTGGCCTTCTCTCATTTTCCCACCCTCTCTTCAGTTCTCTCATCCCCCCCCCCCCCCGCCCTCAGTCCCCTCCGTCTCACTGTCCTCTCAGTTGCAAAGCCAAGCTACTTTCCCAAAGCAGTCATCTCTTAATTATTAACATGGTTGTTAATGGAAGCCTTGGGTCCAGCGCCTCAAAAGCCTGACATATCATCGCTGTTACTGTACGGTTCTCCATGTGTTTGTCCCTCTGAGCGCAGTAACAGCGTCAGCTCCTCACACACTGGTCGCAGCTCGCTGCCTTTCACCTGCTGTAAACGTGCTGATCTGTCTCCCACTGAAACATTGATGTAGATGCCACAGAGGGTCTGATATAACTGTGCAATCAGCACCGACCGCTACATCACCTTCTCGCTGATGCTGCCAGTAAGTAAGGTGACCTACTTACTTACACTAAACAACCTGAATCTGCGACTAACTTTTCTTGTTGTGTCAGAAAGGGGGGAAAAGGGAAAGGAAATAACTCAAAGTGGAAGATGCAGTGATAATAACAAATATAACAACATAAACAAGAACAGTGGAAGCAATTTTTCTGCAGTTTTAGAAACTCAAATGGACTGAAAGCCACTTCTGCCTCTCATATTGTTGGATTTAAATCAAAAAACTGTCAATCAAATTGCAATTTGAGTGCAAAATGGTTTGCAATACATGTAAACAAACAAAACCTGTAAGCTGCAGCTGGTGCCTTGTTTGTGTTACATCAGTTTTCCTCATTTTCTTTTCACTAAAATGTGACAGAGATGAAAGTATTTTATACACTTGAACACACATATACACTGACAGTTAGTGAAGGGCCTGTTGCCAAGGGGTGGATGTTGTTCCTATATTCAGTGTCCTGTAGTCATTTGTCAATTTGTTGTGTCAGAATGTTTGGATTGGATTGAGGCAGCCTCTCCAGCATGGACAAAATACATTTCAACCAACTTTCAACCGAGCAGCAGTTAAAAAGTATGATTTTGTGATGAGTGACGACTCTGTCAGTGTAGTCATCTTGATCTCTTCTCAACCCTGCCGATCATGTTGTTTTCGCTGATATAACGTCATGATGCTGTTGAGGTGTGATTTACTATGTTGCAAGGGCATTATGAAAGTATTTTGCATAAAAATGTTACCAAGTTATAACGGTAATGCTGTGGTTTTATTGGCTAGACAGGAAATACACTGCACGCATTTGTTTTGCAAGGAAATCACACTGAAAACATATTGTGAATCTTATAAGAATCATAAAGCAACAGGTGCAGCAGCCTCTCACAAAAAAAAATCAATCTAACCTCGAATGATTAAATTCTGAATTCCAATGTTGTTGAAATGAAATGGAGATATTGACAGTATTCCATCATTATCCTTCTTAATGATATACTCATTTCAGGAAGTAAGATGCCCGTCCAAGAAGTTTTCTCTGGCCTCTCTGGGGCTGCTTTAGTGAACAGATACGTCAATAGAAACCGCTGCTTTCATCCTCCGGCTTACAACATGCCAAGGAATGCCAAATAACCTCTGTATGGAGGCACAACAATGGAGGATTATTTTTCTCAGAATGTCTCTAATGAGGTGTTGAGCGATAACCCCCTCCCTGTCAGTGTGCGCTGCTGCGGCTGACAGCCAGAATCGCCGGAGCTCGACTGAGAGCTTCAGTCTCGGTTGCAGCACACACACAAAGCTCTAAAAAAGGAAGTGCATTAGCAGAAAGTACTGATTTTTTTTATTGCATTTGATACAGCACAGACACATTTGGGTGAAACATTATTCTTCTCTACTGATGAGAACTGCTCAGGTAGACTGACTGATGATTCAAGATTACATTTGCAATATTCCTGTGCACCGATGACATGCTTCAAACATAAGCTTTTAACATTTCACAGATATAAAACATATATCATGTTTGTCTTTTTAGTTACATCATCATGTAATAATTAAGGTAATTTAGTGTCACATTTGGCTTTACACGTGAACTATTCTGCGGCGCTGTTGTTTGTTTTAAAGCATTCTACGGATTTCTCGCAGGATCAGACCGTGGGCGTTCGTTCATTATCGTCCCCATGCAGTAGAGAGGTGATTCCAACAGAGGAACTCGCAGCAGTCAGCCAGTCAGAGCCAGTCAGGACATTTGAGTTGCCTGCGTAGAGGCGCTTATGTTTTGGTTCAGTCTGTTTGATAGTTAACAGGATGTCTCACAATCTGGTAAACACATTTTTGTGAAATCTGGTCTGAAGTCACTGGCCAAGGAAAAACTCCTAAGTTTTTGCTACAGATCGAGCCACCACCATTTATAAACCAATTTACTTTTGGCTCATAATCATTGCTGTATCAGTAGAACTGCTTATTATGTTCCAAGATGGTGTCCATTAATCCAATAAAAGCTGTTTATCCAGCGCGTGCGCCAAAAAAAGTTTTTCTCCTCCTGGTTGGATTCCCTGTTGTGTAGCCCACTGCACATACACATTAGTGTAGTTTTCCCTGAACCCATTGACTTGTACCAAAACTTTTACACTGAGAAATAGCTAGTTTATCTATGCTCTGAGAAGGCTTAATAAATATTAGCTTTGAATTGTTTACGTTCACAGTATAAACAGTATCGCATTTTATGTCTCTTTTAAGGCCCATTCACAAAAACGGTAAAAAGTTTGCTGTGGAATCATATATTTCAAGGAAAGTTACTTCTAATGATGTAAATTTGTTAGCAAACGAGCTAGCTTGGAATGCAGTTGTGATGGCGCGTTAGCAGTTAGCAGTTAGCTCACCAGCTGTAGGAGTTCTCCAAACGAGCCCTGTTTGAGGAACCACACATTGGATAGAGACACATGGATGAGTGCCACTCTGTGGTTTGGCCACTTAATACAGGTTTATTTTTAAATGAGTTAATTTATTTCAGTACTCCACATGGTCTCAGGGAGAGATTGGCAGTAAGGCCGCTCCACTGCTCTGATTGGTCCAGCCTGAGAGCGGTTTGACTCTCAGTCATGTAAATCACAGCCACCTGAGTGATGAACATTGCCTGCTCTGCTTTGTGATGGTGATTTGACAGTGCCCGATGAAGATCCCTGCTAGACTGGAATGTTGCTTCATTACACTTGCTGGGAGCTCTTGGCGCAGTGTGTAGATCTTTTGTGTGACTCTTGTCTTGAGTTTGATTGTGAACATTTTCTTTGGATGTGCACGCTTTACACTCTGTTTGTCCTGAGTAAGGCCACTCTACTACACCTTTTACACCCAACTAACTTTGCAACCAAATTTAATTTTCAATCATTTTGCCTTGTCACAACTCTTTAATACATTGTGCAGTTATAACAAAATATATAGAAGGCATGCACTTATAGATTCCCAGTGGCCTTGGCTTTTCACAATTCAATGTCACCTGGTTACAATTTAAATGGCCATGACTCTGTATTCCTGAGTGTCTGTTGATGCACAACTGAATTCACATGCACATTAAACAAAAAGAAAATTTCTATTACTCAAATAACAAATCTAGATTCAGGTTTTGTAGCCTTGGTGGAGTTTTCTCTGAGTGCTTTCTGCTTTGAGCTTGACGCTGGTTGAAACTGATGCATGCTTTCTGTTGCCAGTGCCTCACCATTAAAGCTTTATCAAGGCAAGTGACTGTGTGCTGACTGCTGAGAGACAGGATTAGTGACATGATGTTTGATATTACATCTGAACATCAGCAAAAAGCAGCAACGCCTCTGGTTTCCTGCAGTGATGATGTCTCCGTCTGCTGTGAACGGGGTAACACCCCTCAGCAATATGATGTCATGCCTAGCATCCACACATGCTGTGTTTGCAAGTATGTATGGACACATAAGCAGAGCCCCAGTTGTTACCAGGCGCTGACAGAAATGTCACCAGCTTTATGTTTATGTGATTCAAGTCTACATATTATACCTGCACCTCTCTGCCAGACATATGGAAATGAGAAATGCTCAGTGAAATCTACTTCAGAGGCATTAATGTCTTAGTTAGAAGGTGAGCTGCTATTTACTAGGAGGCAACTGATTTTGACCAACAGCTCCAAGCCTGTAGGCAAATGATTTAGAGTAAAGATGCACACAGAGGCATGACCGACATGCAAACACCCATGCAAATTATTCAGTCGTCATGCTGCGATTTGTCTTTTCATCCTCCTCACCACTAGCGTCCTCATCTCTCTCCTCTTGTTCCACTGCTCAGTAATTGGTATTATTCAGGACGATGAGGGCGCAAAATGGTGGGTGTCAGTGAACGTATGACACAGAGCAAAAATAAATGCATTGTGTGGACCACTCAGCATACATGTGGACTTGCTTAAGTGCAGCCGACATGATTGAACCTGAGAGAGAAGTACTATCGAATAGCTATTGAAATTCTGCAGATGGATGCTGTTATCTGTCACGCACGACCCGAGGAGCTGTTCAGCCTCGGGCTGGATACACGTATCGGTGCAGGGAGCAGTTGGATACTCTGTTAATATGAGCTTATTCACGTTTGTATTTGAAAGAAGCTGGGTTTACTACCAGGCTTAATGAAGTCTAACTGCTGAGCAAACAGCAGTATGCTCAGCAGCACACAAGGAAACATTATAGAGGAAAAAATACAATATACATTTTTTATGGAAGGTGCAGTGCAGACGTTTTCAACCTTTAAATGTAGTAACCTCAGGCTCCAAATCCTGGGAATACGATTAAAGGAGACATTATAAATCTGGATCCAGGAGGGAATTAGCTTAACCTAGCAAAAAGAGTGACAGCAAGGGGAACAGGTAGCCTATTTATAGACATACTTCCCAACACTATTAATGTTTTATCTTGTTTGTTTTAACTACACTCATAAGAAATATAACAGCATATATTTCCGGTTTTAGAGCTATGTAATCATATTTCATATTTTGAACTGTACAGAGACAGGCTAGCTGTTTGCCCCTGCTCTCAGTCTTAATGCTACAGGAAGCTTCCCTCACCACATCCAGAGGTAAGCTCTGTACTTAACACATAGACATGAGAGTGGTATCAATCAGAGGTCGACCAATTAATGGGTTTGGCTGATTTAATTGGAATCGACAGAACTTTGCTGAAGATAATTTTGTTGTGCATGAGAGAGAGTTTACAATTAGGTGAAAGTTAACTTTATATAAAACAGCTTTACTCATAATTTATGAGCATGATAAGGTTGTTGGTTAAAGTATGGCATTATTAATGCATTACACTGAAGATAACTGCTGATCTGCTGAAACCATGCTGTCTCTGCTTTGCTAGCAAGCTGGTTACATTTGGCTAGCTATAAGTGCAAGCCGAGCACAACTATGGGCCAATGGGCATATCTGATCATTTGAGGGCCAGTTAATCTGAATTAATTGACTATGTTTCCTGTTTTCTTTACCTTACAGATGAAAGCTGGAGGAACCAAAATGTTGACTATTTTCTTTCAATTAACTGGCTGTTAATCAGCCTTTTAAAAATTCCACTATCTGTCAACTTCTAGTATTAATCATCTTACTCTTACATCTTATCTTACTCAGGAAAAGAAACACTTTGTCATACTGTGTAGTGCGGGAAATGCGAGTAATTATGAGTTACTTGATAACTATGAGTAATTTGATAAATGTCCCACCTGAGAAACAAGTCAAATAATATCATAACAATTTTAAGTGATTAATGAATATCCTCTCAGCTTCCTCACTTTCACTAGATCCTTCTGTTTCATTTGAAAAAGAATGGAAACAACAATGATATGACAACAGTAGCGACCTTTAGTTGTAGGAATGTGAAATCTAAATGTGTCACTGTTGTTATTGTTGCTCTTGTGTGTGTGGCCTCCCTCATGTGATGCTCAGGAAACCTAAAACAATTACTTCTTTCCTGTTGGTGCTACTGAAGATTTGACACATGAGTACAGAGTCACATTCATGACACAACAGACCTATGATTTTCAGGCAAATGAAAACACAGTTATGTAATCTGTAACCAACTATACCAGGCTTATGTCAGTCTGAAAATAGAGCACATTCTGACAAGCTCCCTCTGTGAATATTTGTTTTGAAATGGTTAGTATAGTATGGTGCAATTGTAGCGTATTCCATAATGTTTAATAGCACATAATAGTATAGTATTGTGTAGCGTATTTGTACTGTATAGTCATTTTAGTTGGAGCTATTTGCTACTTCTATTTCCTTTTTTACAATAAAATATTAATACAAATATCAGTGTAAAATATAAATATAATATATATGTACTCATTGTGTTCAACAATCAGGCAGCCAGTGTATAACTTAAGGTTAATAAAGTACTCTGTGTGTGTGTGTGTGTGTGTGTGTGTGTGTGTGTGTGTGTGGACTATGTGTGTGGAGATGTCCTTATAAAGTGTCCGCACTGGTACACTGCTGCCTTGTGGGGCCAAACTAATTGGAGCATAGTTCAGCAAATGGAAAGAAAGAGCAGAGAAACAGAGGGAGGCAGAGAGATGGAGCCGAGAAGGACAAATAGATGATATGACAGTGGTGGAAAATGAAGGGAGAGAGTGTGTGTCATAAAGCAAAGTGTGTATGGCCTCAAGACAGAGAAGATAAAGGGGCTAGGATGAGGAGGAGAGTGTGTGAGGTTGTGTGTGATTTGAAAAACTACAGTCAAGACAGGAAAACATTCATCTTCCTGCACCCGTCGACCTTTAAATTTTAGTTTGTTTTTTTTTACCCAGTTTGGCCCCTTCAATTCATGTGAAGTCAATTTTATTTATATAGTGTCAAATCATTACATAAATTATCTCAGGGCGCTTTTCACATAAAGATCTGAGAGGGGGGGATTAGAAGGAAAGAGAGCATTGCATAGTTCTGCATAGAGATGTATAGTAATGGTAATGTTACTACTACTACTACTACTAGTACTACTACCACTATTACTATTACTACTACTATTACTGACAATAATAATAATAGACTAATGATATTATCGTAGCAGCGGCTGTTGAGCAGGATCATGTGGGCAGTAGGTTGCTTTACAATCACAGATCCAGACTAGAGGAGAGAGGCGATAAAGCACAAAACTACCAGAGATGATGATGCTGAGTTAGTAACATGCATTAATGGGATATGATTGTGTGCAGATCATATTTCTAATATTACTAATGATATATTGCCTAAACAAAGCATAGACCATATAAGGTGAAAACGGTCCAAGTAGGGAACCATGTGGAACTCCAAGTCTAACGTTCGCGTGTATGGAGGATTCACCATTAACATGTACAAACTGAAATCGATCTGCTAAATAGCACTTCAATGCCAATGAAATGTTCCAGTCGTCTCTGTAATAAGATGTGCTGGTCGATGTGTCGGTCGATGTGTCAAATGCAGCTCTAAGATCTAACAGGACAAGTACAAAGACAAGTCCTTTTTCTGATGCAATTAAGTTGTCATTTGTAACTTTGACCAGATCTGTCTCTGTGTTACGATACATCTAAATCCTGACAATCCTGAAAATCCTCCAATACACTATTGTTATGTAGAAAGTTACACAACTGACTAGTGACTGCTTTCTCTTGGAGAGAAAGGGAAGGTTAGATATAGGTTATTCATGTAGTGCCAAATCATAACAGAAGCTACAGTATCACCGGGCACTTATAGCTAGCTACATATAGGTAGTTGGCTAAAACACCTGGATCAAGAAAAGACTTTTTAAGAAGAGGTTTAATTACAGCTACTTTAAAGGACTGTGGTACATAGACTGATTACAACTAGTTAAGGATCGCCAACTAAGGGTAAAACTTCATTAAGCAGCCCAGTTGGAGTCACTTGTTTGGATGAAGATATAGTTGAAGTTATTTGGTGAAGGTTGACAGGAGAAACAGTCTCAATATATATAGCAGGTTTTACCGCTGATTCTAAGGTTCCTGTGTTTGAAGATAAATCTTTGCAGGAGGTGGTGAATTCTATCATTAATGAAGCTCATGAAGTCTCTGCCACTGAGAGCTATTGGAATACATGGGTCAGTAGAGCTATGACTCTTTGTCAGTTTGGCCAGAGCGCTGAAAAATAAACTGTTTTTTTGGGGGTTTTTTTTCCTCTCTTAATGATGAGTAATCGGTTGCACTGCCATTACAGAGGGTCTTCCTATGTTTTAGGATTATTTTACCAGAGTAACCGAAATTCTTCCAGATTGGATTCCTCAAGGAAAATATCATAGTTTTGAAAATTCAAACCATCTCATTGAAACCACACAGTTTAGATACATCTGGTCTCTCGTTCAGATTTTAATTCAAAGTGCCAGCAACAATAGAGACTCTTTGCCTTTGTTTAACAGACCATTTGGACCGTTTCTAACACTCTGCCCACACGGATAAACCTTGGTAACCCTCAACCAAGGCTGCTGGGCCTCTGTGTACACTATCAACACTGCTGTTGTTAATCCATTTACAGTCAAGCTGCTTGTAGAGGTTGAACTCTGGTTATTCTGGACACATTTGAGGGTTGGTGTTTAAATCATTAGTTGGAATAATTACTGATAGTGAATGGGATTTGGGCGAGGGTGCCCATTTGTGTTGACTGGTTTAAGAATGGCTCTGTTCATTCATGAATAAACCTCCAGTCAGGACTATATACACTGTGTTAGTTGTCTGTGTTTTTATTTGGATGATAGCAGCAGCTCCGAGAAGTGTTACCTCTCTAACACCAAGGTTAACGTGGTAACGCTTTGAGGAGGCATGTGTAAGTCTACAGCTGTTTGACTGTGTTGGCAACATCTCAAGTGTATAGTTGACAGTTAATAAAAAGAGGCTTGCTTATAGCCAAATTACATAATTGTCCTCAGTGGATACTCTTACTGGAATACACAGAATATTAAGCAGAACGTAGCAATATCAAGTGAATATGGTGTCTTGCCCTGGATTCACAAGTCTTTTTTGTGTCATTTCACTTGATCCCAAATTTCTCTACAGCTTTTTTGATAATTGTATCCCTCTAATGCCAGGGTCATAGAGGTCCAGGTATATTTATATCTCTCTAAGTTTTTCCTTATTCATTGTAACAGTTACAAGATCAAGTTCAAACAAAGCTGCAATCAGATGGGGGAAAAAAAGCTTCAGTTTTGGGTCATCAATGATATAAAAGAGTACAGTGCTGTAGTCTGTTGCATTACTTTTATCTGTCCCAAAACACAAATGGATTTAGTGTTTTTTAAGGTGCTGTAGTTCTTGGGTATTAAGAAATTCACCATACAGCAGGAAGATAAATGTGTCCCCCATGTCAGAGGTAATAATAGTGTCTGTCCTGATGCTTGTTCTATGTTTTAAGTCTGGCACTACATTAAAATGAAATATGATTACACTTCGATGTGCACCATCCACTGTACTTCAGAATAGGCCTCCTGTTTGAACCAGATGCACTTTGCCTGCACTTTGTCAATGATATTTCACGACTGATTGGGGAAGAATATAGTTAAAGATAAGTGAGATTTCCTTTGATGTGAGGAACAGGGACCAGAACAGTACAAACAATTCAGGATTAATGAAGAATAAAGTTTCCAATAAAAAATTAATGAGTATAGTAAATTTTCACAGGGGTTTAAAGGTGCTATATGTAAGTTTTCTCTGCCGCCTAACAAGGTTCCTTGTTGGGAGGGGTTGGTGCATGATAATGGTCGCTTGCCAAGAGCTTCAGCCATCACAGCATTAACAAGAAAAGAGGTTAAACTGAGGATAGACAGGGCGCTACAATGATTCACTATCGCGAAATAATTATTACGAGAAGACTTAACATTGCCGGTGCTTAAGACCGCTGCAGACAGCTTTTGGTGGGTAAAGAAACGAAGGTGAGTAAGTAAGCGGCTGTCGATGCTAACGTTGGCTATGTAGTGATAGCAAAAACTTACATATTGCACCGTTTTAAAAGGAGCAATTTCTTTCATGGAAATTCTAATTCTGATTCTGCGAATGAATAACACAACTTAACACAACTAATTGCTTACAAAAATAACTTTTTCTTCGTTGTGTTGTGTTTGTTCTTTTTGTCTTCTCTGCTTGCCCTGTAATTAGTATCAAACTAGATGGTTCCTTACAAGAAATCTTAAAGAAATTATTAGGAAGTAATGAACCTGTAAAATAAAGTGTTACTGATAATTTTTAAGAACAGACTTAGAGTGATCATTTCAAATAACTAAGTGCTAGCTTTCATTGGATGTGGACTTTTATTTGGATGTAGCTTGACATCTATTATTGTAACTCCCTCTGGTTCATTTAGTCATCCATGATCAGGTTCTTTACTCATGTTGCTAAAACACAAATTGTCAAAATTACAATCAAGCAGCTCTCATGCTGTGTGTGTGTGTGTGTGTGTGTGTGTGTGTGTGTGTTAGAAGCTACTCAGTGTGCCCTCACTCCTGACCATATCTTAAAATTACATATCGATTAATTTCCAATAGTCTGCTGTTTTCTCCCAATCACAACATATTGACAACTCATAACACTCTGGCCAGAATTACAGCGTCTCTGCCTCCTACACATCGCCCTGCTGTCCTCCTCATTCATGCCTCTGTATGAACGCTGACGTCATCACTCTGCGTGTGTTCGTTCTGAAACATAACAGCAGCATTGTGCCAGCTTGGCCCTTCTCCCTCCTTGCTACATGCACAGTAGCATTGTTCAGTATAATGGTCCATCTCCGGGGCATCACTGCATTTCGGCGAGCGAGCTTTTCCATTCGCCACAGAGCTTCGCTGCGATTCCTCTGCACGCAGCTTCTCTGCAAGTTGCCTCGGAGCGTATTCCTTGTTTCTGTCTATTTCTTGCGCTCTCAGGAACGAGGGTTACCTCATCTGAACTGCAGCTTACAGAGAGAGCTTTAACACTGTTCACATTGCTTCATCTTGGTATCTGCTATTCTTCAGGTTTACCTCCTTTCTTCCTGCTCTAACTTAACATGTGAGCTTTTATTCAGCTCTGAATTTCTTTTCATCCAGTCATTTCGTTTTAGTTTGTGTCGTACTGGCTGTCTTGCTCTCACTCCTGCTGCACAGAATGTAGGCGTAATGTACAACTGGTGATAAATGCACAATACCCTTTTCTTTGGCCAGAGTGCGAGAGCGAGATGGATGTGTGTGACCCTTCAGCAGTGCTCAGTGTGAAGTGATGTCTGCAGGGGTGTGAGGCAGGAGAAGAGACCTCTAAGTGACTGGCATGTGTACACACACACACACACACACATACGTACCAGCTGCACACAATACATAATAAATCATAAACCGATGCTGCTGTTGCCTTTTTAATGGTCTCGCATATTGAAACACAGCATGTCTTGGTGCTGGTGAGTCACAAGCACAGGTTATTACCACTCGCATCAGTGTGTACTGCTGTGTGTGTGTGTGTGTGTGTGTGTGTGTGTGTGTGTGTGTGTGTGTGTGTGTGTGTGTGTGTGTGTGCGCATCTGGGGGGGAAATTTGGGACTGGTTTCATGTGTGGGAATGTCACGATTTCAATGTGTGAAGTTTCTAGATGAGAAAATCCACATTTCGTCATGACATTTCCAGCCTCGACCCTCTTGCACCTACACGTTCTGAAATAGATTTGTCATTGTTCGTGTGACTGCAGATCCTTCACCCGCTGACACAGCCAGTGTCTAAACGTGTGTGTTAGGTTACATTGAGACTCATGTTGTTTTGAGCTTCGCAGCTTATTAATGCGGCAAGAGTCAAGAAACATGGAGTTCAATTCAATTCAGTTTCTTTTATATGGTGCCAAATCATAATATATGTGAGCTCAAGGCACTTTACACAGTAAGATCAAGACCATACAATATCCTGCAGCTCTGCAGTCACCTGAGTCACCTGCAGAATGAGGACAGAGAGGAAAAGCACTAACGACAGGAGAGAGAACACTCAGTTCATGTGTCATACTACATACTTTCATGTAATATTCTATTCTATTCTATTTTAATTGGACCCAGCCTTTTCTTGACTTCATTTTCCCTTATTATCACCATGTAATTTTTTACAGCTCCCTGTCCATCGGTGCGAGAGAATTGATGTTTAAATGATGTTTAAATGAAACCTGCTGTTTGGTTGAATCAGCTGCTACAAAGCTTGAAAATATGGAGCAGCTAATGCAGTGTGATGCCATCGTGGGTTCTCTGCTGAAACACGCTGGACACAGACACTGACTGACCCAAAGATGACTAAGAATAAAAAGATTATTATTGATCAATAAGGGGAGGGGGCTCACACAAAGGTGGCGAGTAAAATCATTTCCTACCCGACAATACAGAGTCAAGCTTTTTTATAGAGCAACGAACAAGGCACCAAGAAACAGATAATATTGGTTTATTATTACAACCGGACACCGATGAGATATACACACACTTCTGCTACTAGTGTTGTCGGACACCAGAAACTTAAAGATCCATAAAGACCCAAAGCGTGTGCAGCTCTTGGCTTCTTTAAGCATGAACAGGATGGGCTTCTTCAATGAATAACAAGAGCACATTCATTTCTAGTAACACAATCACTTTAGAATATCACAAGAGAAACACATGGCTGAATGAGATGTCGGCTAATGATTTCACTTTCACATTTTGGTATGAAAATGCTAAGCCGACCGTTGAATCTTCTTTTTCTTTCGCAGCGCTGGTGCAGGCCACTTAGCTTACATGTAACGGTCGATTTTCCAAATGTCAAAAATAGAAACATGGTGTGAAATATTTCGCTTCCAGTGCACTGACTGTGTCTTGAACTGACTTGACTTGGCTCTGTGAAGCAGGACAGATGTGTTGATAAATATTTTGCACATAAGCTAAATGTGGTCTGCAACAAGCACAACAGGAAATCAGACAGAGATCAAGATTAGCGTTTTTGTAAGATAGCACAGCTACCGTTTGTATCCTGCATTTTCCACATCAGAAGTAGGACAACAAATCAAAATGATCTTCTTAGTCATATCACTGTCAGTCCCTGCTGCAGAGTGATTTACTTATCGTGATTCGATTTGTTGATTAGTTTATTGTACATTAGAAAAAGACGACATGCATTTGTAAAAAGCAAGATTTTTCACCCTCATCTTTCATTTCTTATCTCAAGGTTATCTTTTTTGTTTGTTTGTTTTCACAAAGTTCAGACTTCAGCTGTTGCGTAAAGCTCCGTCCTGCCGAGCAGAATTCAGAAGGTCTTACTCAGCAGACATATTGGATTTTGCCAGCGGCTTAAAATGCCAACGGGCTGACTCAATGTTTTTTCTTCTTTTTTCTAAGGGAGAAAGGAGGAGATCCCATTTTAATTTCAAACTTGGTGTCATTCAGTCTAGTGCATAACATGGTTTCAGCCAGGCTTTAGGGAGAATCCCGCGCTGCTTCTGTAGCTTTCCAATAATCTCCCCAACACAAATTGAGCATCTCATTTGAATATTCATGACTGGGGAATGGAGAGGCCCTTGGTCTCACCGGCATCTCGGTGCGATATATCAGGTTAAATACTCAGTAGAAATGCCTTGTTGCAAGAACACAATTTGTTTTCGGTTGGATTATATCTGACAGAGTTTTATCACTCTGCTCCGAAGGCATTGTAAACTAGTAGATAAATTTCAGATGTAGCAGGAAGCGAGCTATGCTGTGGATTTGTATTGTCACTTTCTGCTTAATAAGGTTTTCAGATGCTGTGTTGCACTTGCAGCAGCTCTAATGGTGAGCTATAAAGTTTATGCTGAGGACCGCAACACACACAAATTCACACGTGCATGAAAACACACACATTATTTATTGTAGTTACAGAGTGAAGAGACGGTGTCTTGGATTGATCCAGCATCACTTTATGGGAACAGGAAGTAGGATCATCCAGCTAACTCTGGATCCGTGATTCCTCATCATGACCCACAGTTGGCAGTGAAGCCCCTGGTTGCACCCGAGGGTGTCCATTGCAGGAATGAGGCTGGAGATTCTTTGGAACATCTCCCTAGCTACTGCTGGTCCTTCCATTAGTGATGGCGTGTGGTGTGTGTAGCATCCTCGCTCTGACAGTTGCATGTTCAGATGCCCGCAGCGGCTAATGCTGTTCACAGCAAAGCGCGCTCTCTCGCTCTGTTTTCCCATATATCTCATTATCTTTGTGCTCGTTTTACTGTCTTACTATCAGGTCTCTTCCCTTGTTATACACACTACACACTACACATGCACACTATACACTGGGCCTGAAGAAAACTGTGACCAATATTATACTGGCGTGTGACTGTGTTCCATAGTTTTCAGCTCGTGTTTCATTGGATGTGTTTTGATTTTATCGGAAAGTCAAAAGGAAAAGAAGACTGACTGAAGACAGCTCTGGCCATCACCTTATACCAAACCTGGAGATGACGGGAGCGCGGCGCATCTCCTGCGACAACTCATGATTTTATTCCAACTTTGGAAATTTGTCTGTGACAGTGAAATCGCTTGAGAAGTCGTTTGGTGTGAGGCCAGTATTATCACCGTCTTTTCAGGCTATAGAAAGTCGTTCGTCTTAAAGGTTCATACATATATAGCCTGAAAAGACGTACACTGTTCTCCCATCAATACCAGTTGTGACAGTTCAATAACAACAATTGCTTCATCTGTACCGTGAAGTGCACGGCATCACAGCGCGTCACACCATTTGAGTGAAAAAATGACTTTCACCTATGAAAGCTAATATGTGGGATGAGCTGCGGTTACTCCTGTGCGCCGCTGAAAATGAAGGCGACACTGTGGCGCAGAGAGACAAAGGAGAGAGAGATTTTGCCTCTGTGATTATGAAGAATATGTGATGACTTTGACCTTTTTAGGAGTTGAGCCTTAAGAGACCACTCCATAACCACTGCCCAGAGAGTTCATTAACACCGTCAGCGCTGAAGAAGGAGCAACCCCTGAGGTTACTGCGTATACAGCATTACCTACTATTTAGTGGCATAATTAAGGATTATTTCTGAACAAGTGTCACTTATCGAGACGATGGCTGCACTTGTTGCAGTGCAGTGAAAAAGCAACCAGGAACGTGCATGAGAGGAAATGAGTTCAGCTTCTCCACTGGATGTTTTCCCAATATGAGCAGGTAGCTCAGTGTCTGACTTAATTTACAGTTTTCCAGTTGAGGGATGTGTTCAAGGTATTAAAGTGTGATTCCTGCTGTTATTTGAAACCCTTAGACACATTTTTATTGAATGTTTTGTGTTGTTTTTATCAGATCCATGAGTCTCCCTCCTGTAAGTGTTTGCTGTGATGTGTCTCTCACTGAATCTGAGTTTGCTGTAGAGGGCCAAGTCATTTTAATGTCAGTGAGAGAGCAGAATGAAGGTTTTGGCCTGAGCCTCAACCCCTGGCCCTGGGCGCCAATTCCTCTCTCTCTCTCTCTCTCTCTCTCTCTCTCTCTCTCTCTCTCTCTCTCTCTCTCTCTCTCTGCTTCTCTGCCCCCCCCTCCTTCTCTCTCTCTCGTTCTGTGTTATGCTGTGAGGCCCAGTAGTCGCAGCCAGCTGTTCCACTTCAGAGACAATTAAAACAAGCTGTTCTTTGCTACTGCTGTTGCTGTTATTTCAGTACCATATCTGCTTTAACCCTAAGCACCCAAGCAAAGCAGCACAGATTCTCCCCTCCCCATCTGCTTTGTTTTTCTCCTTTTGTCCTACCGTTCAGAACTATTTTTTCATTCCTTGATTTTCGGCACGGCAGCTTTGGCAGATGGTTCAGCGCCACTGAAAGATCATTGTGAAACAGCGAACACTGAATTCTGAGTTTAAGTGTAAAAACGCCCTCAGTGGTACAGTTGTTGCCCAGTTGAAATGTCATACACTATCTGAGGTCAGCATGAGAGACTAGTATGACCTTTGCAAAAAGCTCATGTAGGGATTAGAAGATTTATGCTGCAGGTGAATATTAATAAAGTACATGTTTAAAACAAACCTGTTGGCTGCAGGATTACCGGGAGTAAAGCATTGAAAGTGTACTGGCAAACCCTTACAGGAAGAAGCAGTGACAGAAGTTAATGTTATCTATGCTATATCATGTATGAGTGAAGCAGAAAAGCTGGAAAAACTACTACATATTGTAAAGGTGGCATTAGTTCCAGACCCAGGGTTACAATGGAGGTAGTCCTCAGACCCTTCTATTAGTTGATCCACTTATATTATAATGTGGACTTTGATGGGTTTTCCCATGCCTGCATAGGTTTTTTCTTGGTGCTCTTGTTTCCCCCCCAAAGACCAAAAATACGCACGTTAGGTTGATTGGCAAATCTAAATGGCCTGTAGTGGGAATGTGAGTTGTAATGGTTGTCTGTCTCTGATCGTCAGCTGGCGACCTGTCCGGGGTGCACCCTACATCTTGCTCGATGACAGCGGGGATCGGTTTATATCCTTGTTTGCACCATCCATCATGTCCCACCTCTGTACGATAACTGGCTTTTTGGCCCACCTTTGAATGTGGCTACTCAGAAAACCCTCAAACACTTTTGCCTTTAGATGTGGTCATTGGATGTGACAAGACACTGAGTTCATTATCTTTTCTGTAGTTCAAGTATGCCAATGTAAACTTCTGGGTTTCTGATTTTAAAGAAAAACTACTCAATCACTCACTTAAAGGAGCTGTTTGTAAGTTTTGCTGGCGCTACATAGGTAGCGTTAGCATTAACAGCTGTTTACTCACCAGTCTGTGCTAACCACTGCCACCACTGTCATCTTCCTCACTTGAGTCTGTGTTTCTTCTCAGTATGTTCTCTCCATCATCGACTGTATCAGAGATGGAGAGATGGAAAATAAGAATAGGATCAAATTGATGGAGAAAAAGAAGGAGAAGTGAAACAGAGGAGGAGAAGAGGGCTGAGAAAACTTCTTACTTACAGAAAAAAAAATCTACCCTGGTAAATGTAGCGTAAGTCAAACACCTCAAACAAACAAGTTGTATTTCCATTATTAGTCCCCTGACTGAATCTGAATCCCAGAGGAAGTGTTTCAGCTACAAACCCCCACGTGTCCAGAGGACTGTCGACCCTGTCCTCGTTACCTTTTTGACCCTCTTTTAACGCCTTTCTGCCGGTTGTAAAGTTTTATGCTCTGTGGTTGATTTTGGGTGCTTTTGTTATTTTCCGCTATAAAAAAAAAAAAAAAGAAAAAAAAAACCCACAGCAGATTTTTCTTTTGCGTGTCTCTCTGTCTTGTCTGCCTCCTCTTGTTTTCCACTCAGAGTGTTGGCTAATGGAAATCCTGTTGAACCGAAAAGTCACATTATGCTGCACATGATGCCAAATACAATGCACAGATGCTACTGTAAAACCTGTTGCTGTTGCTCTGTCTGGTGCGATCCAGAGTGATGTCACCATGGCTTATACAGAAAAATGTGCTTTGGAAATTGAAGACCTTGGCACTTGACACTTTTGAATGGATTGTTGATTATATAAAACTAAAATAACACATGGTTAACCATCTTTCTGATGTCAGAGTTCACACTTCTTCTGTTTGTGACGGGGATGAAGGCCATAATAAGGAAAATAGGGAATCTGGTTAGGGTTTTCAGATGCATAGGAGTTTTGGGTGTTGAATACAAGGTGTGGAAACGTGTGTACTGACCTGGCATCAGTCCCTCTCCTTCCCAAAACCCAAAACATAACTATTAATGGAGACACAGCAAAGCTGGCTCTGGGTGGACAGAAGCTTTTACTCACTTTTTTCCATCATAAGTCAGAGGTTTGTGTGTTTGTTATTTAAGATCTCTCTTTAAAAAAACTGAACTAAACACCTATCATTGAAAGAATGTATGACAAGCTCATAGCCTGTGGCTTCAGTGTATTGCTACAACTGGCAGTTACTGTATTTTCTTCTTTTGATCCATTAGGGTGAAAATACACTTGAAACCTGAAGTCTTGTACGAGGATGTATGCTGCTTCACATGCATGAAACACACACACGCACACACACACACACACACACACACACACACAAGAGCTGCTTGATTGTAATTTTGACAATATGTGTTTTAGCAACATGAGTAAAGAACCTGATCATGGATGACTAAATGAACCAGAGGGAGTTACAATAATAGATGTCAAGATGTCACACGCGCGCGCACACGCACACACACACACACACACACACAGATGTGAAAGTGAATGTCACATTTGTGTGTGTTTGTACATGTTTCCACTGTTAATATGTTCTTATGGAGCCCTCACACACAATAAGGTGGTATTCAGCTTCTGAGCAGTCTAGACGTGTGGACGTACCGCCGGACAAAAGCGTGAGGCGGAATGCCTTTTTTCAATGCACTCAACAATATGAAAAGACCTCACTCTATAGCTGTTATAAAAAACACTTGAGGAGCTGGTGGGAAAAGGCCGAAACACGCTGCCGACGGATGTCATGCATCAAAACCAAAACCTATTATTTTCCATGTACAACCTCCCACACCGGCGGCGGCTAGACATGCGTCAACGCGTCGCCCGGCGACACTTCACGCCACTGTTCTATTTCCAGCCTTGCCGCCACTGTACAAACCAGAGAAAAGGCAGTTTTGTACTTCCTGGCTCCCGTAGTAGCTCGAATTCCCTCTACTCTCCTCTTTCTGTGTCTGTCTCTTGTGTGTGTACAATGGATGAGGACGGGCTACATGTTGAGGTCAAGAAATATAAAGAGCTATATGACCCATAATCACGCTATTACAGGCAACGGCAAAAAAGATTGCCTGGTGAAGCGTAGCTCTGGAGATCAGCTCTTCAGGTGAGAAATCAAGTTGAGGTAGTGAGGGTGCACACGTTTGTAAGTTAGTGTCTGCATAGTGTCCCACTCCGTCTTTGGTCCTGGTGCTGTTGGCGCACTTGATGTGAGAAGTATTACTTTGTAATATCTATGATCAGTAGACTGTGTGTTTTTGCAGTTCAGCAAGGTGTGGAAATGTGTGTGTACTGATCTGGTAAGAACAAGCTACAAGCTCCAAGGTAGAATTCATTGTCATTGTCTCCAAATACAATACAGGAAGTGCTGCAGTAAGGAAAAACACAATAAGACACAGTGAAGTACAAGTTGAATGAGTCTTTTGTAGTGAAATGATCCTGCTGATCGCATCACACCAATGTCAATGGAATCTTCCATATTTAGAGGCTACATCTTATTTCAGTCTGTCAGATACATTTAATCAACATTTCATGTGTTGAATAATACACATTTTTGGCTTCACATCATGAATACTAATTAGGCAAAGCTGTAGTGTTCCTGCTTTTTCAGTAAACAATATGTGATGGCAGATTTCAGATGAATCTCTGCTTTTTAGTTATATGTTAATTTTGTCTCTTGCGTTAAAAAGTAAACCTAAATAATTTCCAATAATGGATTCAAAAGGATTCAGGCACCAGAAGTGATTTAAATTTACAATAAACTCCAATCCTAGTTTCTTCTATTTTTCCTTTAAGCAAGTAAAGTTCAGTTCTCAGAGGAAAACTAAACAAATCCTGAAAGAGACAAAGGAGACAGAGACACTGTCTGTAACTGAGGAAATAACAGGAAAATGTGCAGCGATATTCTGTACATATATATATATATGTGTGTGTGTGTGTGTTTGTGTGTGTATGTATGTATATATGTGTGTGTGTGTGTGTGTGTGTGTGTGTGTGTGTGTGTGTTCACACACATATATATATATATATATATATATATATATACTGTATATAAATAATGTGTGTGTGTGTGTGTGTGTTCATTGCTTCACTCAGCTCAGCCCCACAGAAGTCCTGACTCTGTGGCGAGGGTTAAATGAGAGCTCTGCTTTCCTAAGTTGATCACACTGAGAAACTGTCAGGCGGCCAAACAGACAGACAAACAGTCGGACTGGATGAAAGACAGACAGGAGGAGAAATGAGTGGACGACCAGGAAGACAGTAAGAACCTGTAGTGAGGCAGACACACAGATAAACAGACAGGCAGACGACCAGACGGCCAAGTGGAAACACGCCGGTGGTCTCAGCCAGTGCCGCCAAATGACCGTGTAACTCAGACGGAAAATAAGGAGGGGGAGGAGAAAGAGAAACATTGCCACAGTCGTCCACAAACTCTTGCACCCACCCCCCCACCTCCACTCCTTCCTTGCCTCTGTCTCAGTTACCCTCTCCTATATCATCTCTTCCACTTTTTCAGCTTTATTTCATATTCCCTCCAATGGAGTTGAGCCCTTTTGTCTCACTTTCCCCTTGTCTCTTGCCACCTCCTCATTGTTGCAACCTCCACGGCCTTAATCCCCACCCTTTTACTACTCTCTCACATTTACCTTATCCTCCCAGTCTGCTCTCTCTCTTTCTGCTCAGTCTTTTTCTCCCTTTTTCCTTCCACCTGTCTGGACTGGCAGCCAGGCAGACCGAGGCGGCTTTGGAGGTAGTGAGGCATGATTGTGCGATAATGAGGCCCGGCAAACAGACGAGGGAGAGCTTTGCTGGCCACGGCCTCAGTCCATATATTCTTATAGCCAGCGGCACCCAGAGCTGAGATGAAGCCTCACCACCCTGCCAGGTTATTTTTGGCCTCTGTAATGCCTTCTCATTAGCGGTCATATTAGTGTAGCTAATAGAATCTTGAAAGTGATGACGGATCTCAGATAGGGTTGTTATTCTGCTGTCATGACATTGTACGTACTTACCTGATTACCGGCGTCTGTCTCCCTGCACGGCGATCGCAGTGTGTGCCAGAAAGCGACCGAGGTGTGATGTTGAAATACAACCAATAAGTTTGCAGATGCACTTGCGAGCGTCCGATTACCCACAGTGTTCAGCCGTGCAGATATGAAATAAAGACATCAGAGCTGACTGACACAAAATGACCCTTCCCAACTGTAATTTTGAGCTGAGGCAAAGCTATTATTAGTGTTTGATTGACCGTGGTATGTGCATGATTTCCGCAGCAGTTTGGACTCTGCGGCTGAATATGTCAAGTGCTGGTTTTTGAATTGCCGTGCTGCACCCAGCCATCCTTCCACCGTGCTCAGCATGATGGCACACTTGTTGAGGTGGGAAAATGAATGATGTGCACATGTCTCTCCGTGCGTGCTGTCAGTGGGGTAGATCTTACTAACTAGATGGTCTCACACACACATACACACACACACACACACACATGCACACATCAATTTCCCGCCAAATGGAGTGGTTTGGAATACATGCAAATCAACGCCATAATTTCTCCCTTGTGGAAAAAGAGAGTGCTGCTCTTGCTGGCAGACACAAGCCCACTCTCTCTTTCGCTCACACTCACACCGGTACGGAAATTCTTCAACTTCCAGTCTGCTCTGCACACTTTGTGCTCGCAGCTCAGGCCTGCTCGCTTTTACTGCCACTGGAAACACAGCGAGCCTCCCTCAGTGGCCCCAGTCGTCTGGCCAAAGCATCCTCTCTTCATCACAGTAGCCGTTCTGTAGAATTTCACTTCCAGCGTTTTTTTTTTTTTTTTTTTCCACTCTAACTTGAACTACTGTTCGTTGGAAAGCATACTGTTTGTTTAGCCTCTTTTAATATAACAAAATGGGGGCAGGAGCATGATGAGGTTACTCAGGAACAGACAGGCATGCAGAAAGTGCAGAAGTGCAGATGGACATGATAACGGGGAGGAAGACACCCAGACAAAAAACTCAGAGGTCCAAGAACAAACCCTTGGGGGGCACCTGGCAGGAAGTGGGCAGGTTCAAGTTGCCATTAGGCTGTAGTCTAATGGATTCTCTATGTGGGACCTGTTTGGCCACTCCTGGTTACTGGGGCCCCACAGGGAAATTGGCCTCATTTCCTTGGCTCCTTCCTCTACACTTCCTCCTCCATCACAGACACCAGAGTGTGATGCTGTATGATGCTATTTAGAGTCCCGTCTTCAGCCACAGCAGCCTGGAAACAGAGGAGTGGTCACATTAATTTGCCACAAAGTGGACTGAAAGTGAATGATGAGGATATTACTGTGCTGCCATTTGTTTTAAAATTAGATCTGGCTAATGTTATCTCATTCTACCATACACCACATGTGACCTTTTAACCTGATAGATCACCCAGCATCGTGTCACTTCTCATCATTCTGAGAAAAATGCATTACTTATCTTCCGTACACGGATTTCACTTCTTTGAAAAGCCGACTTCTTTCATGAGCAAACTTCTGAACTAAACACACACTGGTGACAATGAGTGCAGGGAGCGTGTCAAGTCAAAGACATCTCCTGCTCACCAGAAGCGATAAAAGAGACGAGCCATCTGCCCCTTGGGACGACTTAGCGCTCCACGGTGTTTGAAACAGTTGAAAATGGACAGATATGACAGATGCATCTCTGCACCCTGAGTCACCATGTAGTGGTTCCTCCCTGCCCATGACTCACCGACCATTTACAGGTCTAGCTAGGATTTGACACATTGTATAACCTTTTTTTTTTTTTTTTTTTTTTTTTTTTTGCATCTGTGTTTGTTGGGTTTTCAGCAAATATCTGTAGCATTATTCACAGCGTGCACTCATCTGCTCACGCCCAGAGGTTTAAAAGGTCATATAGTCCCCTGCCTGAATGAGCTGTGGCCACAAAGGCACAGCAGATCGTGGATTGTATCAACAGGATGCTCTTACACAAGTGTTGAGACGCCTTACTATGTAAAGACGCTGCAGTATATCTGACCTGGCTGTATACAGTCTATCAATAACTCAATACTGACATGGCCCTGAATGTGTGATTGATGTCTGAGAGTGTCAAGGATGGTAAACTTAGGTTACCGTTAGCATTCCTGTCTGTCAGTCTTTCTACGTACAGCGCAGCACTGTGGTGGTTTAAAATTCCAGTGTAGTCATTAGCAGTTTGCTCAGTTGCTTTGTTGGATGGGTTGGTTTACATAATTCTCCTCCTCCTGTGCTGTACCTTGAACAAACTACTTGTGCATTTTGTGTGAAAGGCAGTTAGGAAAAGCTTAATTCTAATCTCATAAACATATTCTGAAACATCAAGGGTTTTCTCCAGTGCATAATAGTAGAACTCTGTATTTTGATGAAAGTTAGTGCAGGGTCTCTGCATGTTGATTTTCATTCATTATTGAATTAAAGTAAAACCAATAGGTTTCTGGCAGGGAGGAACAAAACAAAACCATCATTACACTAAATAATTATCTTGCCATAATTCTGACAGTTTAATACTCAGTCCCTCATTCCCCTTTTCGGCCTTTGTCTGTCTGTAATGTTATTCCTCAGTAGTTCTCTTAGTTCTTGAAATAGCATCAGATTTTTACAAAGCCTGCAGGACTGAGGGTGGAGTGTCGAATGGGAGCTTTAGCATCATTAACCTCCTCTTAAAGGTACCATTGATGCTGTTACTAGTCTTGAGATATGACTTTAATTAATGAACAACTACTTTAGCACTTTCTTATTCTGAGTCATGCACTCTTCATATTCGGCAATGTGATAGTGCTCCAAGTGATTCAAAAAATTGGTGGCGTTACCTTTGGTCGCTATCATGTTGCATTCACTACTCTCTGAAAGTCATGACTGTTGAGACCCAATCAGGAGGCGAGTGTCTGCGTCATGGTTCCCAAGTCTCAGTTTCTGCCCGTCCAGACTACAACACCTACAACCCAGAGTTTTCAAAGTAAAACAGAACTGGCAGCGTTTCCAAAAGTCTCCATTTTATCTGCTGGAAAACTGACACTGCCTGAGGCTCAGTGTCTGCGCTCGTATCTTCCATATCCCCAGCTTCGCTTTGAGTGAACACGGGCCAACGTTAGTTGGACGTGGCGGAGGCACGTGGCTGAACAGGGGGTAGTACTTTTTTAAGGGGACAGTTCATGAATGTACACATTGAGGAGAATATTAACCGAATTAACTGACATGAACAAGATTAAGTCATTGAGAGGCTGTAAAAATCGTGTTTGATACCTTTTCAGTTAATTGTCCATACCTACCTAGAGGTCTTTCTCTCTCTCTCTGCTTCTCTCTGCTTCCCTGTATCTTCTCTCTCAGTTTCCCAGTGATTCTGACTCTGCTGACATTTTTTTCTTCTTCATCATTGAATGCAAATTTAATCATGTTCTCTAATTCAGCCAATTTTCATCAAGATATCAACTTCATACCATCTGGAGTAGCAGCTCACCCCTCCAGTGTTTGGGTACCTGAACATAATGTTAATTTTCATATAGGGGAAATGTACAAGACTATGCAGTCAAACACATAAATATCCCATCTTTAATCACAGATCTGCACATATAGTATGGGCACATATAATAAGCTGCATATTGTGGGGGTTAGAATGGCTGTCTCAGAGCCTGTTGCATGCATTTAAATCCTGTATTTTTTCATGGTATAATGCAGCAATAAAAACGGCGACATTAGCTCTTTTGCCCTCAAGTGAGCAGCACTTTAACTGTTTGACAATGCTTTTTCTGTTATGTAATTACATTGTCATTATTATGTGATTTTCCCGGCGGGAGCCTCACATTAGACTCATGCAGAGATTATTCAACACAAGGGTGATGGCTTTGTCTGTTTGAAGGCAACCAGCCAGCAGCACCAAAGTGTCATTGTCTAATATGATAGGTAGCCAATGGCCCTGATTTGATCACCAATCACATTCAACAGAAACGTGAAATTTGAACCACAATTTGAACGTGGAACCGAAAAGAAAATCTATAGCGTCTGTCTGACTTCATTCAGACCCTGTTTCTCTCACACTAAACTTAACTATTCTTATCTTTTTCTTAATGCTAAATGAAACATTACTGCTGTTCTGAATGGATAATCATGACATCAGACATTGTAAGAAGTAATGTGAGGCGAAGAGTTTTGGATTCCACATCACTGATGGGAAATTTGCAGATAGAGGTGAGGCTTTTTGCTTACAGTTACATCAGCTTGTTGCTCAAGTGAGGCAGCAGAGGCGCTGGGAATTATCAGTGCCACATAATTCTACAACATAGTTAAGGGTCAGCTGTGTTTTAATTAATTAAAAGTAAATACACATTACTTCTAATTCATTGCAACTTTTTATTTTGGAAAAAGTGGCTGCTTTAGCCTGAAGAGGAGAGTTATGTAGGCGGCTCTTCATGTCCTGTTTCCTATTAGAGATTCCCAAAATGATTGTAATTGTAATTCAAAGTTTACTGTCCCATTAGGCTAATTTGGATTGCAGACACTTCACAATAAAAGAGGAGAGACAATAAACACAGACAATAAAAGGACAAGTAAACATAATAAAAATAAAGGCAAAGAAAGAAATGACCACAACATAAGGCAAACATGAGCTGATAAGAGAGACACTGAGTGAAACAGTAAACAGCTCAGTGTGGTGCCAGAACTCACTTGTTAGTGCAACATGCAAAAGATGCTTTTAAATTCCAGAGCCAATAGTATGAGATGTCAGGATGAGGATCAGGTGTTTCAACTCCTAATTAAAAAAAAAGGCTGTTGTTCATATGAGAGTGTTGTATACACAGACGTGTGTGTGTGTTTTTAGTTCATCCCGCACACTCGGGCTCTGCAGCCGTTTGGGTTTAATCCAGGGGGATCAGGGATCAGTGAGGAGTGCTAATCTGCTAGTCCAAACACCAGGGCTGTGATTAGCCCTCCACTAGCCCCCACACTAGCCACGGCTTCATATCTGTGCCATGATGGGATTTGCAGGAGGTGCCAGAGCAGGCGGGCGTTCATAATGGGCTCCATTCCGCGAGATTTAATGAGCTTTGCTCCCAGAGACAGGAGGATTATTGGGTCTGTGGTGAATAAAGGCCACCGGACCCGGCAGACTCATATCACCGCAGCATTGTTTTGGTTGGTAATATGCTAATCCCAATTAGCAGCGGGGTGCAGCGGGGGACATCACATACCACAGGTCCACATGAGTCACGCAGGAGAGAGAGAGAGTGTGTGTGGAAACATGAAAGAAAAGAGCAAACCGTCAGTGACAGGAACCTTTCCGCTGGCTGTGCTGCTCCTGTAGTCGCACTTTCCCTAAATTACCAACACCTTGCTTGGCAACACTCCCGACGCATTCAGAGGCACAAAAACACCCACAGAGGGTGTTTTACAAAACGCAGACAGAAGTCATGCAAGACATTGTTTTACAGACTTCATATGCTCATAGAGTGAAAACAAAAGGGGATGATAAAGTGTTTTAGGAGAGGCAGTAAGGACATGATAAACTGACTAACCCTCAGAACAGAGATTTTGCAGCCCTTTAACATCCCTTTACTGTAGGTGTGTGTACGGTAGATAAGAGCTGTGTGAATGTGCGTGAATGGGTCATTGTGGCTGCTGTGGTAAAGAGCTTTGAGTGGTTGACAAGACTAGAAAAGAGCTACAAAAGTGCAGTCCATTTACCGTTTACCTTTACCCTCACTGCATGTATTAGATCATTGTAGGGAATAATAAAGAAATAAAGAAATAATCCATTTATAATTTCTCAATTTTGGAAAAATGTTATATTACCACATACATCCATATCATGTTGTAAAATGACATACTATATCTAGATAAAGGATTCCTTCCCTAAAGGGGGAGCGCAGTCCCACATACCTGCCATTGCAATTATTTACTTTGAAAAGCTGGAGTGTGTTTGTGATTATGACTTCATATTAGTAAACCTGCTTTTTCTCTGTCCAGATAAACTGTGGCCACACTGCTACCTGGATGAGATTCTCACAAATCGAGAGAACCACGAATCATTTTTAAACTGGTCTTCAGATTTGTGAAGCTTTATTCTACTTACTGGCTAAAAAAGGAAAAAAAGGCAACACATGCATTGGAAACCCAGTTTAGTTTTTATTCTGGCAGAGGAGTAGCAAAGTGCGAAGAAGACGAATGAGAGCAGGATTTAGTTGCACTGGAGCCTCACAGGATTTTAAAATAAGCAGCCAAGACCTCTTCGCTGTTTTTGACTACATAATAACAACAACAACAACAACAACAACAACAACAACAACAGTATAATAGCAATAAAACTTCACTTTACTCACAGTCACATTAAAAAATGTAACTACATTACAAAACACTTAAATCTATAAACAAAGCATCCAGAATCAATTAAAGCCATTTAATGTCATGTTGATATTCCCTGTGGAGCACTCTGGATAAACTGGCTCGAGAAATAAACTTGACGTGATTTCTTTTGTTCAGGAATGGACAGCTCACTGTGCTCGACCATGGTCCATCACAAACAGCAAGGTTTATATTGTGTGCCTCAGATCAACGTCCGTACATTGTGTGTGTGTGTGTGTGTGTGTGTGTGTGTGTGTGTGTGTGTGTGTGTGTGTGTGTGTGTGTGGTGTATTTATACCACTGACTGATTTATGATGTGTTGGTTTCTGTGTTGGAATATTCTCTTGTTGTTTTGTGCCAGCGCACACACACACACACACACACACACACAATTTTTTACACACATTGATTTTTGTATCTGGAATTTGCATGTCTCCCTCCTGTGACTCGTTGGCTCACAATCTTCTGGCAACGTATCAAAACTAAATGGGTTAAGTGATGAAGAGGGACGTTGTGAGGCAAAGGTATTGCATGAAGTTTTGAATAAACTAAAGTGCAAGGTGATTAATTCGCTCTGTACAGAAGTAATGACCGGCTACACTTGAGGATTGGCTCGTCACTGGCGCTCCGGGCAACAGTCGGCCATTAGAAGAGACACAATGGATGCTGTGTTACACAGTAAGATCCAAATGTTGGGATTCTTTTCATGCAGGGACATAACACACGCCCTGTCCCTGTTTTTCAACCTTAACCCAGGTCATCTGCTCTGGGCTCAGTGTGACGTCTGCGGTGACAAAGGAGTTCATCAGGTTTTTTTTTTTAGTATTAGTCTGACTGATCTGGTTTGTGAGGGATCAGAAGAAAGGATTGCTTCTGTTTGCTCGATGAAACGACACATTTCTTTCTTTTTTTTTTTTTACGTCCACTTCAAAGTTGATCCTTTTATCTTTACAGTGCACAGCTATTGGCGCAGCAGGGGTGGTATGTTAGCAGGAGGGCCCTTAACTACTGAATGAAAAACCACCTCAAAGAATTGCAGATTAGAAAAGGGAATTGAATTGCCTCATTCAATCCAGCTCACCAATTTCCTTCAATAAATATGAAAACCAAATAAGCCGCAATGTGGTCGACATATTGTGCATCACAGAGACTGAGTGTATAAGAACTAAAACAAAACCAAGGGTATTTGGGGGAGAGATTAAAGAGGCATTTTTGAAATTATAGTCATGTTTTTTTGTTTTTTTTTTGAAAAGTAAGGGGAAGCGGAAATTTCCATCAATAGATGGCTCTTGGTAATATGCAGAGTAATGAAGACCTTTCCATGTCGTAAAAGCTTCTAATTTCTAACCACTTCACTTGGAAGGCACACTCAGCAAATCCCGTCTTTATGTCTATTTAATGTCAATAGGAAAAACAAAAGGAGGCTGTGGAGAATGGTAGCAGGAGGAAACATATGGCTTAACCCTCATTCCACCAATCACAGCAACATGTAAAAAAAAAAAAAAAAACACACATATATGAAAAAACACAGACACCAGGCTGCAGCCTGATTTATTTTCCCTCCTTCATCTCAATTCCAGGAATTTTATGAATGGAAAATGTCAGGGGATAGGTTTTCCAAAGCCGCTATGGCCTGCGTCTCATGAGCTTACCATGCTGTTCTGGTGAGTTCATGCTGTCTGGAGCGACGATGTGGAGCGCCACTGGAGGGACAGGACCCCCGCACCCCCACATCCACTTTACATCAGGCTTTTCACTGAGAAAATGATCCATATCAAGCTGAAAGCTCTGAAATCCAGACACAAACAATAAGAAGTGTTGAGGTTGTTGCTCTGTCTTCGAAGACGACAACATTTGTGTGATCCTAGATTTGATTGATACAAGGCAGCAAAGCCTGTAAAACACATAAGTAAAGTAATGGCTATTGAAAAGAGTGGTCTGAATAAATCCTCAGGCCTCTTCTCCTTCACACGTCTGCTGGTTTCAGTGCTAAAGTTTAGTGCTTCGTTTCTTCATTTCAGCTAACATTTGACTGCACTAGGCCATGTAATCTAAAACAATATGTTTCCTTTTAACAAAAGTGCATCACATGGAGTCTTTTCCTGATGAATGACAGCAAGAATTGTCTTACAGCAGAAAGCACTTTGGCCAATCAGCCTGATCTGCTGTCATACCAGCTCTTTGTTTTTCAACACTTGAGCGGGAGAAAAAAATGCTGGTATTTCTCTGCTTTCTGCAACCGTGTGCTGTTAGGAAACGGCCGGCTTCTGTCTCATACAATCATTATGTCAGACGTTCATTAAAGATTTAAAGCTCCTGCCCTCTTTAAAACCCCCTTTTCCTCTCTCACCATGGCACAGAGGCGTTTTTCAAAAAGAAACTTTTGTGTCTTTTTGCAGAATCAGTTCGGTGATGGCGAGCGTTTTAGCTCCTCCTGAATTATTGAACATGTTTGCTCTCAAAGGGCACAATCTGTCACCCCCGGCCACACTGGTCAGTGGGCCTGTGTGCGTGTGCATATACAGTATGTGTGTGTGTGTTTCGCAGTTGTGTGTTGAGCAGATCATCAAGGGGATTGCCACATTTTGATTCATCATGATGTCTCTTTTTATTTCCTGTAATAATCAACGCTGAACCTTCAAAATATTTTTCCATTTCTATACGTCTTATCTAAGAGTTAGAATAAAGCTCCATCACCCCTTTAGTAATGACTGTATATATCTTTTCTTCTTGTTTTCTGTGAGATTGATACAGGATGTACATAAGACCTTGAGCAGGGATTTTCAAAGTCCACCTCAGACTATACTACTACTTTTTTTAGACCTGTCCCTTATACCTCACGCATCTTTGGCTCATGTCTCTCCCTCTGTGCCATAAACCATCAAGTATTATACTCCCATCTGTAATAGTGTGCAAAATAAAACCACAAAGATCCAAACTTTCAAACTATAATGATGGAATGACCTTTTATCACCCTATTGGTGCTGTCGCAACCGACTCCGTCTCTCCCTCTCGAGCCTTTTGAGCTGTAGATAAGTGGAAGCACCGAGCAGATCATTGAGTGCGGGCGACGGGGGCCGTCATCATCCTCTAGCAGCAGAACCACCACAGTCCTCGTCTGGCTGGAGAGCTAAGACCCCCTCTCTGATTACCTCCATGCTAAAACGACTGCTGCTTGCGCTGCAGAGCTGCAGACAGCGCCGAGGGATTAGCAAAAACTCCTGGATGCGAGCCAGAGAAAACTGAGACAGAAAGTGAGGGAGAAAAGTCAAAAAAAAAAAGATGGAGACGCGGTGATGCTGAGAAAACACGAAAGGGCGTACTGAAACGGTAGATAGAGGAGGACTGATGAAGCTGAGACAAAAAGAGGAGAGGAGACATCCTGCTGTCAGCGAGTAGTGTAATCAGGACCAGATGTCTTTCTGCGCTCTCTTGACTAGGGGCAGATTTTCACAGCGATTCATTTCCACAGCCCGTGTTTGTTTAGGGATTTAGACACGGGATTTCACCCTCTTGCCTCTGTTTGTTTGTTTCAGGTCCATTTTGATGGCTCACGTTGAGTTTGTGCGGAGGCTATTCAGAAATCTGTCTCTAATGGCTCTGAGTTCTCAGACAGACATTCATCTACTTGTGTGTCTGACCTGTCTGCCCGTAGAGCAGATGGGGTTGTATAACAGAGTGCTTTCCACACTGGTGCAGACCTAACACTGCATGTACTTGCCTCGAGGATTTGAAATCCACAGTGACACACAACATTATCCTAAATGAACTTTTTAGTGTTTTTTTTTTTTCGGAAAGTTTTTGTCGGTATAGGTGCTGCTCCGATGTACATTTGTGTGTCAACACGTTTCACAATGTTTGGTTGTGGGTCTATGTGCTGAGTTTGTTATAGAGAACGTTCATTTCATATTTCATACAGCAGAGACGCCATTGATTTCAACAGCATCTACAGTATTGATCGTCACTCTTGGGGCTGTATTCATAAAGTCTTCCCCTCAGTTCTGCTGCTACAGACAAACAGCATTAATTCAAAAGAATTAAATAATTTTTAAAGTCGATTTCTCAAACTTACTGCAGCAGAAGAGGGCAGTTTTCCTTATGTAACTCCATTAGAGTACCTTTGTTTTTCGCCACGTTAGCTGCACAGTCAATGTCGGTCCAACTACCAATATTTAATTCAGCTGAATTGAACGACCTACAAATATGACACTCCTGTCAGCTTCAGACGCACTTTATGGTTAGTGTTAATTTGCAAATAGTCGAATGCTAACATGCTAAACCAAAATGACAGCTGATGCTTAACACCAGCATGTTAGCGTTGTCTTTCGCAAGCAATTCTTTATTATTTATCTCAAAGTACTGTTGTACCTAAGTAAAGCCAGACAGAGCTGCTGGCAGGGTTTAGATGGCCTCAGTATGTTTAAAACAAATTGTTATCGGATCGTGAAAACAGAGTCTGAAAGCCCCTCACCCCACCCTGTGGCAACTTTCTGAACTGAAACCGACAATGCGACGAGCGAACTCACCTCAGTTTCAGGTTATTTGGCACACAGCAGTTTAGAATAGGAGTAAATTCAGCCTTTAGACATAGCTGGACGACCCCACATACAGAGCAGTTCATTTAAAAAATAATCAATCTTAGTGTCGTTTTAAATCTTTTTTTAAAGTTTCCATGGAAACGGTGCTGGATGAGGGAAAGAACATCGTTATGCTGCTTGTCATAAGTCCAGCATGACAAAAACATCAGCACAGAGCAACATCATAAAATACACAGTCTACACTTTTGTGTGTGTCAACAGTCTCGACAGACGAAGCGCAGTCACTCTCACACACCTCCAAACTGCGTTGTCAGTGAATTACCGTATGCCTTCGTCTGCAGTCTCCTGCACAATGTAGCGTGCTGTTTGTTAATTTTTAATGGCTTTATCACTAATTTGACAAACAGGAGATTCGACAGCATTATGTGAAGAGTTCACCAATTGTATAGCCAGAGGAATTTTAGGCTGAGTTCGACACCAGCACTTTCTAACGTAGCTGCAAGCAAAAGAGACCTTGAGAGGTTGGTGGGACTCTCCTGCAACTTCAGCAGGAGATGATCAAGTGCACTCTGTGAGACTGGCAGGAAAAGAATAAAAAAAATAAAAAAGATCTCCTCTCAGACTCTTGTGCTGTTGCCTCTCAGAAAATGATTGCCGACATGAAAGTGGGGCAAGAAAACCTATTTTGTTGGAAAAACCTCTGTATTTCTGAGTCTATGTGTGTCTCCCCGTGTACTAGAAGTCATGCAATATTCCCATGGAAGTGAGCTTTGAATACTCTGGCTCTTTGATGCTCACCAAACACACAGATCCAAGTGGAAATCTATATCCATCAATTCTGGTCTACTGCAACTTGGTGGTGGTTGTATGTCTAGCAACCAGTAGTTCCTATTTGTAATAGTAACACTGTACTCACCAAGTGAATTACTCTTCACTTCTTCACTAAAACGATGTCAGACTAGGTAACAGCCACAAGCAGATCAGACTAACAAACCTGCAGGTAAGTCAAACTGCCTGTCTGATTTTCATTTCTGATCAATGTCGGTCTCACATCTGTGCATGAAGTATGGAGCTGAAGGTGGGACATGCTTAGCCTAGCTTAGCTTAAGACCGGAAGCTGCTAGCCTGGCTAGAAAACCAACAACACCAGCACAACAATTAGTGGTCTCAGTTGGAGTTGCATGGTTCAACTATTTCCTGGCAACTTCACTTCTACTTCCAGTTTTTATGCTAAGCTAGGCTAAAGACATCCTGGCTGCATAACTCCATACTTAATGCACCGACTTAATGCACCGACCGAAAATTTGACATAATCTCGTTTCACCGAGATTATGTCAAATTTTTCATCTTGATCTCAAAATTAAGGCAAATAAGCATATTTCATTGTCCAGGTCAGTGACTTCAAATTTTCACTCACAGTTTAACTTCACACGTACACAAAAGGTCCTTTTAATGGTCAATTAAACATTGCTATATCTGACATTTCCATTTTCCTTTTCATTCATTATCAGTATCCGTAACACATTAGCAATAGCTGCCTTTTGTTACAAACTGTCAGATTAATATACAATCATGTATTTATCTTTAAACAGTCATTTTCTCTTGAGTGACACTGGTGGTCCCAGACATGGTTTTATCAGTGTTTAACCAGGAAACTTAACCAAATGTATCTGATACTGTAGTGAAGAGGAATGCTGGCAGCCTTTCACTCTCTGGCCTACAACAGCCGCTCGCTCGTGGGCTAACACCAGTGTGTTTTCAGCCTGGTAATTTGATAATAGGATTGTGAGGCAATGACTTCCAGATGCAAACTCGCTTATACTTGTACTGTAGTGTGAAGTAGCTGCACTGCCAACAGAGGCCTGAGCCAAGGAGCCGTTGGTTGGATGCAGGTGTTTTAACACCTGCTGCAGGAACAGGTCAAAGGTGAAAGAGGAGGAGGGATGAGAAGAATAACAAGCTACAATGCTCATCAAGTTAAGCACATTCGAAGAGTGTTAAAAGCTATTTGCTCTTTTGAAGCGGTCACAAGTTAACAGCTTAACCGGGATAAGAATAAAAAGTGAATGAGGCAGGATAGAAACACGGAATAAACTGGAGATTTTATTTTAGGAATGAGGATATTTTAACAAAGGGTTTTTTTGTTTGTTTCCATCCAACTTCTAAAACTGTGATTTGAAATAATGCAGCCTGTTCAGTGGTCAACTCTGTGTACAAAACACAGTACAATCACACACACATATTAACCAAATAAATCTTTGCATGCATCATGAAACGACATAACGTTTACTGATAGTCGCACCCATAGACTTACAGTACACATGCACATGCAGCCCCTGGGCATGACAGGGGACAGAAGCCAATCAGAGGGAATAATTAAGCATAATAAGTGGTCTTCAGACAAATCGAAATCTTCGCTGGTGGGATTCAATATTTTAAATTGCAGCAGGGAAACAACAGGGAAAAGAGACATAAAAGATTTACTCCCAGTGATTCTCCTCCTTCAAAACGAACACATGAATGTGACAAAGGCCAGAGATGCCGACTGACTTAGCCTTCTAATAGATGCATTAATCGCGTTGGAAGAGGGCCAGTCTCTTCTTGGCCGGAGACCTTTCACATCTGTCGAAGCGCTGTGGGCAGATCTATTTGTCCTATCCAGTCCATTATTATTAATGCCCGCTTTGCACAAACACAGGACTTTATTGCCCCATGTTTGACCGTTGCCTATCTGTTTTATTCACCAACAAAGTTGTTTTATAATCCCTGATCAACCTGAAATTGAAAATGAAGACAAGACACTGTCTGCATGCAGCTTTTGTGGCACCTGTTTGAATTGCCACTCACACAGACATGGAAAGAAAAAAATGGGTTTATTATTCGTTTTGTTCTTGTGCAAATATGTCTGTTAATGAACACTGTTGTCAAATGTCTGCTTTGAGGGCTGTTTGGCTTTGAAACAGGGAGCAGTCACACGAGCTCAATGGATGTTTGATTCACAATTCAAGGTCAATGATGCAGGAGATGGGAACGAGAATGTCATTGTCACCGGTACAAAAGAACAAACTGTAGGTCATTCTTCACCACTGAATGTAATATTCAAATGTAACATTTCCGAAGCGTTCAGCTGAGCATCTTTGATCATAGCACAGTTTCTTTCCTCCGCAATTTTTAATTTTGAGAAAGGTCTGTCTGCTGGGCTGCCACCACCCAAATGAAGACTACAATACAGAGAGACCAAGCACTCTGTCCGTGGAATAAGAGGTTCATCAGACAGATTGCGAACTAAACGGAGAGAGAGAAGGACGAGAATGAGAATAGAAAACATGAAAGAAAATCTCCAAGTTATTGTGGACACAGGGGCAGAAATCTCTGGAATGTGTGTTTGGATAAGATGTTGATGTGGAACACAAGAAAAACAAACTGTGAAGTTGCTTGTCTACTCGCATGTTCTTGGGAAAAACATTTTCTACAAAGAGCTCTTCTTTATTCCCCTCTCACCGACCCCACCAGCCAAAAGCACCATGTCGGTGTGGCGTTCAGCTGTTCACTACACCGACGAGACACAGCCTGTCCTGTCTCCTGATTTTGTGCCGCCGGTCTTTCCTGTGATGAAAAGTCTCTCTGCTGCATCTTGCTGCTCTCTGCCTGGACACCTTCACCTTTTCTGCCCTCCTCCCTGGCTGAGGAAGAATTAAGATTATTCCTCTGAACTGACACTAAACAGATCAAATGTGCAGTATAGAGGAAAAATAGCTAAACACTTCTATGGTAATCTTCAAAATATTTAAATTGAAAAGGACTCACTCCAGTGACAAGGCTGAATCTTATATTTTCCTGTGTCAGTGTTAACCTTTCCCTGGCCCGTCGTCCAGACTGTAGTTGGGAAGCACAAGGGAGACGTGGGAACTTGGGTCTTGAGGAGTTGTAGCTTTTATTAACTGAAAAACAGCCTCGAGTGCACGTCACACATCGCTCTGCTACCTTAAGAGCTACATTGTTAACTTCTAACGGTCGCCAGCGTCAGCGCTCTCCTTCTCACTCTGTGTCTCTCTCGCTACTTACACACACCTTCATCACATACAGTAAGTGGACATATACAGCAGCCTGTGGCGCTGTGTCGATCTCATCCAGTTTTTCTCACCATTTTTCTATCTTTGTCGCAGGAAGATGGCGTCTTTATTTTTAATCCTGCTTGACAACGCTCTGATTGACTCAGAGGAACAGCTCAACAAACACAACAGCAGTCACAACACAAGTCTGTTTCAGCTGCTGAACCGATCAGAGATGATGGTGGTAATTCAGAGGTCTGCAGCAAGAGTATCGCTGACCGGTCTGATGAGTGTGAAAATAGTGTGAATCATATTCTGTTGTCTCCACAATCTCCAGATTTCAATCCACTTGAACATCATATGGGAGATTTTGTTCAGATTTCCAGAGACTTGCTGAATGTAGCACCTTTCTGAAGCTTCTCTGGCTTTTCGTGGAACACCATCCTATTTATGATGGTTTTAATTTGTCACCCACCTGTATCTGTCCTGATAAACCTCGACTGACCGAAGAAGAAGAAGAAGAAGAAGAAGACTGTTGCCTTCTCAATAATGGTGAATTTCTGCAGATCCACTAAAGCCAGAGTGACCTCTTCCGAAGTCTCGAATTTCTGTGTTACTTCTCTGACTTAAATCTCTTTGTTCCCATGGTTAATGTTCATCTCTCACCTGCACCTGTCTTTTTTCCCCTGGTTACATAATCGTCCTTTTATGGCTCCCGGTGTCTAATATTCAGTATTTTATGCATATTTCAGTTTTACAATCAATTAGCAGTATAAGCAGCTGCCAAAGCCGGTAACATCCGCACCACGCATTATTCATTGTTAATTCATATTTTTGGCTTTTTAAAAACCCTTCAGCTGAGAAGCTAACATCTGCAAGAATGTGTTTGGAAATGGTTTGTTTGGTTGCATCAGCTGTGTTCATTCATATCATTTTAGAGCGCGATAACAGCCCTCTGCTGGATGTGTGTGTGTGTGTGTGTGTGTGTGTGTGTGTGTGTGTGAGTGAGAGATGCTTTGCTCAGCGTTTGGGGTTCAATAACTTCTCACTGATGTGAAGCATCAAGCCAGAGCGCACTCGATTGTGATGTGATTAGTTAATTGGGTGAAGATGTGGAAAGCGAATTATGTGTGTATCTCATGCTACACCACTAATGGATGGAAAATACCTCCATCTCTGACCTCATCCTCCCCACACCCTTTAACCAGAAAACTTCTCATAATTTCCAACTTGTGCATTCTAAAGTAAATAGATTTAGCATCTCAGATTTATATCATCTTTCCATTTGGCTTTCTCGGGCTGTCTCTCATCACGGCCGCGGCTTGAGCCCGGTTGTAATTTACTGTGAGGTTGTTATCGTTACTGTAACAAAAACAGCCAACTGGCTCCTGTATTAGTGTTTTTTTATCTTCCCCGACCCTGTGAATGCCCCTCGTTTGAAAAATGTGCCTGGTTATTAAAAACCAATCTTACACCATAAAACGTCTCATTGTGTAACCAGAACATTTTTCTGTCACTCCGAACTATTGGAAGAAGCTTTTATGTGCTTCTTGATTTCTGTTTTTGATTTCTGATTTCTGTGTTACTCCATGGTGGCTTCAAGTTCAAATTACCTTGAACAGAAAAGTCAACAGTTTTTCCAGAAAACAGTGAGCATGATTATCTGGCACTTCAATTATTGTTTCCACAAAAACCGAGCAGCTCTCTCAGTCGCACGCATCGGTCTGAAGCGTACCCACTCTGTAAAAACGGCATAACAAATCCCTTTAACAGAGACACTGAGGGCCCGCCAAAGAATGTGCTGTTCACCACTGTGCGACTGAACAGGAAGTGTACTGCTTTTCCACAGCGCTCCGCCGAAAATGGTTTTCCCATGAACGGTGGCATGCAATCAGGTGCATGTGTTTTCTTGGCTGTAACGTCTGCCGTCAGTCGGAGCGAAGAGATCAATAGAGCGGCGTCGGGGGAGGAGCCGGACTCCCATCAATCACTCTCATCCCTCTCAGCGTCTCAGTGGCGCAGCAGCGAGGAAAGGTGCTGAAAACTTCAGAAAAGTTGTCGTAGCCGAATTAACAGAGGCAATAGTTGAACTCCTCGTTTAACGACGGATGACCCCCGACCTTTTGACGGGGCTTATAGGGGTGGCGATGGCGGGAAGGTGCATCAGCCACAGAGAATATACTGTTATGGCTAGACTTAAGCCTCCCTCCTCTTTGCTTTGTCCGCCTATTCATCTCTGTCAGACAGTGTTTGTTGTTATTGCTTTTATCCAGCTGAACTCATCTTCATAGTGTGAGAGCAAAGGGATGAACCAGGGGCTGGGTCTCATCTCATCACACTGCAACCTAATAATGTAAATCTCCAGCCTGATATTATAGCTCAGTGCTGAATATGCTTTAAAAACTCATTGTGTTTCATCTTCTGCAATGAATGGTAATGAAAGGGCCTACGCAGTGTAATGAAATAATGAGGGAACTACAGTATATAGGAAACACTCCCAGGTCCCGCATTGTGAGGTTTGTTTGCTGAATGTGTTTTATCATCTCTTCATGCAGCTAAATAAGTGTTCATGGTGACGTTGGTGGAAATGTGCTGATTTTTTAACTTTCCAACCACCTGCTTCATCAACAGAGCACGTCGGTGTGATACAAGTGTCCGGGTGACTGGCTGTAGTATATTGCGCTTGAACAAGTCGGGGAAACAAATCGGTGGCTGATGTTGCTGTTGCTGACAAAAAGACAAATGTGGGGAGAGAGATGAAGATGTGTCAGCTGCAGTGGAGGTTTTGTGTTTTGCTGCAGCAGCAACTTCCAAAAAAAAAAAAAAGAAAAAATATTTCCTGCACAATTCATCTGAAATCTTCCACCTCATTTCTCTCACAGCCTGCAGGATGCTATACATTTGTATACTGACTTGTCAACATGGCAAAACGTGTTGTAGGACTGGTAGAAATGTTCCTGTAGCTCAGACATTGACACTTCTTTAACATATTATTTGTTATCTCAGCTATGTTCAGTTCAATATATATGTATATATGTATTTCATGATACTTGCCATATGCTATAGCCTAATATCTGTGAGCGGTTCATTAAGGCTTCCTCCCTTTTAAAGAAGCTGGAGTAGTTTATCTACAACACAAATAGTTGCTGGTAAAATTCACATGTATTTAATGTTTAGTTTTTTTCTATAGGAATGTCATTAATTTAGCAGGATATTTGGTCATAAACCAAAGTAAAAGTTTTGACCTGGTGATGGTTCTAGATGAAAAGTCAGGGCATCAAAATGATCACAATCCATCATCCGAGGACCTTGAATGTCTTTGCTAAATTTTCGTGGCAGTTCATTCAGTTGTTGTCAAGATATTTAAAAACAAACCAAAAATGTAAGCTATGGGACGACAAGTTATCAAGGTTGATGAAAAATAAGGAAATGAGTTATGTACTGTATGTTATTTTCTGGTTAGAACATTCTGTTTGCATGACTCCGATATTACTCTCTACACTAGATACACCTGAGACGCTAAGTCTCTCGTGTTTCCTGTGTTTGCAGCATTGTTTTATTCTGAATGCTGCCTCTGCGTTGCCAACGTGGACACAAACAACATACTGTGGTCACTGACCCGTTTCCAGCATTGACACACGCTCTCTTCAGAAAAAGCAGCAGTTTTATAATCTTAACTCCCTCCGGACACGACGTGCTCAGTGTGAGTCAAATGACAATACTGTGTGTGTGTGTGTGTGTGTGTGTGTGTGTGTGTTGCAATTAAGTGACAGTGAAAATAAATATCATATGAAAATAAATAATAACCAGCTCCAAGACTATTTTGAAAAACCTAACTTGTCCAAAAAGAGGATCTAAAATTTTCTGGCATCTTTATTTAATGAAGCTGGAATCTTAAAGAACAAACTGTTTGCTTTTTTTTTTGTTTTTTTTACCCACAGATGCTCCAACAGCAGCTGTTCTCTTAAGAAATAAAAGTGCAGAATGAATATAATTACTATAAATGGGAATGAATCAGACATTTAGTTTTGCTTCCTGTCTACATGCTCACTGGGGTCTTCAGACTTGCTGGTGACGGTTTCACCCACACTAACTGGATCAGTTTTACAGAACTTGCAGCTGAACAACTGAAACTCAAGCACCTTGAACTCTGCACAGATCTGTATGTCTGTTTGTCTTTGAGCTGCTTAGATGAATTTGAGGTTTTAGTTTGAGAAGCTGTGTGTTTGCAGACTGGCTTTTGATCGTCTGTAACTTGTCCCCGATGATGTGTGTCGAATAACCGCATCACAAGTCACAGTGGACCCGCTGCACCCGCTGCACCCGCTGCACCCGCTGCACCCGCTGCTGTCATTCCACGTGTTGTTGTTGTTGTTTACTGTGTCTGCGTTCTTCTTCCCTTTGAGTTTGACAGACTAAACCATTTGTAGGGTTATTATTGAAATCCCTAATGTTTAGAAAAATCGGATATGACACTATCACCATCACCACTGATGAGATTACAGCTGGGTGAGCTGAGGTGATGCTGGAAGGATAATAGTTTAGTTTTGTTCTGAATGAAGTCAAAAAAACACTTAATCTGGATTATTTGAATGAGTTCAATCCCAAATAAGTGACTTTTACCAAAACTGAGCTTGTCTCTGGGCGTGTGTAGATCCTTGGCTGGAAAACAACTTTTTTTTCCATTCACATGTCGTGCAGTGACAGGCAGGTTGTCTGCTGTGGGGTGACTGATGATCTCCTGTGTTAGAAGACTTTGGGTGGTTTATGGTTGCTGCCATTAGAGCTGCTGACACTCGGTCATTTTCCCTCTTACATCAGATATTTGCAGAGAATCATTAAGGCCTCATCACACAGCCTCCCCTGTAGTCCTCTGTATCTTTTTATGATGGCTTGTCAGTGTTGGAGATATGGACTCCCTGTAAAGTCTTTAGTATTCCCCTGCAGGTCATTCATCATGTCACCCACAGGTCATTCATCACAACATTATTACATTTCCAATGATTGTACTCCCAGTCTCCCACTAGAGAACTGAAAGGAATTTAAGTGGTACTATTTAGTGTCTCTTCAATACAGTTTTAAGAAGCTGAAATATATGTTGCATTCACGGGCAGGTTATTAGACATTTCATCATCAGACAAATTTGTCTCTTGACAGAAAAGTTTTTGCCCTCATAGCAACGTTTGGAGCATCTATTGTCTTAATACCAGAGGCAGCGCGTGTGTGTGTTTGTGTGTGTGTATGTGTGTGTCTGTGTGTGTGGCACAAAACGCATTTTGTGAATGGATGTGGAATTCCTCAATAGACTCTCTGTTGTGCTTGTTAGTCATCCAGTTGCTGCCCTCCACCTCGCTCCCCCGTCCCTCTGCCCGGTCTCCCCCCCTGGTCTTCGTGCATCTCTGACCTTGCTTCAGGCTTCTTGCTCCTCGTGGAAACACTGGTGTGTGTAGCCGTGTGGACGGATCGTAAGATATTCACACAGATCGCACAGTAAATTGCTCAGGCCTCCAAGCTGTTTTTTTCTCTCCTTACTGATTTTTTACATAAAGTGTATACACACACACACACACACACACACACACACACACACACACACACACACACAAATATATCTATGTTGATGTAATATGGGTATTAATGCCAGAAAGGTTACATGCAGATACATTGACTTTTTATGCACCGTTTATGCACATTTTAATGTCAGATTTTAGAATCAGGCAAATTTGAAATGAGGCACCTTTAGACCGAGGAGGAGGTGAGTGTTGTGTCTTCAGTTTGCTGTAGCAGTGAAAGACACTAGGGCTGAATACCACCTACAAAAGCTCACACTGATGGCAGAAAATCCAATAAGATGGTCAAACCAAAAGTTAAGGGAACATTGGTGCTCGGATGATGACGAGCAACGAGACAGTTTTTCTTTACTACTTGCTCATTCTTTACTTTTTACTTTTCTAAATGTCTTAATTACAACTTGAACAATGTGCCAAAAAAACATCATATTGCAATTATTTTGGCAGATATTGTGATTGTGATAAGAGCCACCGTTTTTCATTTGGAGTGATCGTCTTTGCCTTTCACTTTGAGTGGAAAAAATATAAATGATGAATGTTCCTTTATGTCTGGAGAATATGATTTGTTGGCCGGGGCATCTCTGTCGCACCATGACGCTTCATTTCTGGTCTGACAGGTGTGCTGTGACACATTTGGATATTGCAATTGGCCATATAAGATAAAATAAGATAAGATGTGTTACAGCAACAAAGGGGAAAATACAAAAAAAAGTCTCTGTGCAGCGTCAGTCACCACTGAGAGAAAGTTGAAAGTTGATGGTACACATCTAAAGAGAGGGGCAGGCCGGTTGAACGGAGTGATTGTTCTAAGTGAAGTGACGTAATTCTCCAGACTGAGATTTTTCACCGTTTGTGTCAGAAAAATTGATCACATTCAAATTCACTTACCACGGAAGAAAATCAGAAACATCAGAGGAGCCGAAGATGGAAAATAAAGATTTCCTGTTGATTGAAAAGCTGTCGTCAAAACACATATCTGTATTTGATTAATAATTCAGCTGGCACAGCCGCGTGGCCCAGTTTAATGTTCTCAGCCATCAAGCTCATCCTTCGTTATCACCCAAATTTAGACTCCATGGAGATGGATGCTAGACGTCGGCCCATCGACTGGCCCGGTCCTGCGCTGTTGATTAATGGGGTCCTTGCTATTTTGAGGTCACAGGGGTTTGCCTGAGCAGATATCGCAGTGAATGAAAGTGCTGCACGGCTCTTAGCTCCGCCGGTCTCCTCCATGCTCAAGCTGGAAAGTAATGTGTGCGCTCAGTTTGGCCCCGTGAGCCAGAGTTTTTCAGGGAGAGTGTTTTTTTATTTAATTTGAAGCTCCTAAGTTTGAAGCACAGGGTCAATTTGTCTTGATGGCCTTCGGTTTAGCGCTGACCAGCTCTGCAGAAATTCTTTTGGTCTAAACTCTGCTGACCTTTGAGATTCCTGTTTTCCCACTTGATGCCGTCCTGAATGAATTGAAGCCACTGACTTTATTTTTTCCACACTGCCGATTCATCTTCCACACATACAGTAGGTTTATTTATCTGTGAATTTGACCTTTGAGTCGGTGGCTGTGCACACCACAGGGGAGCGCGGGTGCGGTGGTTCCAGTGGATGTCTGCCAGAACACCATCTGGACAGGTGATGCTTTTATTCAAGACATAAAGGTTGTAGTTTTCCAAACTCTGCGGGATTAGTCCAGGATGCCGCCTCACTCCTCTTCTATGTCTGTGTCTCATTATGGCGTGACAATGAGAACTCTGTGTGTCTCTGCCACTCCCCGACCTCTATGAGTCTATGTCTGGGTTCCTCATTATCCCCTCACCTGGCTCCATTAATACTTGTTTGCCTAGAGGGAGATTGGAGGTAGAAGTTGGGCGGAGCCCAGAGGTCCAAGTATTGACCCGTCACTGGCTGGAGAAAGTAGACAAATAGCGTTGATCGATGGAGAGAGACGCTGAAAAGTGGGACGCCGACCGAACCGAGCACATCGCAGCCGAGCAGATGACTGCAGCAGAAAGTCACTGCGGACGTTTTCTGTGGAATAGGATCAATAGGTTTGCAAATGACACACATCAATCCCTGATAATGATTGCTTTGGACAATATCCTCTCTCATAACAGGGATAATTGGAGCTGTGTGTGAGAAATACTCAAATTAAAGTAGTGAGGATGAATCGTCAGGCAAGTCTGGTCCTAATGGGCCCATTAAAAAAAAAAAAAGAAGTCACATCAGTCCCAGATGACAGCAGAGTCTCTTGATTGTGATTCATCTGAGGCTGGGTAATGAAACAAAGAAAGAATTCATCGATAAGAACAAACCAATACACAGAAAAAAGAATTATTTATTTGAGGCCATGTGGTAACAGCTCTGACATACTCTCTTAAACCCAGCGACCACTGTAGCCCTCTACATAAGTGCCTTCACGACATAATCACATTACTTTCAGATTGGTGCCAAACACTGCTGAGTGCCCAGCATCTCTGTAGCTGCCCAGCACAAGACTTCACATGAAATACTCACCGACATGTGGAGTGGCTGAGTCTCCAGATGTGTGGCAGGAGCAGAACTGTGACTGTGAAATCTGCTCCACTTAGAGTGTGGGTGAAACAGTGAAACAACCACACATTATTAACATCAGATCCTCAAATGAACACTTTCTCTACCGACATATAGTGAGCAGCCTGCAGCTAGTGAGTGTAGTTTAGCTATTGTGTGTAAGTCACGCATCGATGTCAGAAATGCCAGCTTTGCAAATGTGAGGATTTCCTGCTTTTCTCTATTTATATTTTTTATATTGTAAATTGAATATGTTTGTGTTCAGGACTGTTGGTCGGATAAAACCATGTCACCTTCTTGTGTTTTACAGACTAAACAACTGAGAAGCAATAGAAAAACATGATGACAGCGAACATTGTTATTAATTTCAGCTTTGAGAAGATTTCTAACTTTGTGATCCACATAGTTTTGAATGAGATACATGTATCAAAAATTCATATATATGAATATACATGAATCAGATATAGTTCTGCAGTCAGAAACATCACATGTTGTCCACATTAGTTTCATTATTTGTTACATTATATTTATAGTATTACTGTAATAGTACACTAGTACATAATATTCATATATACTCTAAGAATGAGATACAAAAGTGGCATTATTTATTCATATCAGTTACACAGTTAGTTATGGTGGTTATGACACACTGTCTATTCTATTGTTTCAGAATAAAAGAAGGTCACGTCTAACAATGTCTGATATCAGACGTGATGATGCAGTTAACAGGTCTCTCGAGCTTCCTTCAGCTAATGTTTACTTCAGCTTCACAGACTGAGAGGACAGACCACCTCACTGTTCCAAAAGATTCCGAAATTCTACACTGAACAAAAATATAACTTGTATTTTTTTTTGTTGTTGTTGTTGTTTTGTTAAGGGTTGAAATTACAGATCGGATACTTTTTCTAAGCTCAAATTTTGTTCACAGATGTGTTTAGATCTGTGTTGATGAGCATTTCTCCTTTGTCAAGATCGTCCATCCACGTCACAGGCAAGATGCTGATTACACAGCATGATTACTGCACAGGTTCGCCTTGAGCTGGTCACAGTGATCCCCTTTGTACAGAGTTCATCATGTTGTAGATTGTGGCTTGTGGCCTGTCGGCCCACTCCTCTTTAAATGCTGTACAAAGGTGCTGGATATTTGCAGGAAGTGGAACATGCTGTCGCACACACAGATCCAGAGCATCTCCAACACGCTCACATGTCTGGTGACTACACAGGTCACGCAAGAACTGGGATGTTTTCAGCTTCCAGGTATTCCAGGTATTGTGTACATCATGCTGCAACATGAGGCAATGGCGGCGGATTAATGGATCTTGATATGTCATGATACATCTGTGTGTGTGTGTGTGTGTGTGTGTGTGTGTGTGTGTGTGTGTGTGTGTGTGAGCTACCTGTTTTGAGTAGATCAAAAACGGCTCGACTGTTTCGGTTTCTGCAGACATCAAAGAAAGAAGAGTGTCTTTTTGTTGTTTGACCCACTCACATAATGCATTTGTTCAGGTCCTGCAAACACACAGTATAGCCCACTTAAATTTAATTTCTGGACAACACAGCAGAGCTTCATGAACAGTGAGAGGCTGCATCTTCAGGGTCTGGCTCATTTGTGAAGTCAGAACTGTTCTGTGCCCCCCCTTTTACTTTCCATTACAGATCCTCCTACAGCTCTGCTGATGGAGTTTTAATTTGCACAGCCTCTTTACGTGGCTCGACATGAGAGAACAGGACACATTAAACAGGAGTGCTGCTTTTACAGGTTTTATATACTTGTGCCTTTATATGGCTGTATTGCTCTTTCTTTTCTAACACGCATATTAAAGGCATTTAACGTTTCATTTTTACATCCATGGCAGATTTTGCTGAATTTCCATTGTGGTCTCTTGGCTGTGTTCAAATGAAGGACAAGTGTGAAAAAGCTGTGCACTGTGGGTGGTCTCTGTGGCTTTCTCAAGTGTGCCTGTCTCGTAGCGCCTTGGCTTTTTTGCTTCTGTAATAGTACATCATTCCTCAGCACAGAGGCTTCTCTTGTCGTGTTTCTTTTTTTGGAGTTGAGCTGTGATATCTCTGCCCAGCTGCGTGCTGCTGTGTGAGGGGAAGCATTACAGGATAATGCAGCCTGTCCATCTGCTTTTTGCACTCATTATCTTTTTTGGGGGCAGAGTGGGAAATGAGGTAAGATGAAGGAGTAATTGGTTATACAATCTAACACCAACTAGGGCAAGATTCTGGCGTATATAAAAAGAGATGCAAAATATCTAATTTCCCACAATAAAGACTCACAGACTGTACATGATGAGCTGGAAGAGAACAACCTGCATAGCACACACTATGTTCCTAAAAACCTTCCAGCTCCTCGTGTGTCCTCGAGGACATCAGGACACGATGTTACGTGTGATTTTTAAAAGTATTTATTTAACTGCTGTTCGCTGTCAGCCCTTTTTGTCTCAACCTACAGTGCAACTATAAGATAGTTATCATCTTGTCAGGGAGAGCACAAGTTAAAATGTTGCACATCTTCGCTCACAGACTTTAATTATGCCGCCACCAGGTTAATAAAACAAGAAAAGAAAATCTTGAAAACTGGAAACAAAATGAACTAAAGAGTATTTTCAGCCTCTGTAGTTCTACATGACTCTTATATTATTAATAGACAACTGAACAGAAAGAAATCCAACCTTCCCTTGTTGGGTGTTGAGTGTTCTTCACTTGAACCCAGCATTAAAGGTTTTCATGTTTAATGGGGGAGGAAGTAAAAGACTGACAGGTACATCTAACAGCAGGTTGAAACAGGAACAACTGTCTGCATAATGTACTCGCATTCATCATGACAACATGACATTTCACAGCAGCTCATCAGTGCCCGGTCCAACTGTGATCTTCGATAATGATGCAGCCATTTCACATTCGCGCTGTATTCCTAGCACCTCCTGGGGCCGTCAGTCTATGAAAGTGTTGGGCAGTAACACAGTAGTTACGGTGACAGACAGTAATGTCATCACTTTTACTTCTATGATTGCAAGTGTGGTGTAGGTGCAGTATTGACAGTAGTTTAGTGTCTCTGCGTTCAGTAGAAAAACTGGTGTGGAATGTGGAGACACATTCTCCATGAGGATGGGTTAGGGTTAGAACTCTGTATAAAGATGGACGTAGCGTCACCCACAGGTTTCTGAAGTGAGTGAGCTGCTCACTCAGTTAGACAGTGTCTAATCCAAAACTGGGCAAAGAGGTGGGGCGTGTCTGGAGCAGAGGCTTCAGTGAATGCCGGTTTAATAACTGTGACAAGCATACGCTCCCCTTAGCATTGTTAACACAGCTGGGCTTCCGGGAGTTCTGCTCAAAGGCTAAGCCAAGGCTAATTCATTGTTGGCTAATTAGCTGGTTAACAAGCTTAGCTTACAAGCCTGGTATGGTGAGCACAGACACCAATACCTGCTAATTAATGCTAATATATAAATAAAATAATACTAGAATTTCACTCACCTCAAAATACAAGAGTACAGACTTCCCCATGTTCTGTTAGTCAGTTAGATAATGTAATGAGTATCGATGGGAATTGGGGCTAATCGCTTTTGCTGTTGAGTAATTAGTAAAATGTAGCCTGAAAGTGAGGCGTTTAGGGGACATCTGTAAATTGTAGCAACACAATATAACTAGGGTTGCACTCTTCCCCTCTAAACTTCATGAATCTCTGCATGTACATGGGTCACATGCACCTCCCATCACCACATGTCATTTCTCAACCTGTGGGAAACACTTTGCACCTAATAAAATGCCAACTCAGAGTATTTACTGTAAAAAACAACACTGTGCCTAAATACTCTTCCAGAGGTTCTTGAGCAAAGCCTGCATACACACACACAAGAGCCAAACAGCGAAAAAATAAAATGAAATCGAAGCGCTCTGTGTAGAAGAGTAAGAAGAGTAGAAAAATTGTGGTTTTACAACACTAGTTATACTAGTTACACCACCAGTTCGAACTGGTAAAAGGAGCCTTATAGTAACTCATTAATAAATGATGATGTGTTTTACACGTCACAGTAAGGCTCCTCTACCAGTTACTTACCAGTTATAAATGCCAGTAACTCATTAGTAAGATTAATGAGTAGGAAGCATCAATGTATGAAAACTGTGTTATAACTTGTTTATAATTATTTATGATTTATAAAGTATTAACAACCGAATTAATAACATAATTATAAACCCTCTATAAATCCTTTATAAAGTGTAGTCTTATTGTAAAGTGATATCAAAATTGTAATTGAAAATCTCGACGTGTGTTTATTTTGCAGTGTAGGTCTGGGCAATATATTGTGTAACTCGTAGCATTCTCCATTATCAAGGGATATGATGAGTTGTTTATGAGGCAGGGAGGGAGCGAGCGAGCTCAGGGTTTGTTCGTGCAACCGTGAAACGATTGGACTTTCTATCCAACAGTTTTCTTATTGCTATTGATGAAGTATCTATCGTTGTTACATCTCCCAGACCTATTGCTGTCTGTTTGAGATATTTCAAACCTTCCATTGTTGTAGGAAGAACGCTACACAAATTAGGACGGTATTCTTAATATAGCCACATAATTGAAAATCCTTACACTATACCTTCTGTTGTGTGGAAGCGCAGCTCTCAGATCAGACTCTGCTGCATTATTTTCCATACTGTGTGCTGCCTGTGTTATCGAAACAGCGTCATTTGTCTAAACACTGTGCACAGCAGAAATCCTTACACACCAACAAACAAGCCCACAGGGCTCCTCCTAAACACCTCACTGGATCAATAGCCAGACGTCATGAAAATCCTTGCTCTCGCTCTCTTCTTGAGCCAACTTTGCAAGTTCATTTGCACCCGTCTAATCTGCCACAGCACATTCTGCTCATTCTGCTTTCTCTTTCAATGCCTCCTGCAGACTGAGATGCATAAAATCAGCGTAATAGGGAAGGAGACACACAATGTGCCCCCCCCCTGCCACTGCTTCTTGACAAAATACAGAGTACATCCCTGGCTCAGCCTCTCAAAGAGCCCAGGTACATTATGGAAATTGCCCTGTCGTCTTCTGTCTCATAGCGTAGTCCTCTGAGCTTCACAGTCACACTCATTTCCCAGTGCTCGCTGTCAGCACTGTAGCTTTTAACACACAGCAGTTGATAGCTTGTACAGAACACATGCACACACATGCAGCCTTGAGTGTTTGAGTGCAAGTGCGTGTGTGATCGTGCTGAAGGAGTGTAAAGAGCGGGAACATAATTTCAGTATTTAAACAAATGACAACAGTTTAACAGTGTATGACATGTCATCGTCCCCCCCCCCCCCCATGTAAGCCTCTGAAATGTGCTGACATTGCTGAGAAGCTGTTGGAATAGACACACCACACTTTGTCGGGGCGAATGTTAAGTATGCTTTGAAACTTACTGTGTGTAGGAATGTGAATGCGTGATGGGTCAGAGGTCATGAGTTCATGGCCGCGGGTCACAGTCACCATAAAAGGAGGTGGATAGTTATGTTGAGACGATAGGTGGTGATGTTTTTATGGATGATGTTTTGCTTAGCTTTATGGACCTGGAGATTCCTTCTGATGGCAGTGTGGCTAAATTGTACAGAAAAAAATATGATAAATGTTTTATCTCTTTGCTAATTAACTCGGCCACTTCTTTCAGTGGAAGAAGTCCTAGTCCAAATCTCAAACCTAAATGTTAAGGATAAGCCTAAACAAAAGGACAAGCAGACACACACAGCAGCTATTACTAACAAGACAGACTTTTATGACAGGACTTTTATTGGGTTTTAGGTTTCACTTTGTATCTTCATCTCCACATAAAGTTACTGAGGGTAACACAGAGCTCTCATGTTCCTCGGCTCGACTTAACTTAAGAAGAAAAGTGAAAAGGTGGTTGATTTTGGCTCTAGTATTTTTGAATAGTAGCTTCTGCCACAGCATGCAAGCACACTGCAAGCAGGTGATGACCTCTGACCTGTATCCAGTGACACGGGTTAAACTTACTCTTACTAATTTTAATCAGGTTTTAATCGACGCATTGTCAGTTGGGGCGTCTGGTGTCCTAATGGTTAAGACACATACCACGGAACCACCATGTCCACGGTTTGATTCCCAGCCAAAGGAGCCTTGTTACATGTCATGCCGCTCTCCCTCTGTCCTCGTTTGTAGTCGGCAAAATGACAAAAAAAAACAAACAAACTAGCGACTATGGGATAGGATCACATCTGCAACAGTTGTTGACGCTCCAAGCCATGAATACTCAGTGGTCATTACTACAGGATTATGTGAGTACTCAGTACACCACCCATCTTCCAACTCAGACTTCATTTTGATCTCAACGACACACCCATAAAGTTTTGCGACTGTGTCTTGAACGGTTGTGATGCTTCAGTAACAAAATCTGTCCACAGACAGACAGACATATAAACACCTGCCAAGGTACAGACCACATTTTACCATGATGACACACACACACACACACACACACACACACACACACACACACACACACACACACACACACACACACACACACACACACACACACATACACACACACACACACACACACACAAAGACTCACAAGGTGAAAACAATACCAGCCATATGCTGTCTTGTCAGGTAACAAGTTGTTGACATTAATGTAAAGAAAGTAAGTCACCAACAATTTTGAAGTCATTCATTGATCATAGTGCTGTATGTCATCAAATTGATAATAGTTTGTTTATTTACTTCCATTGTTTGGTGTGTATATTCAGATTATGTGGTTCACACTATTCACACAGTTATTTCCAGTATTTTTAATCATTTATGTTCAGTTCCACAAATAACCCCAGCTCCAAGTTTCTTAGTTAAATCCCACTATTTCTTCTGCGTCATAGTTGTGAAGTTCACACTTACTGGAAGTTAATCCACACACACTAGCCAATCAGCCATCGAGAACTTTCAGATGATGTTTTGAAGATGTTACATTGAGATCTGATAACATAAGCAACATCCCAGACAATAAGTAAAACATGAAATTGTGCTTTCATTTTAAATGGCGATAGTTTCCTGTTGTAATTCGCTCACACATCACATTATCCTCTGTATGCAATATATACTACATATATATATATTAATGGGTAATAAATACTGGTTGGTAATGGTTTTAATATGTAATTTGTAAGTGAGACACAGCTTAAATGGAAGGGTAATAGGGAGGAATCGGCAGAAAAGATACTTATAATGTACTGACAGAACTTTAATAATGTCTGTAAAGTCATCTCCGATCAAATAGCATCACGGTTTACACTGAGAGTAAAACTTCATGATGAATCAACAGCCCACTGGTCGAATCAAATGCCGGAGCAGAATTTGGTTTCAGCACCATGGACAGCATCAGAGACAAACGTGTCTACATGTCATGTGAATGAGAGCTTCTTCTGTATTCAGTCAGATCTCATAATTACAGCGGCATTATCATGTCAGTGTGAACTCAGAGGCCTTTTTGTTGACCTTCAGAGAAATGGTTCTTTACACATTTACATCCTGTCATTCTGTTGGTGTAGAAGTTGCATTGATTGTCCCTTCATACAGTATGCAGCTGTGTAAAAAGAGAAGTCCCTCACCTGACATAGACAGGGCAGGGGTGTGGTTAGAAATCTTTGAAATGGGGGGGTCAGATCGGGTCACAGATACAAAAAAGGGGCGGCACGTTTGCAAAATGAGTAAAAATGTATTAAGACTCATATTTAAAGGTGCTGTTATTGGCAATAATAATAATAATTATAATTAATCAGTGTAATAAGTGAACAACCATAAACATTCTAATATGAAATAATACCAATAAATTGCTGTTTGAGACAAAAGGCCCTTCTACACAGGAGCAAGACCCCAGTTCAAAATGGTGACAGATGATAGGCTAAATTGCATTATTGCAGTTCATGGACATTAGTCATTAGTCTTGCAACGCATTTTCAAACAAATCAATTATATTATGCAAATGAGAACAACACTCACCACTTGTTCAGTGGTGCTGGGTCTCTCTCTGTTTACATGTGAGTGGAGGAGGGGTGGGCGGTGCTTTTGAAAGAAGTGTTTGGGTGAGTGGGTGGAAGGACAGATGTCCCTGTGTGTGGTTGTGTGTGTATGTGTGTGTGCATGTGTGTGTTTGTATTAGCCAGTGCAATTTTCAGCCACTGCTGCCGAGAGCGATCACTCTGAGACACTGCAGATGAATTCAGCCACCTATGAGTGCAGGGCATCAGGACACACGGGGACCAATGGAACACTGGTTCATGGGATTAATTAGTGAACTTTGCCAGGTGCTAAATTACGCTGGCAGGGGGCTTTTTAGTATCTCTTTACCCCCTTTTTAAAGTAAATATATTCAAAATGGAAACCCGAGTTAGGCTATGGATGAAGGGAGTTGATTGTCACTCTGTAATTTTCGGCCTGACAACCTTGTAAGTGCGAGAGGCGTAGGTGTGCCGGTGACAAGGAGCTTGCTTTTCAGCTGTCAGTACCACAATGCTTGTCACTAGATGTTTCCCTCCAATCAAAATCACATTATTCAAATCTTTGGAAATGTCAACAGAGCAAACCTCAAACTTTTGATACTTTATGCTTTTAATTCACTCTGAACCTCCGGCAGCGCTATGAGCCATGTGACAGAGCAGGAGGAGAACGTATGGGTCGGGAAATAATGACATAACCATGCTCGTGGCTGTGGAAAATTTTGACCTCGATTCGGGCTCTGTGGATGTCAGAGAGGGTCCGACTGGGGTCAGGACAGCACAGTCCTGTACTGTACTGAAGGCTATGGGACAGTGACCCACTCTGCACACCCACAATTTTCACACAGGCACCATTCAAATGCTGGACGTAGTACTGATTGGCCCATTTTCAAGCCTGAAAGACTTCCTTTCAATTGCGTGATAATCTGAGGTCAGTTTGGCACCAAGGGGCTGATAGTAAGGAGTCCCCAGTCTCTACTTGTACAGCTGTGGAGATGGACAAACTGTTTTATGGGTAGAGCGAATGTCATGTTGCCAGTAATGACATTTTTTCAAGCAGAAAAAGGATTGTGTTGGGAAAACTTCAAATTACCCCGATAGACCAGTTTAACATTATATCATTGCATTGACTGAAATCCAGTTGTGAAACATCTGTCCCTGTACTTTCATGGCAGTAAACCGGTGGTAACTATGGCAACACATCGGTGGTGTGTGTTCTCCTGTTAGCACATCAGGCATGTCACATACATTCAATTCATACTTTTTAAGATTTCTATTAAAACCCTGTGTTCAGTTGCCATTTATTCAGTGATAGCTATTAAACATTATTCCATTAGTTCGCTCCAGGGCCTTACAGGAAGAGATGCATACGGCCATTTGTCCACATAATGACATAATTCAAAAGAACAGAACAGCTCGTCCCAGGCGTTTTGAAGAGGAAACATATTTCTGTCAGTGTGGTGAATCTTTTCATATAAACAAACACAGAAGTTTCTAGACTTCTTCTGTTGTATTGTTTGACAGAGTCACTGTTCAAAGCGCATTTTCCAGCCCCCACAGATCCATAACCGCGTTTTCGAACAGAACTCAGGTTCCTGGATTATTAAGACGTTCTTAGCATTAACACTGTGGCTCAGGAGGCGGAGCGGGTCGTCCACTGATCGGAAGGTTGGTCGATCTGTCCCTGGGCAAGATACTGAACCCGCGATGTGTGAATATCTGTGTGAGTTGTATGTGTAGGAAAAAGTGCTGTGTGAATGTGTGTGTGAAAGGGTGAATGCGGCTTCCATTGTAAAGCATTTTGAGTGGTTGATAAGACGAGAAAAGCTCTATATAACTAAGTGTAGTCCATTTACCAGCGTCACCTAATCAACCAGAAGCGAGATCGTAAGGTCAACTTGTGCTCCAGATTTTTATCCTTTCAATGTTTCAGTTTTCAGTCCTGTTGAATAACATGACACTTTCTGCTGCTTTCATTAAATATATTTGGTATAATCAATAACACATTTCAAATGTTGGCTCATTATTTTTATGCACATGGAGTCAGAACATGTCCACTTCACATTATGATATTGACACATTTCCTTATTTTACAGTGAGAGGGCAAAGACATCATACCTTTGTTTAGGTTGCTACCCCCTATACACTAAACTGTTTACTGCATAGTGAGCAGTGAACTGAGATTTTGGACACTTTTCCATCTTTGTTAATCTTTGCATCTATAAAATGTGACACATTGATTTGTGGAATAACAAAAAATAGTGTCCAGGCCATGAACACTACTTTCTCTGTTCAAATGTTGGAATATTTTAGCACACTATAATGGATGTGCAGAAATTTCACTCTGACTTCAGACACTCAAATTAATGGCTGCAGTACATGTATATAATAAATATATATAGTAAATAGTGAGTGATTTCGATTTGTTTATTGTCAGATTTCAGTCAGGAGCAGGAGGTAAATATTTGTCTGTCTGGAGGCTTATGGATCTCTGTGATGGTGTTCATGATGAAGTGAAAGTTTTTAGAGCCATTAAGGTTAGAGCTTGGTAAAATATCTCCAAAATTGAATTAGGATTGTGTAACTGTACAAACATAGAGGAGGACATGACTGAAACAAGCCATGTCTGCCCACTGCAACCTCTCCTTGGACAACAGTGAAAAGAAAGTACACACACAGCATTTTGACCAGTCTTTCTCCGGCAGGCTTAAGAGGAGATCTGAGATGATAAAACACAGATGTGCTCTCACCATTTAACATCAAGAGCCACCATAACTCCAAAGCTCATGCTCATATTTCAGACAACAATGTGTTTTTGGAAGATTCATGTGACGGAAAAAAGAAAAAAAAACATGTTATGGTTATGAAGATGGAAGGGGCTACAGTTTCCCGGTGGAGGGAGCAACAGTCGGAGTGTGGAAATGGTCGGATGTTGCTTGTTTTCCAATAGCCGCAGTTTCACTGCTTGTTTCTTGCAAATCATGTTGCACAAACAAGCTTGATTAACTTGATATCTCAGGAAATTGAATAATAGCTGGGCTCATGGTTCACTGCAGAGAGGAAATAAGTTCTGTGATTGTGCTGCCAGGTTGTTCGTGCACTGCTCTTCCTTCACTGCCAAAGTGGGTTCATGAGTTTGTGACAGAGGAAAATACAGCAGACAATTCCACTTTAGTGTAGAGTTCTGAGCTCAGCAGACTGTTTGTGACCAGTGGAAAATATGTTTTGGAATCTGTGATTTGATGTGCTGGTCAGTGTGGTGGAGGTCATTGATGTCATCCTGTCTGATTCCAGTTGTGTGTACGCTGTGCTGACTGTTCTCCATTTTGTCTTTCTGTTGTGTTTTATTCAGGTTCATCTTGGTCTTCAGCTGCCTGGTGCTCTCAGTGTTCTCAACCATCCCGGCTCATCAGGACTTCTCCTCCCACTGTCTCCTCATCCTGGTAAGCAACTGGGCAACCACCAAAATAATGTTTTTAAATTTTGCCTTATTCCCTATATTCTTTATTTAATTACCAAGACATTCACACCACAGCCTCACCATGAAACCCAGATAGCGAAATGAAATTTTCTGGCCAAACAAATCCCTGCTTCGGCCCGAGTCTGGCCCATATACTTTCGTATGTTGGCAGAGTCCGGCTGTGTGTCCACGAGAATTGGTCCAGATTCAGAAGTAGCATCTTACAATCATGCTTACAATCATATGGGCCAGATACGGGCCGTGGAACCAAGCGTATACTGGGCCAGAAGAAAACAAGCATGTGGCCCAAGTACAGGCCGGATTTATTTGCTATTTGGCAGTTACCTGGGCAGGAATAATGGCCAATACTTTCTTATTGCAGATATATTAGTATCAGTGAATATGTTGGTTAATAAGCAGTGAGAAATCACAGCACAGAAAGACCAAACTAGTTTATTTTTCAAATGCAGAAGTTTTGCAGATGCTCCTGGTCAGTATATTAGTATTTGTACAGGCTCTACCTCAAACACATCAATTTTAATATCATACTGTTGGTCCTCACTACACTGTTTAAGTAAACCTAACTGTCACACACAGTGATTATCTAAATGCTTTCTAATAATGACATTGTGCGATTTAACATTTTTTTCTTCTGAGGTTATTCCGTTCACAGTGTGACCTCATTGGATGTGATTCAATTCTTATGATACAGTATGATTATATTTTTGCAGGCACAATGTGGGACCACTTCCTGTCCCTAACACACAACACACACAGCATGACGCGTTTTCTTCTGGTCTCAAATTAATCAGTGTTGCAGTCATGATTTTAGAAATACAGAGTTCATTGAGTAAGTTTTCCTCTCTTTCTTTCTTTCTTTCTTTCTTTCTTTCTTTCTTTCTTTCTTTCTTTCTTTCTTTCTTTCTCTATTTGGTCCAACTGTAATTAAAATTAAACAAAATGATTAAACAATGTCGCACTCAGCCTGTAAAAGCTCGTAAGTTTTAATTGCAGAATAATAACTCTTACAACATACTGATCCATTAAATTTGGTTATTAAGAATTGTGACCATTATTAGGAATATTAAGCATTATCACTGGGTGGAAAGACTCTGTAATGGAGACACAGTGGAGAGTTGTGCAGTTGTGCTTTCAGCTGAATGCTCACATCATACATGCGACCATGCTGAAAATGACAATGCTAACATGTAGAGGTTTAGCAAGTATGTTTACTATGTTCACTATCTTAGTTCTTGCTCATTAGCATGCTGCCATTTGCCGTTTAGCACTAAACACAAAGTACAGCTGAGGATGATGGGAATGTTATTAGTTTTGCAGTTACCACATTTCATAGCAATCCATCCAATAGCTGTTGAGTTATTTGAATCGACCAGAGAGGTTGACCTCATGGTGGCGCTGGAGGAAAAGTCAGGAGGTAACCATAGTGATGTCTTCATGTTTCATGACGATCCATTCAGTATTTCAGTTTGGACCAAAGTGGTGGATGAACTGACCGACTGACCACATGACTAGCATGGCTAAAAGGTTTGTGTGTGAGTTTGTCCATGACAAACCCTCAGGACCATCCAGAGAGTTCTTGGGTGCGACCTCAAGACAAAAGAATAAATCGCAGAAGAAGACTTCAAGGCCATCAGCGGCTGATTTGTTTAGTGTCGGCTCTCAAACTAGTAACTTTACTCAGGAAGGACAGATCGAGCTGCCAGTGGGCACAGGAGCAAAAAGGCTCTTCAAAAGACTCTAAGTACGACTCGACATGTTTTTCAAACGCCTCTAACTGAAAGAAGAGGTCATTCTCTTCACTGATTATTATTACTGCAGCTGTAGCCGCCATTTCACAAATTGCGTTGTGCTAATTGCAGTACAGTGTTGATATCTAATGGAAGCTGAATCACCGTGTGTGCATTAACAGGCGGCCTGTTTGCATTAATGATGTATGATGATATATGATGATGTATTTGATGATGTTCTAAACTGGCGAGCAATGACTAATCTATGATAACTGTTCTACCGCATTAGTGTCCTCTGTTGCCATCACAGCTATTGTTTCTGTGTTTTTGAACAGGAGTTTGTGATGATTGTGGTGTTTGGGTTGGAGTACATCATCCGTATCTGGTCGGCAGGATGCTGCTGTCGCTACAGAGGATGGCAGGGACGACTGCGCTTCGCCAGAAAGCCCTTTTGTGTCATAGGTGAGTTGTTGGAGCAAAACTTTCTATTGAGTCTCCTTTGTGGACACAGACTCTAATAAATCCCCTCATAAAAGTAATATTTTCCAGCAGCAGTATCATTTCTCCTCCTTCACCGCTTCACCTTTCAGTTGCCCGCCGCTTGCCCTCTAGTGGACTGTGGTTGTCGCAATTTGATGTCAGACGTAAGCACGGTTCCACAGCACGCTATTGACCAGGGTTTGCTCGTGTCATTTTCAGTTGTGGTCGGAGCTCATAAGAGCAGCGAGCATTTACGTAATGAGGTCGCATTAACTGCCTTTTATTCTTTCCACTGTTTAGACATGGATCTCTCTCTCTGCTGCTTCTTGGAAAGTAGAGTAGGGTGCCTGAGGGAGGGAGAGCAGGGCTGAGAGGTCGCGCAGGGTGCCATGAGCTCCCGTCGTCACACTTTGTAGTGGGTTGCTGTTGGTTGCCAGTTCTGAGGGCATGTGAGCAAAACAAAGGGGTGAAAATGAAGAGAGAGAGTGTGTGTGTGTGTGTGTGTGTGTGTGTGTGTGTGTGTGTGTGTGTGTGTGTGTGTGTGTGTGTGTGTGTGTGTGATGGGATAAAGTGAGAAAATGAGCTGAACTCAGAGCACCTGAGCAGTAGAGAGACAGACGGAGGGGATGCAGGTTCATTCGATGATCTGTCCCATGATGCATTTGTGGCTTTGACAGATAAAACTAATTAAGAAATTAGGTGTATCGTTTCGTTTTCTCTGTACTCTCATTTGCAGAGAGGAACCCTGTGACTTTGCTGCCACTGTGTGAATGTTTCTAAGGTTTCTGTGTTTGAAGATAAACCCGTGTTGGTTGGAGGGTTAGAGGGGAGTCATTCTGTCCCCAACAGAATTTGTTCATTAAAGAAGCTCATGAAGTAGTTACCACTGAGAGCTCTAGGAATACATGGATCAGTAGAGCTCTGACTCTGCCTGAGTTTGTGAGTTATACCATAGAGCTAAGTTGATCTCCTTTGTTATATTATCTTCTTTTTTTTATACAGTTGACTGTCATTCGCTTTGACCGTGCAGCACTATCAACAAGATGATGAATTTGGGAGGGACTAAAGTTAGCACAGGAGTCAACTGTTATATTGAGACATGGCACTGAATTAAACGCTGATGGTATCACTTCTTTAAATGGGCGAGGGTGTGGTTAAAACAGCTGGTGGGTTCATTTACACTCTGAGAGAAGCTAGTTGAGTTTGATAATGAGATAAACATGGTGTGAAGGCTATCATTACTGACGTCCACATGAATATCGCAGTTACCTACTGTAATGACTGTGTCTATACTAAGAACCAATTTTGATTAAAAAAAAAAAAAAAAATTACATAAAAATTCAGAGTACAAGCCAAGAGTGCAGTACACTACAACAAATAAAACTGGCTGTAGTACTTTCCACTTCCAGTGTGCAGGTCTATGTACAAGGCTTTGCATTCACATTAGGTTCAGGTTTAGTATGGATTAATGAGCTTGAGTCTAAAATGGCTGCGACTCCACCTCCCTGGCCAGTGCCTCAAGGAATGTGAGTATTAATATGACTGAGAGGGGGGATTCATTTAGACTAGCATAGTCAACATGATACTGTTCAGTAAGACTGTATAAATCAATATGATGATCTGATATTAGATCATTTACATATATAGCTTTGGATGACGGAGGTCTAATGAGTCCACATTTAATTCTCTTATTTTGTTGTACTATTCCAGTGGTGGTTTTCATTTTTTTTTTCCTTTTTATGTAGAGCTCCTCCTCTTTCTTGCTTTTGATTGAATGAATTTAAGTGGTCGGGGGCCAGACACAGTCTCTCTGGGGTGTTGGCTGGGTGACTGATCCAATGGATGTGCAGAGAAGCACGTAGGACTTCAATTCTACCTCCTGCTCTCAAATGTCACGGTTTTGGTTTACTTATAAACTCGGTCAGATTTGTGAGAGCTGCTCCATCCAGCGTGGGTTACATGCCAGCTCTCCTAATCAGACCAGGTCTTCCCCAGAAACTCCTCCTGTTATCAATATTTGCTGGACAACACCTGAACAGCTGAATGACAACATGTGACTATTACATGTCATCACAGTGCAGATAGAGGAGTAACGTGTGTGATTTCTTACTGACAGACTGACTTGAATTTGGCTCCAGAAAATTACAGCGTTGTAGTGAAAACAATAACTGAGTAAATACGAAGGAGGATTTAACACTCTTCGTACTTCAGTGAGCCCTTTCAGTCATAATGTTTTTCCACTGTGGAGCTAAACATTTCTTCCCTGGACCCTCTTACTGCTGTACATCCCATTACTCTGGTAGGAAACCTAATCTCAAATTAAAATCAAAAAATGTTATTATTGCTAATAAAAAGCCTCTGAGAGTCATCTTAATGAATAATATCAATTTAGTGTGAAAAGTCAATCTTGGACTTGTGAGCAGTACATGTGACAAAATAATCCCCATAACTCAAGGTCCACTCATGAGATTTGTCTGTGCTTTCAACTACATCTCCTGGTCTTCATCAGCAAATTGATGAAATTAGATGATCACTGAATTACCTATACATTCCACGTGTAAGTGAGTCAACACCTGAGCCAGTTTCATTCACTGGTGAAGACTGTGAGATGTGGTTGAAAGCTCTTCATGATCTCTTCCTAACTTCTCATCAACAACAGTAACACACAGTCTGTATCCAGGGATCAGCACTTCACTACAACCCTTGGTGTGCGTTACTTTTCCACATAAGCAATTACAGTATCATGACAACTGGTAACCTCACCTCTTACTTTATATATTAGTACTATTTGATCTATGAGCCATAATGAAGAGCTCCCCTGGTTCACCTGCTGAATCTCTTAAAGCCAACATTGTGCTTTACTGGGAATCTGTTTTCTGTTGGAGCTGCCCCTGGCACAGATGATTGTACCCAAAAGTTAAATCATTCAGCTAACTCATCAGTGGAATTGTTCAAATGGATTTTTTTCACATGTTTTGCTGGTATCATCACACCAGATGGAAACTCTGTTAAAAAGTTTATTTGTGGCAGCGGGTATCCTCAATTACTGGTTATCAAAGATGCCTGTGAACAACTTGGCTGGAATAGTGCAGAGTCATATTAGTGCCGGAATAATGCTCGCCAAGGGTAATAGTTTGCTGCTTCTGTGAAAACTCATTGTGTGCTCATTACATGCAGAATTTTAACACTAAGCTAAAACGCAAAGCGTAGCGTAGTGTAAGTGTAGTTTCCTATACAAGTGTGTAAACATATGTTCGAGTCAGAGAGGGACAAGAATGAACTTAAATTAAAACTGAAATGTTAGTGGAATGAAGTTATTTGTCCTCTGGAGTCATTTAAAGCTCATTAAGACAAAAATCCTTCTATGAGGACAGAGACGTCACTGACATCAAGGTTCTAATGGTGCGGTCACAATGGATTTCGCTCCCCATTCATTTCAATGAAAAGGTTTGATCGCAGCTGCAAACCCACCTCCTCCACCCTCTATTATTATTATTATCATTATCATTATTATTATCATTATCATTATTATTATCATTATTATCGTTATTATTATTATTAGGGTTAATTGATAATTATTTAATCGAAATATAATCAAAATTGCAATATGGCCAAGTGCAATATCCAAATCACAGAAGCTTCAATGTTTTTTTTTTTTGATGAAGGTTAAAATGTGTCACAACATTGTTGTGCATTGTTAGCACCATAAGCTTTGTGGTGCTGCAGAGACGCCCCAGCCTACAGATCATATTCTCCAGACGTAAAGGAACATGTTTATTTGGTATTACACGCAACAAAAATCATATCATTTTTTCTTCTGCCAAAATAATCGCAATACGATTTGTTTGTTTTTTCGCATATAGTGCAGCCCTAAATATTATTATTAGTATGATTTGTTTGATCAGTAACTGTACAGTTTATGTCTTACAGAAATGCTGTTGTTAGCCTGCTAGTGTCATGGGTTGCCATGGTGGACTTTTCTTGTTTGAATTTATGTTTGAATTTAGTGTTCTTTGTCTGACCTGAAACGAGACAAGAAGTGAGTATTAAAATAAAACAGGAAGTACGAGACAAAGAAAACCAAATTCAAATATAAATTCAAACATAAAATGTCCACCATGGCAAACCATGACAGCTAGCTCCAACAGTTTGTACCGTAAATGTGCTAATAATAGTTACACCCTTTGACAGATGGCCTGTTGGCCTGTGCACGTTAACTCACATGGTTACCCGCCACAACCACACACACTCGTATCAAATGCACCTACACATGGACACATAATCAACCTTCTGCCATTCACTTCCCCCTGAGTTTTTTTTCTCTCTCTCTCTCTCTCTCTGCACCTTCAAAGGGAGTGAACCCACTGGAGACCCTCATCCCCTGAGTGTCATTAATGTATTTTTCATGGTGCTGCTTCTGACTTTTCCCCTTTTCCCTCCCTCCACTATGAGTCAACTGAGCCATCAGCCACACCTTGGTCAGCATTTTCTCTTAAAAAAAACCAACACTGCTCAAGGGTAGGGTTTCACATGGCGCGTCACTGAAATGGAAGATTTGTTTGTGAGCAGAGCAAAGGCGGAAAGAGCAGGAAAAATGTTTTTTCTTTGAGTGAAAGGAGCTTTATTTGTCTGTGTTCTTTGTGGGTTTGATGTTATTCATTTGCTCAGTGTGGTTTCCTCTGGACAGAGTCAAATCTGTGTGTGTGTGTGTGTGTGTGCGCCTGTGTGCCCCTGTGTGCCTGTGTGTGTGTGTGTGTGTGTGTATGTCTGCCTGTCAGCGCCTTTGTTTGTTGATGTTTGTCACAATTTGCAGCACATACAGTAATACGGTTTGTCTGCCCTTGTGCACTCCAGGATATTCTTATGAGAAACTGAATAGAAACAAATCTGAAGCCTCGTTGATATGCAGTGTGCAGATGTTTATCATTTCTGATATATAACACCCCGTTTGTGAATTCTATTCTTCACTGTGTTTGCGTCTGCAGCAGATCGATGTGGTAGCCAGGCGACCTCTATGAACATATAGTGTATATAGGATGAGTACACAGTAGAGCATTGTGCTGTTGATGCCCATGGCAGCTTATATCATTTCCACTAATACGGAGCCTTTGTTGGGATAATTTGCCACAGTGAGGTGACAGCAGCGAGTTTTAGATAAACATTAAGCCAGATCCTCATATTCTGACCCCAAGGCTTGAGTGAGCAACACAGGCTGTCTGTTTAAGATCAATATTAATAAGATGTACTTGCCTTTAGGTTAGGTTTTATCATGGGTGAGCACTCTCTCGCTCTCTGCTGCTGTGACGAGTCATTTGTATTTCTTTTTGTTGTCATGTGCATAAACACATGCAACCTATTTGCATGACTATGTCTCTGATGTGATCATTGTTATTTCTCAGTATTTGGCTGATACAAAAAGAAACTAATCTCCCTTCATCTTGCTTTCAGGATTGATTCGTAATGAATCATAGGTGTTGCAGATTTTGTTTTTCTTCTGGTGAGCCCTTGTGTGTTGTTTCCTCTCCGGTCAGACATCATCGTGTTGATAGCGTCGGTGGCGGTGGTGTCAGCCGGCAGTCAGGGCAACATCTTTGCCACCTCGGTCCTGCGGAGCCTTCGTTTCCTGCAGATCCTACGTATGGTGCGGATGGATCGGAGAGGAGGCACCTGGAAGCTGCTGGGATCTGTGGTGTACGCACACAGCAAGGTAGGGGCGGGGGATTGGGGGGGGGGGGGGGGGGGTGTTGGGGCCTTGACCTGGTGACCTTGTGACCTTCAGTTGATATACTGTAGATATATAGATGTAGCACTGTAGATATATTACAGTTTGCGTAGACTGCAGACTGATAATTTGATCCAGTATTAAAATTGTTAATGTAATGAACATAACCAGTTCAATTCTAGTTGAATTTCATTTTTCACAGAGGCTTGTAAATGTGGTTTTAGTAAATGCTTATTATGAATACATGTAAATTAGGTCATTAGAGAAATTGTATTACTGCAGCTTAATGTTGTTGTGTTGACTCAAACCATCATTAGTGGAGATGTATTATATTGTGATGGGTTTCTAACATTATTTATATAGGATACTCAAAACATTAAACACCTTCAAATATAACAGTGTACATTAGAGTACAGTATATCCACTTTGACTTTCTTTGAATATTTGGAAAAGCTGTTAATCGCCTGGTCAGATTCGCTTTATTAAGGGAGTCATGAGGTGTGTTTCCATCCACTTGTTTTTATGCACATTTTCAATTTGCTCATTAAAAAAAATGGAATGGAAACACTGGAAATAATAAAAAATAGATCCTGAAAATATCGCAAAATGTTTTACACTCGTCTGACGTTATGAAATTGGTGTAAGCAAATATGGACATGAAGCATGTGACTGTGTTTGCTGAAGAGACTGAAAGCAGCAGCAAACAAAAACATCAGATGTGTGCAGAGTGATAAGTTACATTCCTTCAATAAACATGAATATGCTGTATATTTCCAACATGTTTTCTACATTGTTTTTCACTGTTTGAGATTTTGACGGCGCTCCTCTCTTCTTCTACTCCACTGGTCTTAATGCCACCAGTTTGTCTTTACAAACCAACTCCTGCTATTCGCATAACAACAATGGATGCACATTTTGTTGTGCTTCGCATCAGTCAACCCATACAAACCCCCCAACTTCTTTTTTACTTCTACCTCAGTTCGGTGTGACCCGGCGATGATGCGTGGATGAAGACTGAGGGGGTAGACGGCGTGTTTAGCTTTCACTGCAGCAGAGCCCAGTGTCCAGTGGTTAGCATCAGCTGTAGCAGTAAGCAGTTGGGGCGGCTGGGTATTTACCCACAATAATCATCTGTGTGAAGGGCTGTGTAGTTTGGTGGTCAGGGTGGAGTTCAGCATGAGCCTTAAATGAGATCATATCCCAGCCCCAACCCAGCTGAACCTTACTGTCAGCTTCGGGTCCTGACCTCAGTCTACCTGCCCAGCCACTGTAGATGGAAAGTAATTAGTCTTTAAATCTGGTCCGCAGCATCTCTTTCAGGTGAAGGCAAACTAATAAAACCATAGAAGCTGTGACCTGAGGCAGTTTTTGTTTTGTTTCATCCACTACTGACTGTTAGCTCACCAGACTAATGCAACTGTAATGCAGTAATGCAGTAGTCTGTATCTCTGGGCTGTATATCTACCTACAACACATGATACCTGTTTGAATCAGAGATAAAATAAATGTTTTTAATAAATTAGATTTAAAAATAACAAACCTGACCCAGGCCCAATAAACCCAGAGCTTTAGGCAAGGCAAGTTTATTTATATACCACCGATCACACACAAGTGCTTTACAGAGGCATGGAGAAACACAACAAAGTGTCCTGACCCAACCCCAAACCTGATACTTGATCTGGTTTGCATTAATGACTTCATGTTCTTGCCTCAACATACATAATGAGCTCAATTTAAGTGTGATTCACTCCTGACATCATCATCTTAATACCAGTGGTGGAAAGTGACTAAATACATTTAGGCTATCAAGTCGTTAACTACAATTTTGAGGTACTTGAACTTGAGTGTTTCCATTTTAAACGACTTTATACTTACTATACTCCACCACAGTTCACAGTTACTCCACTACATCTGCTTGACAGCTTTAGTTAAAACAATATTTCAAGTTCATAAAATCCAACACAGTGGTTTCAAACCCTTTTGGTCTTAAAAAACAAAAAGCCATGTCTATGAGTTGTTAACAGTTCCACCTAATAGTGATTTCTAACTCTAAACACACATGGTTTCATTAAAAACTAAGAGCAAATATTTGGCAGTGTCCAAAAAATTAACACAAGCTTGTGTAATAGAAGGGGGGAGGTGTTTTTCCTCTCCCATTAGTCATGGTATGAATCCTCAGATTTATGACCCTTTGGAGGAGAACCACTGAACTAAACTACCCAAAGTTGCTCCACCAGCTACAACTGTACAATTACACTTAAGTAGGACGTTTCATGCAGGACTTTTATTTGTAATGGTGAATTTTTATAACAGGCATATAGGTAGAACAGGAGTTTTCTTCATCTACATCTGCTTTGTGATCAGAATAACTTTTCTATCTGCTGCTATTAATTCAGTGAAACATGACAAGAAGTTCCCATCTAATAACCTTAATGTTATATGTTCCTGCTCCTCTGCACTTTTGTATTTGGGTTTTTATGAATAATTCCCACCCAGCGGATTTACAGTAAAACACAGATTCAATAACAGGTCATAACTTTCCCTTGTATCACCTTCTGTGTCCTCAGAGTTCACAGAAAAGCCGATTGAAGTTGCTCTACGGTGAACGTTCATATGCCAAAGTGGTTGCGCATCAACAAAATTCCCTTTTTTTTCCATGATCACACACTAATGGTCAGTTTTGAACTCTGCCTGCAGGAGCTGGTAACTGCCTGGTACATCGGCTTCCTGGTTCTCATCTTCTCTTCGTTCCTCGTTTACCTTGTGGAGAACAAGTTCAACAAGGAGTTTGCCACCTACGCTGATGCCTTGTGGTGGGGCACGGTGAGTTAGGAGGAATATGCTCTGCCTGCCAGGATTCAGTAAAAGACTCATAATGGAAATGATGCACTGCTCGTAAAATGACTCAAAAAATCATAATGGTACCAAATGGCGGCATCCACCTTTGTCGTGCAGAGCAATCAGAGCCTGAATGACAGATAATCCAGTGTGGTCAACCTGACAAAACAGAGGGAGAGTTAGATAAATATATTTATAGATGGTTAGGCAGATAGACACACAGACAAACACAGCGCTGAACGCAATCAAGAGCCTTGCACGACGTGCCAGGTCCAGTTCACAGCCAGGTTTATTTGCCCCTGTCATTAAATAATGAACACACACTGCATTAAATGCTGCGTTCCGGCTTTTGCTGAACACATGTGGACGGCTCTATTCACTGGGAATATTTTCATCAGTTAAGTACAATCACTATGAATCATTATTGTAAAAATGGCCTCTCATTGTGTCTTTACCAATCATGCCCATAGCGTCAACACATAAAGGACAACACAACCCACATACTGTGCTTCAGAAATCTTTTTAGTCAAGACAGAATAAACATTTCAGCCACAGGCTTCCATCTGTGACTGTAGAGCCAAGGCCAAACAGACCCACTCCTACAAAGCCTCCACATAGGTCTAATCACTAAGATGTGATTGCAGTGCCTGAAGGCATATTTTCAAATCATGCCTCTGTGTGGCAAAATCAAGCAAAAAGCAAAAGGAACAGCATGTAAATATAATGCAGTTATGCACATCAATAGACGTTTCGCCCAGAGTTGTTAAAGAAAAAGACAGAAAAGCAAGTACTGAAAATATTAGGTTAGTTATACCAATCATAAATATTTTATAATTCACCAAAACACTAACGGATTAAGTTGAACCCACAGAGGTCTGCCACATGTGAATCCAAATGAACCCTCTAAATGTTACTTCTATTTTTGCCTCGGGGCGCTTGTACCCTGATGTATCCATATTGATAGGTTCAGTTCAGTCTGCTTTTTTTGATACATCTGCCTGCACCTCAATAATACAGAAGTGAATTAAATTTTCTTTTTTCTACTCAAACAAATGAAAAAAAAAAATTTTTTAGAAACATATATTACTAAGGCACCATGCGTAAGCTAAATAATAAGTTGTAACTAATGGCTTTCTAATGATAAATAACCAGGAACGCAATCAGAACGCAATCATTCCTAGTTTTTGATGCTCTGATGCCCTAACAAGCTATTCATTGACCAATAATAAGGTAATTACTGACCGTTTATGAAGCCCACATAAAGGGGGCCTTATGAGAAAGTGATGTATGTCTTTCAAGAAACAATATCCAGGTTACACACAGTTTTCACTGGAACTACTTACCGCCACAGTATAGAGCATTTACTGTATTTACAAATGAGCTTACATACAACTTGCACCATGGTTAATGTCATATATTTGTCCTGGTATTTCATTCATTTCTGAGGCATGTCAATATGGCAATCATTCAGGGCCTCATTATTCATTATCTGTGTTGACAGATCACCCTGACAACCATTGGCTATGGGGACAAGACACCAAAGACGTGGACAGGACGGATGCTGTCTGCGGGGTTCGCCCTCTTGGGCATCTCCTTCTTTGCCTTGCCAGCAGTGAGTACAAACTTTTTAAGTGATTCCTTTCAGTTTGCTTTTCAGAGCGTAGGAGAATTTATTAATCCTCTTCTGAAAGATCGCTTTCTGAATTACATCTGAATTCTATGCCTATGGAGGTTCTCATTAGAGTTATGTCTTTCTCTGCAGCTCAGTGACACTTTATAAAGTCTTTGGCGTACGAATGTACCAGTATTTATTCCTGTTAATATCATACCAGGGTATTCTGGGATCGGGCTTTGCCCTGAAGGTCCAAGAGCAGCACAGACAGAAGCACTTTGAGAAAAGGAGAAACCCAGCCGCCTACCTTATCCAGGTAAAGCACACAGCCCCCTCCCTTCTATTTCTTTAACACACATTGCCAGTTTTGGGCTGGAAAATAAAAATATTGTCGCTGATGTAGCGAAGAGAACTGAATATCTGCCTAATATAAAATGAGATTAAAAGCCTTAAATGATTTTATTATTCTCCAGTTTCTCTTTTTTTTCCATGGACTCTCCAAAAAACTACCCAATAAAAATTACAGAGCCGGTGGCTTCACTCTGTTCAGCCCTGTGCCCCCTCATCCTCACTTTGCAGTAGACTCTTTAATCTCTGGGAGGTTTTTTTACTCCTTTCATTCTCCTGTGTTTAAGCCCAAAAACACAAGTTTGGCAAACCCATTCTTGCCTCCCCTTCTTTTCTGCATCACACATTTCCGTTTTTCCAGCCTGATCTTCACACTCATTGTGTGTCATCCTGAATTTTAGTGGTGTAGATTTCATGTTTTCCTCCTCATATATTTCTCCATACACCTCCTTTTCTTCCCCTGCTATCTCACCTACTTTCCTCCCACGCTTCACCACTTTCCTCCTCTTTGGCTTCCCCTCTCTCCCATCTTATGTTCCCATCTCACCCTCGTCCTGACCTCTACCTCCTCTTGTCTTCCCACCACCACCACCACCACCTCCTCCTCCTCCTCTTCTTCTTCATCCTGTCCGCCCCCATTTTGTACCAGGCTGCGTGGCGTTATTATTCCACCGACAGCACCAGGCCCTACCTGGACGCCACATGGCGGCACTATGAGAGCCTCCTGCCTTCCCACAGGCATGTATCCATGCCTGACCTCCGCTCACCCACAGACGTGTGAAACACCTGTTTTTTTGTTTTCACTAATCAGCTTTTTTTATTTGTTTCCTTTCTCCTGATCTTCTCCCTCCTCTTCCTACTCTTCCTCCTTCCTTGGCTTTGGTTTTTTTTGTCTTTATTTTATTTTCTTTCCATTTATCTTTTTCTTTTGGGGTCTCCTCTTTGTACTTTTTTCTCCTTCCTGGTTTTGTGTATTCTGCATGCAGTGTGTTTGGCGTAGTTATGCGGCTGATGAGAACTCGGTTTCCATTGCTACCTGGAAGCCTCACTTGAAGGCGTTGCATACCTGCAGCCCTACAAAGTAGGTACAACTATGGCAGCTGGTGTCTGTATTTGGTGTTTATGCTCTCTAGCCATCTTTCCTTATAATTCAGTTATGTACATTTCAAGTTACTATTCATCTTTTTTAAAGTCTGGTCTGTCTTATTGTTTAACGTATCTGCTTTTTTCTCTTTATTGAACATATAAATGCATTCATTTTGATCATTTCTTTTTTCTTAATGGAAAATGGTTCACAGCCATCAGAAAGACTAATAATTTCCAGGCTCCGTTAATCTCAACTTGCTTGAATTAAGAAAAAAAACGCTGACTTCAAAGACATCTCTAAAACGATTATTATTAATTATTATTATTAATATTATTATTATTATTATTATTATTATTGTTATTATTATTATTATCTCTATTATTATATAAATGAACATTTTATCCCTCAACACCATTCCCACTGGGTCAAGCTCTCTGTGTTTGACTACAGCCAGTTTGAGTGCTCAGTGGACCTGGTGGTTTAACTGCTGTCACTTTGAGAGGCTGAGGCAGCAATTTTAGCATTCACCCTCTGTGATATATCTATTTATTACAGCAGTTGTGGCCTCAATGAGCCGAACAAGCTTTCTTTGAATTTGCAACACTTCAGTCTCCTTAAATTGGGCAGCCACTCAACCCTGACGCCCTGAGTGATTTAGAGGTACAGTGCATATAATTCTGTTTGCCGTTAGCTTTGGCAGCTGGCATATCCATACATGGAGATACAGTATGGATCATTATAGAGGGGTTTCCCATGAACTAACAAATGAGAATGCACACACACGGAGGCAGAAAACTCATTGCCACAATGTTATGAGAGCTTACAGTATGTATGGACATTTTCACCATGTAGGCTGATTTCACATTCGTATTTTAATTTATTTAATTGGGACATTATCTTCATAATGTAGATTACTGTCAAAGAAGAAAGTGATTCTAAGCAATACTAGTATTGTACGACTGCATATCCACACCATGTTATGAATAATGACAAACAGACAGAGAGATGACAAAAAAAGAAGCTTCTTGTGAAGCAATATTCCAGGGGGTATTACTGTGGGAACACTACGTTACTGATTTTTTTCAATGGACTTAATGCACCAGCACCAGCACCAACAACAGCTTTAACACAAGCCTAAATAAACAGCACTAACTGGGAAAAGAACCCAGGGTTCGTTTTAGCCAAAATAACCAGGTTAGGTGTAAAGGCACAGCAACCTGCTAGAAACCAGTAAAATTATAAACCGTTTAGAGGCCAGATATTCTTTCACCTCTAGCTCACTAACGCGACACATGGAACCTGAAAAATCACACCTAGTAGTAGTAACATCACAAACCAAAAATACACAGTTAGCTGTAGCAGCTACTGAGAAATGGCATGTGTGTCGCACGGATTAAAAACAGAAAAGTCCTATTTACACAAGTAATGTTAGCATATATGAGATTCCTGCTGTTCGCCTGCTGCACAAGGTATTGCCACAGAACATCACTCATTCTGTTTATTATAATAGTAACATCAGCATGTATGAATTTCCTGCTGTTTGCCATCTGAATTTACCAGACACTGGATGTATAACTGATGTGTTACCAGTGTCTGTGTGGACTGATCAAATCTGCTGATGCACTCTCAGCTAACCAGGAGGTTTCCTTCCTGGTGTATTGAGCATTTTCCACACATTATTTTTGCAGTTCTTGCCGTTTATGGCAGAACTCCAACTTTGAATTCTGATCTCCCAGTTAAACACTCATTCAGGTTTCTTTTCGACCCCCGTGTGTGTGTGTATATGGCATACTGTAGCTCGGAAACCTGTACGGAGCCTGGAAATATTAGGAAAACCATCTGCAAGGCATATAGTGTACGGTTATGATCATAATGTATAAAACACACGCGCTGATTACAAAGACACTCCTTTAAATGATTAAGTGGCAAATCTTCAGTTTCTTAGTCACTACCTTCTCTTTTTGCAAGTGCTTCCTTAGTTTGCCTGGACAGTCTGCATCGACATGCATGTTTGTAGTGAGCCTGCTATTTGTTAAGGTCTATTTCCCCTGGAATGCTTATTATTGATTGATGTGTAGCTGTCCTCCTCTGCACTTAAAAAAAGCAACAGTTGCAGACAAAGCCCTTAATACATAAATCTTCCTATCATGCTGATATAAAGGACCATAGCAGCGTGTTTCCAGGTTTTAACTCCTTAATTACAAATCATGTAAACCTAACGTGTGCCCAACATTTCTGAATAAACAACTTAAACAAGTTTCAAGAATTTGCTAACACATTTTTATATGCTACAAAAATAACCTGAAATTTCTCGAACACAGCAGAGTGGTTTTCTGTATGGTTAAACATCTACATGATTTGTAGTAAATGGGATAAAACCAGTCAGTATTATGAAAAGATGTTTTCTAATATATAAATATTTTTCGTCTCATCACCCACAGGAAGGAGCAGGGAGAGTCAACGACAAGGTTTGTGACTTTTGTTGAACATTCACTCTCTTCCATGGTGTTGTAGCTGTGTAGGCCTGGGTACTTGACTGGAATGCACCTTTACATACATTTAACATGTAGCTGAGGTCATTTCTGTTTTGATTTTTTCAAACTTAAATTTTATTTAGGCCTCATTAGTTAAAAGAAAGAAAAGATCTTATTTTTGGCCTCCCCCAGCTCCTGTTATTGTCCAGCTCTTTAGCTGTTTCTTGCAGAACGCTGTTTTAAGGTTGATGAGACTGAAACAAACAATGAAGTTGCCCTGAAGCCAAAACATCAGCTGAAAGATGTTAAAATACAAATGATGATGATGATGATGATGATAATGATGATGATGATGATGATGATGATGATGATGATGATGATGATGAGTTCATCACTATGAGCAATTACTGTATCATTACATCATCATTTTTTTTTTTATATATATACAAATATTGATTAGTGTAGCTAAAAAGATGTAGCTATAAGATATAAGATAGCTAGTAAGATATCATAGAACCTTTATTTTGGTATCTGGATAGAAATTAAGATCTTGTATCTGCACTAGTATTTAAAAATTTCAAACGATGCCCACACACCTGTTGCCCGACTGTTGTGTGGACTTCACTGTAACTGAGACAGTAAAGTGGCTCTAACTGGAAGGTTGTGAGTGATGAAATGTAGCCCTGCTTACAGCCACTTTTACACTGGCACTTTCTATGTCTTTCCCTTTGATGTTTGGTGCTTTACCTTTCTCTTCTTATCACTTCTCCTCCCCAAAAACACACGTGTGCACATGCTGAGGCTCTCAAATACAAGCAATCATTCACACACATACACACACACACACACACACACACACACACACACACACACACACCCACACCGTCCCTCTTCTGTCAGGTATTTATTACACTTAGAAATGACATTTCCTGTGACTCTGTGCTTTCATATGACCAATTTTTAAATGAAATCAGTGCTCCTGATGTTTGTCTTTGAGCTAATGCATTTTTAGCAACATCAGGGGAGGACAGCATGCGGGGCAGTGAGGGCTTAGTGATGTAATATGTTGTGTTTGCAGTTATGAAACACTGAGTAAATGTTTGTCTGCGAACCACCGCAGCAAACTGAAGCCAGTCGAGCTGTTTTTCCCTCGAGCCTGGTGTCGTATAGTATGAACTATACCACATTGCAGAGCAGAAGCCAAAGAATGTGAAAAGTCAATAAAGTAAATAACCAAACGAAGAGATGAGAGTCAGCCCAGAAATCATCCCACGCAATCTTGAGCGAGGGAGGAGAGCTCCACTCTCCACCTATGTTTTCCCCCGTTAACATCTCCACTGCAGAGCTGGAGAGATTAAAAGCCGCTCTGCGCAGTCCGAATGGAGCTGCCTTACTTTATTTATTAGCTAGATTTATTTATTAATTTTCAAAGTAATGCATCACCGAAGTGCAGTGATAAAAACCCAGCCATGGAGCGAAAAACAAGACCAAGGTCTGCATCTTAATACCCTGATAGAACCCACAAGTGTCTGTCTAAAGGTTACTGGCCTCATGCTGGTGACTCAGGCACTTGTTGCCGTGGCCCAGCTGAATTCACACAGTTAAATGAGGGATATCGACATGAAGTGTGTGAGTCACTAAATTGCAGCCTTTTTCAAATGGTGCTGTGCTGTAGATGTTCATTTTCCTCGACTAAGCTCAATTGCCTCCGTTCTGCTGCTTCTAAATGTCAGTGGTGGACAAACTGAAATGCCAACAGAAACTCTGAAATATTACTTTATACTTCACAGCCTGCATACAGAAGGTCTGACCCAGGGATCATTGCATTTACATGTCAGGCTTTTCATCCAGACTGACTCCATGCAACATAGAGTAAGAAATAAATAAGCAAGAAACAAATGGAGCAAAGAAAAAAAAAAGAAAAATGGGGCAAAGGGTAATAAGGTGGCAAATGCAATATCTCATCCACAAAACATTCAGAGGTTAACATTTTCTCTCCTCTAATTCTGCATCGTGTAACACATCACCATTTGTCTATCTCCCCTTGGTTTTTTAGTAAAATTCATAGTAATAAACAGAAGCTACTGAGGAGGTGTACCACTCGGAAACATAGGTACACAGCATTTCTGCTCCCGTGTCACATGACATTTTTCTTTGGGAATGCTGACTAATTCTTGGTGCATGGGTATCTGTAGGAGGCTGTGCAGCCTCGGAGAGGGCAGAGCCAGTAAATCTAGCAGGGAGACATTAGTCGCCTTTATAGTAGCACACTATCTGCCTCTGTTTGATCTTTGCCTGAGTAATGCGCTCCTTCTGCCTGTTGTGATTTTGGTTTTAACCACATTTACTATAAGAACATTTGTGCCAGGTGTCAGTTCCCGTTAACGAGACATGAAAATGAATTTGCGTTAGAGTCTGTTGTTATGGTGGCGTTGCATCTAAACTCCTGTCACACTCCACTTCCCGCTTCCCTGATACAAACTTTAGAATATCCCCTGCACTAGTTATGACATGTTGCCGTCACTCACACACACGTATCACATGTGTCTCTATAGACACAATAACTTTAACAGATAAGTCTGGTGATATTATATGTTTTTTATTTCCAACAAATCCAATGAAAAGACCAAAACTAGCAATGAATCAGTGAGTGAATCACACTGGGCAACATGTTCCTTCATTACCATGAACATGACAACTGTAATTTGTTTTGACTCAATCCCACATGCACCATCCTGCTGTTGTTAACACTCTCTAGTGTATGAATCTGCAGCTGAAAGTAGCTCAGTTTACAAATGCACCAATTTATACAAATACAATTGCACCATTTGTACTTTCTTTTTGAAACTACTGTATATACTATGTGTGTGAACCAATTTACATTTTCAACAAGAACCAGTGGGAGCAGAGTCAGAGAGTACTGACAGACACATTTTTAGTTTTGGTCTTTGATTTGTTGACAGTAAGAGTAAAAGAGGACAAACTATCACCTGCCCGATCCTTTGAAGTAGAACTGTACATGTTCACTCCAACATACAGGATAGAGGACCACTTCAGTGACTGCATTTAGATGAGCCATGCCTGTTGCCTGTGCACTGCCTTTGCATGCAGTCGTTGCAGCTGCACAAACACATAATCATCCACCTCCTGACTTCTCATCGTCCTGGTCATTCACTTTCCACAAAGTAATTACCAATTATTTTCTTCCATTACTCCGCCCTGTCGTGACACTTTAACCAAGGTGCAATAAATCCTTTAAATGAAGATTTTCTGTTGTGTATGGTAAAGTGACATATGATATCAGAAAAATCAACTATAACAACATATAACCATTTGATACAACAATGGGACTGTTGCTGTAGGCAACATGCTCACTAACTGGTCACAGAGAACGAGATACTGTAGCTGTTATACAGTGGGTCCAAAAGTGGTCTCAGACTGTTGGACCCCACTGTAGATGCACACATCCAGGCACAACTCAAACACACAGCTGAAGCATCATACCTAACCCGAGCTTGCATTTTTGTAATGCTTTAATGCTGCAATGCATGTTGGTCTTTCTCCATCTTGTGCTGCAGCTGTTCATCCTTGTATTGGTAGGTAAAGTTCTGGATGATGGTTTTCCATGTGGTTAAATCTTGCAAGGAAAATGCATTTTGCCAAAAGCTTTTGATAATTTATATTGTTGTTCTGAAACTTATATCATTAACAAATCTTTATCTGTCTGTCATTCCACCTCTTCACTACACCTCTCCCTTCTTATCCCTCTCACTCCAACTCGCCCTCTGGACCATTATTCATCCCAACTTCACTCCACAGCCAGAAGTTGAGCTTCAAGGAGCGGGTGAGGATGGCAAGCCCCCGAGGTCAGAGCATCAAGAACAGGCAGACGTCTTCTGTGAATGACCGGCGGTCACCGGTGGCTGAGGCCGGAACAGAGGGCACCAGCCCGGCTAAGGTACAGAAGAGCTGGAGCTTCAATGACCGCACGCGCTTCAGACCTTCACTCCGCCTTAAGAGCCAATCCCGCTCCACCACTGATGGTAAGTGACTCCGTCCTGCCGTTAAGAGTGAAGTAGAATTTATGAGACGATAAATAGTGTTTTGATGCATCTTAAGTGCAAAGAAAATCCAAAAATCATATTTGAAAATATCTTAAAGGAATTTTTCAAAATTTTGATAAAATACATGTACTCAGTATCTTGCTGAGAAGATCAATACCACTTATGTCTGTCCATTCAGAAAAGACTGGAAGCAGGGAGGACTAGCTGTCTTAGCTCTGATTAAAGGTTAAAATGTTCCACCTATAAGCACCTCTTAAACTCACCAATTAACATGCTGCTCTGGTTTGCTTTGTACAAGTTTGTCCAAGTGTAAAAACCAGCTGGGCAAGCTGTTTCCCCTGCTCCCAGACTGTATGCTAGCTCAGGTAGCCCCTTCATGGCTGCAGCTTCATACTTAACAGCTAGAAATGAAAGTGGCATCAATCAAACTGTCAACAAGAACGCAATGGGTTTTTTTTATTTCAAAAATGTTGAACCATTCCTTTAAGTCCAAGCAGTTTCACTACATGTATTGAAATGACGCTTATTGGCCGACCGTAAAACCCACCAGAACTGGTTTTACCCACTAATTCAAGCAGCCGAGTGGAGGAATGCTAATGGTTGCTTTCACTTCCTTTCTTTGGCCTAGCAGTGCCGGCCTGGCAGGCCCTCCTGGGTAACAGCCAGTTGGTGTTTGTGGGTTGAGTGGTGGATTGATGGAGGGTGGGGGTGTTTGAGCTCCAGCAGCCATATGGGGTGTCAGAGCCCGCCAGCTGGCTGTGGCCTGTTGGTGGAGAGGAATCAATGACCAAGCTAGCCAAAACCATACTGGTTGGCTGGTTTGCCACGCTCTATCTGATCGTTCACTGACATGTTGAATGAGATGGTAGAGGATTGGAAATGTTTTCCTTTCATTATGGCTTAATTAGAAGTGAAACGAGAGGTGTTTTTAGTGGAAAATGTTTGTTGTATTTAATGGAGGAAATTATTAATCAGCCCTGTTTAACATTTTCATCTGGTGACTCAAACCAAGTCTATTTCTGTCTTAATAATCAGCAGGTTTGACTTAGTGTATCACACAACACTTGAGCACATACATGCTGTGCACTATTAAGTGATACTTACCAAGGTAATTTGCAATATTTGGTTCAACAGAACAAGTAGCTAGACTCTGCAGTCCACAGGTGTTGTAACTCAGGAGGCCCATAAACAGAGCTGTCACAAAGTTGCACTGTTAGTAATATATCTGCAGGCACACCAGAGGCCTGTTCTTTAGACAGCAGCTCAAAACTGTTTTTCTCTCAGTCTATCAGATCAGTCAACTTCATTCCAGTCAAATTCAGTCAGTGTATTTTGCCCTATTGCAACCTGATTAATCCCCAATATCAATGTCATCAGATCTTGAGAAAAATCAGTTAACCTTTTTACTTAACAAAATTAAGAGTAACGCAGTTCATGCAGCTAGATTTCAGCTTTGCGACACCCTTAATTTAAGTTTCTTAAAGCAGCACTAACACATATAATATTATTACATAAAACCCAGATAGCAAAAATAAATCTGGCCCACACTTGGGTCATATGCTTGTTTTATTCTGGACCAGTATACACCCGGTTCTGCAGCCCGAATCTGGGCCATATACAGTGTGATTGTCAGATGCTATAGAAAATTTTCCAGCCAATACCAGAGGAAAACAGCCCGAATCTGCCCAGGTGTGGAAGGATATGGGCAGGACTTGGGCCGAGGACCCAGGCATATGTTGGGCCAGAAGTTTCATTTTGTTAACTGGGAAGGGTTCGCTTGTAGTGATGAACCCATAGAGAATTATCATTTACCATTAGCAAGGGTCTTCACACTCATTGTTTTGGTTTTCAGGCTCCCGGTATCATTCACCGTCCTTATTCATCAAGTGAACACAAACACGACTCCAAATGAATGGCTATGTGGCTCGTTGTGAGCTGGATGTGAATGGGCAACTGTTTGCCAACACATTCTCTCACCAGAAATCTAATAATGCAGCCCTAAAGTTTTCTTGAGCATCATATAACAATGCATAAGAAAGTGACATGGATTTATGAATTTCATCATTGCTTCTGGCAACAATTAGTTTAAATACTGAAATGCTGCTAAGATTGTGATTTGCAAGTGATACAATAATCAAGAAAGTTAAAACTTCCCTGTTCTACAACCATGCAGAGAAGACTGATAATAAAATCAGATGCTTCTTCGCAGGTAGGAGGATTCTCATAACTGGCTGCATATAAACTGGGGTTTTAGAGTAGTAAAGTCTCTGCCTCACAGTAATCTTTTTTTCCTGTAAAATGCTGTTGGTGACATAAATTGGTCTGCTCAAGGAACAAAATCTGAATCCTTTCTGTGTTCTCTCTCCTGAGCAGCAGACTCCAACATGACAGGGGAGGACGGCTTCGATGAGAAGGGTTGTCACTGTGAGATCTCAGTGGAGGACTTGCTGCCCTCAGTCAAGTCTGTCATTAGAGCTGTCAGGTGAGGCAAAGGAAACAAGATGTCCTCCATCAATCCATTTAATACTGTATTTTTCTGCTGCCAAGGTTGCATGCAAACAAACCTTGATTGTAACCCCCTGGCGCTCAGCAGCTCTCCTGATTGAATGAGCTCAGGGGATTAAAGTGACTGGAAGATGATTCTTTTATTTTTAGATCGTTTTTGGTGCATGTGATTGGATAAAATGTTGAGAGAGAGGTAATATGGTTTGTGGGAGCTTTATCACTGCGAAGCTATGTAAGGTGATCATGTCACAAGGACACAGTGTGTGTCTTAGTCAGACGCAGTTTTAACAGAAACTGTAAGTTTGGGTTGAACCTGTGAGAATGAAGTCATAAAGGTCCCATATATATAAAGTGAGATTTCCATGTTTTTTAAAATTATAAAGCAGGTCTAGGTATACTGTGAAAGTATCAAAGCGCTAGGTCCCCAGAAATGCACACAACCTGTATTCAGAAACTGAGCCTTAAAACGAGCCGTCAGGACTTCTGTAACTTTGTGATGTCACAACAAAGCAGTCACTGCTATTACTACAAAGCCAACGTTAGCATTTACAGCTGTTTACTTACCAGTCTAGAAGAATGTTGCAAGTTCAGCATCAAACTTTATTGCTTTATTCACCAAGAGTTGTCTCCAGAGGTGGAAAGAAGCTCTCTTGTTTTTCTTCTGTTTCTATCAGTTCTTTTCTTCTACTAAAGTTAGCATGCTAACCAGCTAGCCCCAGCCTGGCCTGCCTGTCACATCCCTTTTCAATACTGTAGCATCCGGTCTGCCCTGAAGAAGTAGCGCCACTCAGGGGATGTATTTTAATATTTTGTTTTGTAAACGCAACAATGGGTGAACCACTCTGCACGACTGGTAAGTAAACAGCCGTTAATGCTAACATCGACTATGTAGCGATAGCAACACTTACAAAAAGCTCCTTTAACTTGTCCTAGTGACAGCAACCAGTCCATAGTTTCATTCAGCTGCATTCAAGAATTGTTTCCCTGCACTCTATTTTAAGGCTCCGTTTTATTGCTGTCTCTCCTTGCCGGCCCCTTCCTCCCGCCACAAGGACTCAAACTCTCAGCCAAATTCCCTTGAATTTAGCATTGAGGCTCCACAGTTGCATAAATTTAGAATTTTTTTCACAGCAATAGTTTTAGACACACACACACACACACACACACACACAGCTAAAAAAAAAAAAGCCGGGGACTACCTCACTGGATGTTTTTCTAAGGTCCACTGAAGTGATTGCTCAGGTGTTGTGACTGTTTGCATTAGTGTGAAGGTAATGTTGTAGTTGGCATGCAGTGACACATTTTATGCGCCTTTTTAAAAACCAGAAAAACAAAGGAAAGGTTTGCTGAGTTTTCATTAGCTGCAGTCTGTGAAATATTTAAGGTTGATGTAGTCACCACCAGTCATCTGTTCTGACTGCATCAGAGCTCCCCCTTGTGGCTGTTCTGTGAATTTCTCTGCCGTTCTGTGCAGGATTATGAAGTTCCATGTAGCCAAGAAAAAGTTTAAGGAGACGCTGCGTCCTTACGATGTGAAGGATGTGATTGAACAGTACTCGGCCGGTCACCTGGACATGCTGTGTCGCATCAAGAGCCTGCAGACCAGGTAGGAGTAACAACAGAGCACGCACACTCACACACAGCATGACGACATCATCAGCTGACAGTTTTCATTGCTGAAGTGTTTGCTGTCAAACTAAGGCTGTTTGACCACACTGTAACTGATTCATCTGTGTCTGTGTGTGTATGTGTGTGTATGTGTGTATGTGTATATGCATTTATGTGTGCACCCGCACTCATACCTTATAAATGCATGGGTATATATTACGCTAATGTGTGTCTGTTTGGTCTTTTACATTGTGTATGTGTGCATATGTATGTGTGTGTTTGTATGTGTGTGTGTGTGCATGTGTTTGCTTCCCTCACAGGTTGGACATGATTGTAGGCCCACAGCCCCTGAGCAGCAGAGCCAAGACCTTTTCCTCCCCCTCCCTCCCTTTCTATTACAGCCAGGGCAGAAAGAACTCCACTCAGGGGTCAGAATATGCCCCCTCCCCCCTTCACACCACCCCTCACATGCCACATGGGTTCAGTTCACTTCAGTCAGTCAATTCAAGAGGTCGTTCGTCCTCAAAAATAGGAAAACTGCAATTTTAGAACGTGTATGAAGTTTCTTCTTTGAACTGATTGAGGATAGAAGTGAAATGATCCCACAGCCTCTCCTCACACATCTCCATTGCTCCTTAACACGTCTGTCCTGGATGTGCAGTCATCCACTAACCGAACACTAACAGAACTCTACAATACATTGACTCTGGTTGTAGCTTTTCCTCTGATGAATTCTGGGACACTCTCACAAAGTTGCAACCTGATGTTAACACAGATCATACAGAAACACCTCCCATAACACACACACACACACACACACACACCACACACACACACACACACACACACACACACACACACACACACATACAAACTAAATTCTCTAAGTGCAACTGTGACTTTTACCTGCCATCACTGCTGTAACAGCGCCCCCTGCTGTCGCCAATTGTTCATTGAAACTGCTGCATGCAGTTTATCTCATGCAGGAGGTGCTGAACAGACAGGAAGAGGCAGGTCTAGCAAAGTATAGAATTTTTTGACAAAATAATCTGAACTCAGTTAGGTCATCTCCTTGCACCTTGTTCTTCTCCAACATGGTTTTCTCACTGCACCCAACTCCTAATATTACAGTCAGTTTACAACTGCAAATGCCCCTTTTTTCTACACTGAGTACATGAACTCAACCAAGAAACAGAGTTAATCTCGCATCCAAAATGCACTAATTCAACCACATTACTTCATTCATATGTCAAGATCATCTCTTGTACCAGAACAATGCCAAATCCAAGTGGCTGTATGTATTTGGCATAGTGATTTCACAAAGATTCCACCGAGTGAGGTGGAAGGAAAAGTGACACCATCCACTGATAGGCTGTAAACCAGTCTGTGACCGGGCAAGAAATGTCATCTCATACAATTAAGTAAAACTTCTGGATCCAGCCTCACTTCTCCTCTTCCTGAAAATCAAGCAGAAGTTTAGTTTCACTTTTACACTAGTATGTAAACATGGTAAAAGTTTTTTTGTGGTGGTTGAGTTTGAGTGAGAAAATTCATGAATTTTGAAAGATGTGGTGATTGTATGCATTTTCTATCAAAGCAGTGATTTATTGTTGTGTTGACTGGGTGAACAGTTTTGAAAAAAGTGAATTCAATATAGAGAAATGTGAGTGAGCAATTGTAGAAACCTGTAGTGGATTGAAATTGAGATTTATTTGTATTTTTTGTTGCTTATTTTCAGAAAATTTGGTTAAAATTTGTGTTGCATTTAGATGGAAATCACAAATCACCTTTTGAGATAATGTCTTCACCTGTTATGACCATATCTAGGGGCAAACTCATTCAAAGAAAGCATAAAAGCACATATTCAAGGAAAACACACATTTTCAGATGCAAGTCTTGTGGGTGTTGGAGGATCTTGTCAAAGCTTTTAACATTGATTTTCTCAAAAACGTTGGTGCTGGTATGACTGCATGACAAAGCCTTGGCTTACACCTGTCCTGATTAACAGACTTTATTAACCAGATTCTACTGAACCTCACTGGATTGAGCAGGGACAGTGTTTATGTAAGAGACAAACACACTGAATTTGGATAATATGCTGTAAAAGCAAAAAGAATAGAAGATTCTACTCAAGTCAGAAAAAAGCAAACCTCTTGTTAACGGTTTGAATAACAAGAAACAGATTTAGTAACATATCATTATTATATGATTGGTAGTATTGTTTCATGTTGCATACACTACTTGTCAAATCCAGTGAGGAAGTGTAACCTGTCATTTGCTTGTACAGTATTTGTTGGAAAAGAAAGTGGGCTCATGGTAACTGTTGCTATTTCAATCTTCCTTCCTCTCTGTCGGCTGCCTTGTTGATTTCTACTTCGTCACTCTTTTTCTTTTTATCATTAATGTCTTATTGTGTTTGCATGTGCTGTGTGTGTGTGTGTGTGTGTGTGTGTGTGTGTGTGTGTGTGTGTGTGTGTGTGTGTGTGTGTGTGTGTGTGTGTGTGTGTGTGCGTTCCAGAGTGGACCAAATCCTTGGGAAGGGCCAGATCCCTCTGGATAAGAAGATTCGAGAGAAGCTGCTGTCTGATGGCGATATATTAGAGGACATGAGCATGCTGGGTCGCGTCTGTAAGGTGGAGCGGCAGGTCCGTGTGTTGCTTCTTGTTTTATGTTTTGTTCTCTTATAGTGGTCCTCTCCTATTGAAGTGCAGCATCCTATAACTGATAACTGAGACAAATAACATAAGCCAGTTAATTAAACTAGGCCTTTATAGTGAGGTAATATATCATAGTATCAGTATGCTAAAGACTGTAATAAGTTTTGGTATTAAATATAAGTGTTCAATCAATAAGTATTCAATCTTATGTGATTTCATGAGGATTTAAAGGGTCCAACACTTCAGTTTTCATTCCAAAACCTAAAGGAATTATGGGATATATGCTTATTTGCTTTCTTTCTAAATGTCACATGAGAAGATCAATGCTAATCCTGTGTGTGTACATTAAGCACAGAGCTGGAGTCACGACGTGGTTAGCCTGGCTTAGCATAAATACTCGAAACAGAGGTCCAACTCCATACTTTATGAGTACGACAATTTCGGTAACTTTGCTAAACTCTGCTCTTTTCGACTGTAATACTATGAATTTCTTCCAGGGGAGACTCTCTGATAATGTGCATTCCTCCTTACGCCACCAGCATATCGATTTCAAAGTTTTTATAATCACATACCAAACTTTACATAGTGGCTTTAAAATACCCACCCTCCACACTAATTTGCTTTTCTTTCTGTCATATCTCTACACTCTATCTCTTTCCCTTTTCTCCTCACAGGTCCAGTCGATTGAGTCGAAGCTCGACTCCCTGCTCGACATATATCGGCAGGTTCTGCGTAAAGGCTCGTCTTCTGCCCTCACGCTCTCTTCTCTGCCCCTGTTTGAGCTGGAGCAGACCTCTGACTACAACTCCTCCGTCTTCAGCAAGGACTTGTCCTGCTCCACCCAGGTCAGCAGCAGCGGAGCGCCTCCCCCTGGTGGCTGTGTCACACACTCCACCGCCAACTCCCACCTTTCCCAGGGCGGACTCCACCTCATCCTGGCACCACCCAATGAGCTCAACCTCAATCTCAATGTCTCCTCTACCACATCTCCCTCAGGCCTTGCTTCTTCCTCTTTTAGTCCATCACCACTGCCCCATCATCATCATCATCACCACCACCATCATCATCCTCATCATCCCTACCATCATCATACCCAGGCTCAGGCCACCACGCCTGAAAGTGGAACTGATGAGGCCGTGGGGAGCTCCCCGCCCATCCTCACCCCAAATAGCATCAGCAGTGGAGTGGGTGGAGGAGTAGGAGACAGAGGCTTTCCTCTGCTGCCGAGGCTTCCACCACCACTCCCTCCCAGCCGAAGCGGTGGCCCAAGCAACTTGGTGCAAGTGACGTCCACAGAGGCATCCCCTGACATAGAGGACTTTTGTGGAGGTCTAGGGACAAAGATGGAGGACAGCAGTGTCAGGGAGGACCTAGGCCTTGGGTTGGGGCTGGGAAGACTCGGGCAGCAGCTAAAGAGCAGCACCAACAGCAATGGCAGGCTAAACACTAAGGAGGAGGGCTCCTGGAGGAGGCATATGAGCCTGGAGCTGGAGCCCCTGGTGCCGCAAGCCCTGGGGTGCTGCTCTGGCCCCAGGCAGACGGACCGAGGCTTGGGCAAGTCCATGTCAGTGCAGGACCTGATGCAGGCACCTCCAGGGGCTGTCCAGGACTCCCACCACACCTACAGCAGGCCATCTCCAAGTCCCAGTACAAGCAGTGACTCCCCCATTGGCTTCCACAGCTGTAGCCAAGATCCTGGGGGAGGAGGGGGTGGTGGTGGTGTAGGCAGGAGTGGTGGAGGCGGATGGGGTGAGGAGGACCTCTTTATCAGTGACAGAGACATAGAGGCACAGGGATTTTGCTTCCTGTCACAGGGGACTGCTGAGTCCCACCGCTACTCCTCTGAGCTCCTGAGGACGAGGGGCAGGGCAGGGTCCCGGGGCTCTAACCATAGCCCGGCCACTGCCCACCCATCCTCACCCCCTGCAGGCAGCACCGAATTGCTGAACATGCCGCACGTACGGCTAAAATAGACCCAGCTACAAATTTGGAAGGCACGTAAATCTCACCTCACGGAGACGGATTTTATCCTTTTTTGGATGGAGCGGGAGAGTGGGACTGTATCAAGGGGTACTTTTTTTTTTTTATTCTTTTTTTTTTTATTTTGTCAATTTTCATTTGAACCATTTGATAAGAATCACAGTATTTTCATACAGGCTGATCACATGTCGTTGCACGAGTCACTCTTTGTTTTAAAGTATGATGGACACATCTGAGATAAAGATGGGGCCTTGTAAAAGAACGCAGAGAGAACACAGACCCCAAAAACCTGTGAAACCAACTAAACTTGGCCCCATTAAGACAGTTGGTTGATATATGACCTTGAGACACCGCATGAACACTGCATGTTTTCAGTCCTAGGTACTCAGATTAGCAAGATACAGTTTACACAGAAGACGTGGACACCTAACATCTAATATCGTTGTTTATTTACCTTTTTAGTGGCCTTTAATGAACACCATTTCCCATAAACTCTAAACATTCGCAGGCAAAATCTCACAGCTTAAAAGAAGAGGCAGGTCCACGAGTGAGTTGAAGGGTTGCAGCAAGTTCAAACCATGGATGTAGTAACAGCAGGAGAGAGAGAGAGGAGTGGAAGCTGTAGAGGTTTTACACAGTAGAGAACTACAATATTGAAAGAATGAATTTAGAAGATAGCATTGGTGAGTTTTATGGATGGACAAAACCAAGTCACAATGATGATGGAGTCCCTGTTTTAGCTTTATTTCAGGAGAGCTGTAGTCTTTTAACGTGACGTGCCAGATGGTTTGTCACACAGAACCGTCTGGGGAGGCTTGTTTGGAAACTGTTTCAGGGCAGGCGCTTTCAAGAAATACTTTGTAGGTGATTAGATGAACTGTCTATCAGAAGCTAATCTCCAACCAGTCAGATTCTACACCGTTCCCATTTTTTTCTCTGCCACCAGAGCCAGTCGGTAAATCAAGCTCAACAATCAAGCACGAAACATCTTCTCCATCGAGAGACTTCAATGGCGTTCTTTGTTCTTCTTTCAGTTTTCGGGATCGGGTTGGGTCAGTGAGGGCTTATTGCATATTGTGATTGGCCAGTGAGCCTAGTCCCAGCACACGCTCTCATACACACCTCAAATGAAAGGCATACAGAGAGGACCAGCCAAGAGACGAACTATGGATTTTTTGATGGTCCACTGAGCCACCAATGCGGTGCGATGGCCAGTCCGACGGTGACAGGTCTGTTGTCAATGTGTTTGTGAGACAGAGAGAGCCGGGCAAGGAGCGCCTGAACGAATCAATGGGCTGCGCACAGCTCCGCTCTAATGAAATAAGATTTTAGCCATTTGGAATAGTTTTTTTTTTTTTTTTTTTTTTTTTTTTTAAAGAAAATCAATATGTGATGGTCTATGTTGATATTGTGGCAGGCAACCACAAATAAATCAATGTATGGGAAACTCTGCTCACTATTGCCAAATGTTTCATTCTCTGTTCTTGCCACTATACCTATTTTATTTCCAAAACATTTCAGAAAACCAAATTAACTCCTTATGTTTATATCCTAAAATAATACATCTCATTACTGTCCTCAACCACTGACTTTGGTTGCCCCAAGTCTTTAAAAGGTACCACATCATGAAACAGTGAACATGCAAGTTTTAGCTCCTAAACTACAGTTCATTTATACTTAAAACGTTTTCTGCAGTCTCCGGCATCCACTGGTTTTCATTCATTTCCATACAGTAAATGAATTAGCAGAGTAATTAGTAATAGTGAACGTCAGATCATTTTTGTCAGTTTTGCATTTCGGAGTATCGGAGTTTTGCAGTTTAAGCACAGATAGTTCTGTCAAGTGTCCTTCGCATGCCATAACAATGAAGTCATTAACAGAAATTAATTAAAACAAGTTTCTGCCAACAGATGTTTATATTACACTGCAAACAATATCAAATTTATGAAACAGCATGTGATTTGTAGTAAATATGCTAAAACATGCAAAACCGCAGGATTGGTCCCTTTCAGTTAAACTTTCAATTGGCGTATCTTATTTTGCCAAACATAATAACCTGTAACTGAGGAGAACAGCAGGAAAGACCAGACAGTCAGTGCTGCTGTAGCTGCCAAATATCTGGATGCTTACCGAAGCCACTTGTGCCAAGTCAGCTCCGGTATGAGGTGCATCATGTTGAAAGCACATGCACACATGTATACACCTGTATATGCACATGTACAGATAAGAATGCCCATTACACGCACAGCTGTGCAGCTGTTACATTACATGTCCATTATGCTGTGGAGAATTTTAGGCACAGTCCAGAGGAGAGAACAGGAAGCAGCTGTTGCTTACTTCACACACCGACCGGTGTCCAGCTGACAACAGCCGTGGATTGAAACACATCTTGAATGTCATTTCTTGGTTTAAAGGACAGTTTATGTTAATTTGTTTCTTATCAAAGCACTTCATATTGGTTCAGAATCAGACTCAATGAAAGAAATATTCAGAAATCTAACTTTGTATTACATTTATCTTTTCACCACCGTTTCTACCTAAAAAGAAGGTATGCTATTTAAATTACAATCAATGTTTGCTTTTTTTGCTTTTTTTTTTTTTTTACCTGTAATGTTGGATTATTTTTGCTTGCTGCAATGGAATGAAATGGTCTCACTGCAGAATGTATTGCTTATTTCATTATTAATATGAGCAGAACATCTATTTCTCGAACTGCCGAGCAGTGACATCGAATAGACTAATGACCAACTTCCTCTCCCTGTTGCATGGTGAAGAATCAAGTGCATCAGGTAAGGTTAAGTGGTTTTCTCAAGTTGTAGGAAAATAATGACAGCACCACAAATGCAGGTAGAAACTACTCATAAAGCATTCAAAGCCTCGCTGGTGAATTATCACCTGTAGCTAGCAGTAGATCAGTAAATTCTTAAGACTTAAAACCAGATTATATGAAGGAGGCCTGGGTCAGTTTGTTTTAAAGAAGTGGATTTTACTTTCCTTAAGATATTTAAATATACTTTGCATGAAGGGGTTGTCATATCCAAACCTATTTATACCTGAGAGTTAATGCCACATCATCAAGACAAATCACTATTTATGGTTCAAATTGACTGCAGTGAAAGTAAAAACAGATCCCAGCTCTGCGGTCTAGTAAAAAGCTGCAGTACATCCAGTATATTGGTGCCTTGCTTTTGTGGTACATATTCATCTCCATATCTACAATTTCCTGAGAAGCGCATTGGGTTCCTCTGAACAGAAATGGTTGCACTGTCTCCATTTTCTCTCCCTGTAAATGTTCCAACTTGAGGCATTACACAGTTTTCTTATTCAGCGAGCGTTTTGCTACAGGGCGTAAAACAGGCATTTGACATGTTACCATTCTCTCATTTCTTTTAATTTATTTAAAAATGTGCACATATTTACACACTAGTAATAATCTGAGATTTATGAAGCCTGTAATGTAATGAAATGCAAGTGGACTTTTATTCTCATTCATCAATAAAGGAAATTCTACGAAGACTTTTTTCGCTTTCCCATCTTCTTTCACTGAAACTTTCCATTGTCTGGGACTCCGCAATCATAACAGGAACAAAGACATACTGTTTAAACATTACTTTATTATATTACTTTTATGAACATATGGTCACAAACAACAGTGATTAAGGTTCATGAACCTAACTGTAACATTCAACAGAGCTACTGCAAGGGAGCTTGAGTCAAGCAAAGTGCTAGGCATGAAGATTTCAGGTATCAGACAAAGAGTTTCTGAAGCTTGTTTCTCTAAGGTGCAAACAGGAACATGCAGCAGATCTACATCTGGCTAGTAAGTATATCTCTTAACGCTAGAACACAGAGCATTACTTAAACAAGGACCTGGCAAAAGACCGTCTCTGCCTTGTTACTGGTGCTAAGCCGTCAAGTTCGTTGGCCAGATCAATGAGCGGCTTGATTTTAACTACAACAGCACACAACCAGAGAGCTGTAACACAAATTTGTTGTTCTGCCACAAACTGCATGACAATAAGACCTACATATAACAGTGTTTCAACATGTTATACACTAACTGTGTGGTAGTTATTTTTTTCCTTCGTCTGCTTTTGCGATGCATTGTGATAATAGCCCAGACACTGACTATGGTGTGCAGAAGGGGCGGGTTGCTAGTGTGTCTTCGGCCAAGGAGAGCGTTTGGGGCAGCAGCCCAGCACAACGTTCATTTGGCCTTCTGTGCCTTCTGTGCTGACTTGGTGATCTTACCGCTGGTGGGGGCTTTCTTTTCCACTCCCTTAATCACTCCCACTGCCACTGTCTGACGCATGTCACGGACTGCAAACCTCCCTGAGGAACCATCATGGAGAAAATATTTGTTATTCCTGATTATAATTTAAATTCACATCAAGATAGAGGTTAATGTTTGATTTTAATTCACACAATAAATAATACAGTAGTGTCACAGTTTGACTCACAAACAGAAATTCTGTTGCAGGTCAGTAAACTCACCCAGGGGAGGGTACTCAGAGAAGCTCTCCACACACATGGGCTTGCCGGGGATCATGTCCACAATGGCAGCATCTCCAGACTTCAAGGACTTGGGGTTGTCCTCCAGCTTCTTACCAGAGCGACGGTCGATCTTTTCCTTCAGTTCAGCGAACTTGCATGCTATGTGTGCAGTGTGGCAGTCCAGCACGGGGGCATAGCCAGCACTGATCTGCCCGGGGTGGTTCAGGATAATCACCTGGAGGACACCAGAGACAGGTAGGGGCACATGCAGAACCACAGACTCATGAACATGCATATTTTATGCAGCAGTGATGTGAACATTTAGAATTCCCTTTCAAAACTAAGTCCTGTTTGTAAACCTGAGAGGTGAAGCTGGCTGCCTCCTGTGGTGGGTCAGTCCTGCTGTCCCCAGCCACGTTGCCACGGCGAATATCCTTGACAGACACGTTCTTGACATTGAAGCCTACATTGTCACCAGGTAGCGCCTCAGTCAGGGCCTCGTGATGCATCTCCACAGACTTAACCTCGGTGGTCACGTTGACAGGAGCAAAGGTCACCACCATGCCCGGTTTTAAGATTCCAGTCTCTACTCGGCCCACAGGTACGGTACCAATACCTGGCACAGAGGAATTATTAACTTTACTGTCTGTACTGACAACTTTCTGTAAAACAACTGCATGAATAGACTGATTCTTTCAGGTGCGGATACATGAGTACAAAACGGGACAGACGCTCATTATAGGACATAATAACCCAGTGGGAATTATTTCAAGACCTCATTTAGCTCTGCTCTTTTTGTCACAATGTGCTCTCATTCGCTAAAAACTCTCACCACTGGTGCCACTGACACTTTAGAAGAGCTTGATAATTGGAGCACTTAAAACTTTTGTTTGTCCTCCCAACCACAAATCAAACAGCCATCACATTTACAGACGCCCACACCGACCGTGTCCTCACCTCCAATCTTGTAGACGTCCTGCAGAGGCAGGCGGAGGGGCTTGTCGGTGGGGCGGGTCGGAGGCTGGATGGCATCCAGTGCCTCCAGCAGTGTAGTGCCCGAGGCATTACCATCTTTACGGTTGATCTTCCAGCCCTTGAACCAGCTCATCTGTGGAAGGAGAGACGCTCAGTTTTACCTCAGCAGCTGCTACTTAGGATGCAAAAGTGATGTGTGTATTTGAGGTTATGCATATGCAACAACTTACTTTTATTAATTAGATTTGGAAACGGAATCATAATGAAGATGTACCCTAATATAAAAACTGAGGTCGGTGTATACAGTACTGTCTGGGAATACCATGCATAATTGTTATTATACAAATCTACAATATCATACCCAGAGTATAATACATGTTAAGGCTCTCACAGCAGACTCACATTGGGGCTGGGTTCCAACATGTTGTCTCCATTCCAACCAGAGATGGGCACAAAGGCCACAGTGTCAGGGTTGTAGCCAATCTTCTTGATGTAAGTGCTGACTTCCTTCACAATCTCCTCGTACCGCTTCTGGCTGTAGTTGGGCTCAGTGGAATCCATTTTGTTGATGCCCACAATGAGCTGCTTCACTCCCAGGGTGTAGGCAAGGAGGGCGTGCTCACGAGTCTGCCCGTTTTTAGAGATGCCAGCTTCAAACTCGCCCACGCCTGCAGCCACGATCAGCACAGCACAGTCAGCCTGAAAAGGGCGAGGAGAAGGAGATGTGAAAAAGTCCTTCAACCAATCTGAGTTTTCCTCCTCCAGTACCTTTCTCTCTCCGTCAAGCATTTCCTCGTTTACTACGGTTCTCCCTACATTCCCTCTACCTGAGATGTCCCAGTGATCATGTTCTTGATGAAGTCCCTGTGTCCTGGAGCATCAATGATGGTGACGTAGTACTTGCTGGTCTCAAACTTCCAAAGAGAGATATCGATGGTGATGCCACGCTCACGCTCTGCCTTCAGCTTGTCCAGAACCCAGGCATATTTGAAGGAACCTTTTCCCATCTAGGGGATGTTTAGAGGAAAGTAAGAAAAGGACGTGTAACTTTTACTTTATATGATTTTTTTCAAAGCTATATAATACCATTGCTGATTTTTCATGCAACACAATCAAACTCTAAATAAATTTGTATGTACATAAAGGACAACTCTATAATACTTCCTTGTCTGACTACTGGAGAAAGGATGTTAATGGAGACTAAGATAATGAAAACATGTAAGTCATATATCTCAGAACTTGCATTACATTTACCTCATAGCAACCATAAGAGGAACCTAGAAGCTTTGACATTCAGTATCAGAACTGTACAATCATAATATTTCTTAAGTAATACATGACCTACACATAAATATTTATGATTACTTGTTGTATTGTCTACTCCAAATTGTACTACATACACCCAAACTTTCCATGTTGTATTTTCAACTTTTGTGTGCTGTAGGTCTGCTAGCAATGAATAATGCAAACTATGACCCAAAATATAGGATTGCTTGTAATTTAGAGAAGGTAGCTGCAGGCTATCTAGTCCACATATTAAGCTAAATTTATTAATGTGGAGCAATTAAACAGATATTACTGTACTACCTGTGCAACGACTGCGCTTACACAGTAGAAAATCATTAACATTATCATATTTTAAATTCAAGTAAGAGTAATATGAGTCATACCTCAGCAGCTTCCTTCTCAAACTTCTCAATTGTTCTCTTGTCAATGCCTCCACACTTGTAGATGAGGTGGCCGGTGGTGGTGGACTTGCCTGAGTCGACATGTCCTATCACCACAATGTTTATGTGGAGCTTCTCCTTCCCCATGGCAGCTCACCCTGAAAGATACTGAGAAATTCCAGCAAGCAAGAATCAACAACATCCAGTAAATGAGACAAGGTTAATGAAAAAATGTAATAAATAGTAGCCCTCTGCTCAAATCAAAGCGACACCACTGTCTTCATATTGAGATTGTGACCATCCAAACCTAGTACAGAGAAAGCACAAATGTTTGTGAGGATCATGGTACAAAGCAATATAATTACACTAGAAAATTCCAGGGAAACTTTGAGTGCCACGGGGGCTACTGCCGGGATGAGTACATGATTTATTTCCAGTGTTCAAAAGTCACCCTGATCATATTCTGGTTTTGAGAAATGTCTTGATATAAAAGACTCTGATATAAAACAATGTCACATCCCTCCATCATGTATTATGTGGGAAATGTCTCATATTCTGTCTTGTTTTTTTTAATAAAACAAGAGGCAACATGTCTTCAAACTGGCATTTAAAGGGTTAAAATCCTGAAAACTAATAATCATTTGGTAGGTTTGAGCAGAACTGAAGTGGTTTAAGAGATTTATGCAAAAAAAGCAGAAAAAAATATTGATATATGATGATTTTATACCATTTTCTTTGTGTGTCCTTTTTTGGACGCGAGGAACCCCAGAGGGTACAAAATGTGTTACCAGTGTATAATAGACCTGTAACAGTAACTGACATTAGATTTTAAAAATATTTTTAAAAAAAATGACACTTTCTTGCAGAAATCCATACCTTCAGCTGTAACACAGCCAAAATGATCAGCAAATCAAAAAAGAAAAGTGAAGAAAATGTCCAAAAAAGGACAGAGGGACCCCTGAGGGTTAATAAATCCCATGAACCGCTATTTAAATTACCACTATTATGTTTTTTTCTGTGCTAAATTTAACATTACTGGGGAGGAGAGCAACGCGACTAGAAGTGACAGCGAGAGAGGGCTAGTAGCTTCTCCTCTCCTCTGTCTCAGCGGAGACCGTCACAACTGCCTCGGAGCTGAGCACCCGTGGCACTAATAATGCAGGGTTGGAGCACCACGACTATATGCACTTATGTAGCCATGGTGACCAAACAATAATCAACATGGTACACTAATGCAAAGCTAATCAATAGGCAGTTGTTTTACAGACAGACAATCTAGAAAAAGGAGTATTCTGCTGATTATAATTTCTGACAAATGAATGATGATGATTTATTTTTAATGTTTATTTTTTGTTTGTATGAAATCTTGATTTGACTCAAAAACTGCAACATATCTTTGATTTATTGTTATTTTAATTCCAGGCACCTCTTTCCATCGTTTAAAAAAAAAGAAACTGGCAAAAGCTTAAAAAGCAACAACCAAGCGACATTCTCTAAAAGAAAGAACTTGTTACAGTTCCAAAGTTATTTAAAATAATTAAGCAAGAAATAGAATAGTGACAGCTGCTCTGTTGTTTGTGGCCAAACATGATAACAATATATACTAGAAATAAAACTCAAGGGGAGCACTGGACTAGGTCCTGGACCAGTCCTAGCCTGGTCAGATGCGTACACGAACTGATGAAGCCTCTTGGATGAGAGGTGAAACGTCTTCACAGACAAATAACCTAGTCCAGTTGTTTTCGATTTAAAAAAGATTTCCCTGTAGTTCCAAAGGCCAAACGCATGGTGCCGGTGGATGGATGGGTAGTTGGACAATCACATGAGTGACATTACAGTAATTTCTACCTGATTCAATTAAATTAAAAAAATTAAGAAAATTAAAATAACACATGGATCTTCTCGCCACATTGCCAGATTATGTTTCTTCACAATAGAGAAAATATTGTGTTGAAGCCTGAATTTTAGAACTGGTGTTTTTGGCAATGTGCTCACCTATACATGAATGGCGCTCTGCGTTCTAAGTAGTTTGGCACATACTCAGCACCAAGGGTGTAGGTTTGCATATGGATGCACATGTCGCATATGGATGCACATGTCGCAATTTGGAGTGAAGTCATATTTGATCTTTCCAAGAGGCTACTACTCAATGACAACTTATTTAGGCATGCTAGCATTTGATTTACTGAAAGGGCGGGGGCTATCTTAAGGCTCACATCATGTGGGAATATCACAGTGGTACCTAACTTCACCAGAAAAATGTCAACTGATGTTATTTAACCAAGTTAGCTAACGTAAACTAGCAAGATGGCCTTGGCTTCTGTCTTCTATGGGCTAGCAGTCAAGTCAATTGTCAAAAGTAAACATAAAATGGTGGATATGTCAAACTATGAGTTGAATTTCTTTAGAGAAAAGCCATGAAAATGTCAACATGAATTCTATGACTGTTTTTATGTCTTACTATACTATGACATTTTTATGTCCTACTATACTATGACTTTTTATACCTTACTGTAATATAATGTTTTTATGCTTTATTATACTATGTCATTTTGATGCCATACTATGATATGATGTTTTTTGACATTTTATGCCTTACTTTACTATGACGTTTTTTGATATTTTTTTCCATGATTCCATTATTACGTTTTTGACATTTTTATGCCTTGCTATACTATGACTTTTTTTTTTTAATTAAATACCACTCTTCTCGCCATACTATATGTTGATGTTTTTTGGTATTTTTATGACTTAGTATACTATGATGTTTTGTGCCTTACAATATTATGACGTCTTTTGACATTTTTATGCCTTGCTATACTGTGACGTTTTTTGAAATTTTCACTCCATACTATAAGATGGAGATTTTTGGCATTTTTGTGCCTGACTATACCATGACGTTTTAACCCTTACTATACTATAATGTTTTTTGACATTTTTGTACCTTAGTATACTATGAATATTTTTAGCATTTTTATGCCTTATTATAGTATGACGTTTTTTGAAACTTTATGCCATACTATACTGTGATGTTTTTTGACATTTTCACACCATACAGTATGATGATGTTTTTTTTTAAATTTCATGCCATAGTGGACTATGACATTTTTTGACAATTTTATGCCTTACTATACTATTAAGTTTTTTGAAATTTTTATGCAATACTATACTATGAGGTTTTTTTTACATTTTGACATCATACTATCCGATGAATTTTTTGGGCATTTTTATGATTCACTATATCATGACGTTTTATGCCTTACTATACTAAAACTTTTTTTTGAAATTTTTATACCTTAGTATACTATGACGTTTTTTAGCATTTTTATGCCTTATTATAGTATGATGTTTTTTGAAATTTTATGCCATACTATACTATGAGGTTTTTTTTACATTTTCACACAATACAGTATGATGACGTTTTTTGAAATTTCATGCCATAGTATACTATGACAGTTTTTGACATTTCTATGCCTTATTATACTATGACCTTTTTTGAAATTTTATGCCATACTATACTATGATTTTTTTTTACATTTTAACGCCATATTATACAATGAAGTTTTTTGGCATTTTAATGCCTTAATATACTATGACATTTTATTTCTTAATATACCATAATTCTTCTGATATTTTTTTGCCTTGCTATGCTATGGCGTTTTATACCTGACCATGCTATGATGTTATTTGACATTTTTATATCTTAGTATGATATGACATTTCTTTACATTTTCATGCCAGACTATATGATGAGGTTTTTATGAAATATTATGCCTGACTATACTATGAGGTTTCTGAAATTTTCACGCGATATTATACGATGAAGTTTTTTGGCATTTTTATGCCTTACTATACTATGACGTTTTGTGCCTGACTATACTATGAGTTTTTTGGGAATCTTCACGCAATACTATACAATGAAGTTTTTTTGGCATTTTTATGCCTTACTATACTATGATGTTCTATGATATTTCAAGGAGTAGTATATTGATATTTCATATATCTTGCTATACAATGACTTTGCAATGCAGCAGCATTGTGGTGTGATGGTTAGGACTATTCCCTCACACTGAGAAGGTCAAGGGTTCAAACCCTGGTTTCAGACTTTATAATCCTGTGATGTTTTTTGATAGTTTCACGCTACAGTACGCGATTAAGTTTTTTGGCATTTTTATATGCCATACTATACTTTGACGTTTTATGCCTTACAATACTATGACGTTTTATGATATTTCACGGAGTAGTATACTGATATCTTATATACCTTGCTATACAATGAGTTAGTGATCCAGCAGCATGGTGGTACGATGGTTAGGACTATAGCCTCACACTGAGAAGGGCAAGGGTTCAAACCCTGTTTTTAGGCTTTTATATGCTGTGACATTTTTGCGCCATCCTAAACTATGATGTTTTTTGACATTTTTATGCCTTACTATACAATGATGTTTTCATGACATTCTATGCCTAATGGACAATAACCTTTTATGATATATCATGGATTAGTATGCTAAGATATTCTTAATATCTTGCTATACCATTAAATTTTGATGCAGTAGCATCGTGGTACAATGGTTGGGATTGTTGCTTCACAATGAGAAGGTCATGGGTTCAAACCCTAGTTTGGGGCTTTACTCTCTTATGATGCTTTTTGATATTTTCACACCACAGTATACGATGAATTGTTTTTCCATTTTTATGCCTTACTATACTATAATATTTAATGCCTCACAATACTATGATTTTTTATGATATGTCACGGAGTAGTATACTGATATTTTATATACCTTTCTATACAAGGCGTTCATAATGCAGCAGCATGGTGGTAGAATGGTTAGGACTATTCCCTCACACTGAGAAGGGCAAGGGTTCAAACCCTGGTTTCAGGCTTTTATATACTGTGACATTTTTGCGCCATCCTATACTATGATGTTTTTTGATATTTATATGTCTTACTATACAATTATGTTTTCATGACATTTTATGCCTAATGGACAATCTTTTGTGATATATCATGGATTAGTATGCTAAAATATCCTTAATATCATGCTATACCATGAGCTTGTGCTGCAGAAGTATTGTTGTACAATGGTCAGGACTGCTGCCTTACACTGAAAAGGTCATGGGTTCAATCCCTGGTTTGGGGCTTTACTGTCCTATGGTCCTTTTTGATATATTTTTTGCCTTACTATACTATTATGTTTTTTGCCATTTTTATACCTTATGATACTGTGATGTTTTTTGGCGTTTAATGCCTTACCATACTGTGACGTTTTTATGACCTTTCATGCCTTTATATACTATTATGTTTTTGTGACATTTTATGCCATACTATACAATGACATTTTTTGACATATTCAAGTCACGCTATATGATTACGTTTTTTGACATTTTTTTGCATTACTATACTTTGATTTTTTCATGACATTTTATGCCTAATGGACAATCTTTTGTGATATCTCATGGATTAGTATACTAAAATATCCTTAATACCTTGCTATACTATGAGCTAGTGATGTAGAAGTATTGTGGTACAATGTTCAGGACTACTGCCTAACACTGACAAGGTCATGCGTTCAATCCCTGTTTTGGGGCTTTACTGTCCTATGATGCTTTTTGGCATTTTTATGCCTTACTATACTATGACGTTTTTTTAAATTTTATGACTTAATATACTATGACATTTTTTTTAATTTTATGCTATACTATACTATGACGTTTTTTGAAATTTTATGGCATACTATACTATGATGTTTTTTGCAATTTTTATGCCTTATTATACTATGACGTTTTTTGAAATTTTATGCCATACTATACTATGACGTTTTTTGCCATTTTTATGCCTTATTATACTATGATGTTTTTTTGAAATTTTATGCCATACAATACTATGACGTTTTTTGACATTTTTATGCTCTACTATAATATGACTTTTTTTGGCATTTTTGTGCCTTATTATACTGTGACGTTTTGTGCCTGACTATACTATGACGTTTTTTGACATTTTTATGCCTTATTATACTATGACGTTTTTTGAAATTTTATGCCATACTATACTATGACGTTTTTTGCCATTTTTATTTTCTACTATAATATGTATTTTTTTGGCATTTTTATGCCTTACTATACTGTGACCTTTTGTGCCTGACTATACTATGACGTTTTTTGCCATTTTTATGCTCTACTAGAATATGACTTTTTTTTGGCATTATTATGCCTTACTATACTGTGACGTTTTGTGCCTGATATACTATGATGTTTTTTGCCATTTTTATACCTTATGATACTGTGATGTTTTTTGGCGTTTAATGCCTTACCATACTGTGACGTTTTTATGACCTTTCATGCCTTTATATACTATTATGTTTTTGTGACATTTTATGCCATACTATACAATGACATTTTTTGACATATTCAAGTCACGCTATATGATTACGTTTTTTGACATTTTTTTGCATTACTATACTTTGATTTTTTCATGACATTTTATGCATAATGGACAATCTTTTGTGATATCTCATGAATTAGTATACTAAAATATCCTTAATACCTTGCTATACTATGAGCTTGTGATGTAGAAGTATTGTGGTACAATGGTCAGGACTACTGTCTAACACTGACAAGGTCATGCGTTCAATCCCTGTTTTGGGGCTTTACTGTCCTATGATGCTTTTTGGCATTTTTATGCCTTACTATACTATGACGTTTTTTGAAATTTTATGGCATACTATACTATGACGTTTTTTGACATTTTTATGCTCTACTAGAATATGACTTTTTTTGGCATTTTTATGCCTTACTATACTGTGACATTTTGTGCCTGACTATACTATGACGTTTTTTTGTCATTTTTATGCCTTAGTATACTATGACATTTTTTGAAATTTTATGCTATACTATACTATGACGTTTTTTGAAATTTTATGCCATACTATACTATGACGTTTTTTGCCATTTTTATGCCTTATTATACTATGATGTTTTTTTGAAATTTTATGCCACACAATACTATGACGTTTTTTGACATTTTTATGCTCTACTATAATATGACTTTTTTTGCCATTTTTTTGCCTTACTATACTGTGACGTTTTGTGCCTGACTATACTATGACGTTTTTTGCCATTTTTATGCCTTATTATACTATGACGTTTTTTGAAATTTTATGCCATACTATACTATGACATTTTTTGCCATTTTTATGCTCTACTATAATATGTATTTTTTTGGCATTTTTATGCCTTACTATACTGTGACGTTTTGTGCCTGACTATACTATGACGTTTTTTTAAATTTTATGACTTAATATACTATGACATTTTTTTAAATTTTATGCCATACTATACTATGACGTTTTTTGAAATTTTATGGCATACTATACTATGATGTTTTTTGCAATTTTTATGCCTTATTATACTATGACGTTTTTTGAAATTTTATGCCATACTATACTATGACGTTTTTTGCCATTTTTATGCCTTATTATACTATGATGTTTTTTTGAAATTTTATGCCATACAATACTATGACGTTTTTTGACATTTTTATGCTCTACTATAATATGACTTTTTTTGGCATTTGTGTGCCTTACTATACTGTGACGTTTTGTGCCTGACTATACTATGACGTTTTTTGACATTTTTATGCCTTATTATACTATGACGTTTTTTGAAATTTTATGCCATACTATACTATGACGTTTTTTGCCATTTTTATGTTCTACTATAATATGTATTTTTTTGGCATTTTTATGCCTTACTATACTGTGACCTTTTGTGCCTGACTATACTATGACGTTTTTTGCCATTTTTATGCTCTACTAGAATATGACTTTTTTTTGGCATTATTATGCCTTACTATACTGTGACGTTTTGTGCCTGACTATACTATGATGTTTTTTGCCATTTTTATACCTTATGATACTGTGATGTTTTTTGGCGTTTAATGCCTTACCATACTGTGACGTTTTTATGACCTTTCATGCCTTTATATACTATTATGTTTTTGTGACATTTTATGCCATACTATACAATGACATTTTTTGACATATTCAAGTCACGCTATATGATTACGTTTTTTGACATTTTTTTGCATTACTATACTTTGATTTTTTCATGACATTTTATGCATAATGGACAATCTTTTGTGATATCTCATGGATTAGTATACTAAAATATCCTTAATACCTTGCTATACTATGAGCTTGTGATGTAGAAGTATTGTGGTACAATGGTCAGGACTACTGTCTAACACTGACAAGGTCATGCGTTCAATCCCTGTTTTGGGGCTTTACTGTCCTATGATGCTTTTTGGCATTTTTATGCCTTACTATACTATGACGTTTTTTGAAATTTTATGGCATACTATACTATGACGTTTTTTGACATTTTTATGCTCTACTAGAATATGACTTTTTTTTGGCATTTTTATGCCTTACTATACTGTGACATTTTGTGCCTGACTATACTATGACGTTTTTTTGTAATTTTTATGCCTTATTATACTATGACGTTTTTTGAAATTTTATGCTATACTATACTATGACGTTTTTTGAAATTTCATGCCATACTATACTATGACGTTTTTTGCCATTTTTATGCCTTATTATACTATGATGTTTTTTTGAAATTTTATGCCATACAATACTATGACGTTTTTTGACATTTTTATGCTCTACTATAATATGACTTTTTTTGGCATTTTTTTGCCTTACTATACTGTGACGTTTTGTGCCTGACTATACTATGACGTTTTTTGCCATTTTTATGCCTTATTATACTATGACGTTTTTTGAAATTTTATGCCATACTATACTATGACATTTTTTGCCATTTTTATGCTCTACTATAATATGTATTTTTTTGGCATTTTTATGCCTTACTATACTGTGACGTTTTGTGCCTGACTATACTATGACGTTTTTTGCCATTTTTATGCTCTACTAGAATATGACTTTTTTTGGCATTTTTATGCCTCACTATACTGTGACGTTTTGTGCCTGACTATACTATGACGTTTTTTTGTCATTTTTATGCCTTAGTATACTATGACATTTATTTTAAATTTTATGCCATACTATACTATGACGTTTTTTGCCATTTTTATGCTCTACTATAATATGACTTTTTTTGGCATTTTTTTGCCTTACTATACTGTGACGTTTTGTGCCTGACTATACTATGACGTTTTTTGCCATTTTTATGCCTTATTATACTATGACGTTTTTTGAAATTTTATGCCATACTATACTATGATGTTTTTTGCCATTTTTATACCTTATGATACTGTGATGTTTTTTGGCGTTTAATGCCTTACCATACTGTGACGTTTTGTGCCTGACTATACTATGACATTTTTTTGTCATTTTTATGCCTTAGTATACTATGACATTTTTTGAAATTTTATGCCATACTATACTATGACATTTTTGCGCCATCCTAAACTATGATGTTTTTTGACATTTTTATGCCTTACTATACAATGATGTTTTCATGACATTCTATGCCTAATGGACAATAACCTTTTATGATATATCATGGATTAGTATGCTAAGATATTCTTAATATCTTGCTATACCATTAAAGTTTGATGCAGTAGCGTCGTGGTACAATGGTTAGGATTGTTGCTTCACAATGAGAAGGTCATGGGTTCAAACCCTAGTTTGGGGCTTTACTCTCTTATGATGCTTTTTGATATTTTCACACCACAGTATACGATGAATTGTTTTTCCATTTTTATGCCTTACTATACTATAATATTTAATGCCTCACAATACTACTATTTTTTATGATATGTCACGGAGTAGTATACTGATATTTTATATACCTTTCTATACAAGGCGTTCATAACGCAGCAGCATAGTGGTAGAATGGTTAGGACTATTCTCTCACACTGAGAAGGGCAAGGGTTCAAACCCTGGTTTCAGGCTTTTATATACTGTGACATTTTTGCGCCATCCTATACTATGATGTTTTTTGATATTTATATGTCTTACTATACAATTATGTTTTCATGACATTTTATGCCTAATGGACAATCTTTTGTGATATATCATGGATTAGTATGCTAAAATATCCTTAATATCATGCTATACCATGAGCTTGTGCTGCAGAAGTATTGTTGTACAATGGTCAGGACTGCTCCCTCACACTGACAAGGTCATGGGTTCAATCCCTGGTTTGGGGCTTTACTGTCCTATGGTCCTTTTTGATATATTTTTTGCCTTACTATACTATTATGTTTTTTGCCATTTTTATACCTTATGATACTGTGATGTTTTTTGGCGTTTAATGCCTTACCATACTGTGACGTTTTTATGACCTTTCATGCCTTTATATACTATTATGTTTTTGTGACATTTTTATGCCATACTATACAATGACATTTTTTGACATATTCAAGTCACGCTATATGATTACGTTTTTTGACATTTTTTTGCATTACTATACTTTGATTTTTTCATGACATTTTATGCATAATGGACAATCTTTTGTGATATCTCATGGATTAGTATACTAAAATATCCTTAATACCTTGCTATACTATGAGCTTGTGATGTAGAAGTATTGTGGTACAATGGTCAGGACTACTGTCTAACACTGACAAGGTCATGCGTTCAATCCCTGTTTTGGGGCTTTACTGTCCTATGATGCTTTTTGGCATTTTTATGCCTTACTATACTATGACGTTTTTTGAAATTTTATGGCATACTATACTATGACGTTTTTTGACATTTTTATGCTCTACTAGAATATGACTTTTTTTTGGCATTTTTATGCCTTACTATACTGTGACATTTTGTGCCTGACTATACTATGACGTTTTTTTGTAATTTTTATGCCTTAGTATACTATGACATTTTTTGAAATTTTATGCTATACTATACTATGACGTTTTTTGAAATTTCATGCCATACTATACTATGACGTTTTTTGCCATTTTTATGCCTTATTATACTATGATGTTTTTTTGAAATTTTATGCCATACAATACTATGACGTTTTTTGACATTTTTATGCTCTACTATAATATGACTTTTTTTGGCATTTTTTTGCCTTACTATACTGTGACGTTTTGTGCCTGACTATACTATGACGTTTTTTGCCATTTTTATGCCTTATTATACTATGACGTTTTTTGAAATTTTATGCCATACTATACTATGACATTTTTTGCCATTTTTATGCTCTACTATAATATGTATTTTTTTGGCATTTTTATGCCTTACTATACTGTGACGTTTTGTGCCTGACTATACTATGACGTTTTTTGCCATTTTTATGCTCTACTAGAATATGACTTTTTTTGGCATTTTTATGCCTCACTATACTGTGACGTTTTGTGCCTGACTATACTATGACGTTTTTTTGTCATTTTTATGCCTTAGTATACTATGACATTTATTTTAAATTTTATGCCATACTATACTATGACGTTTTTTGCCATTTTTATGCTCTACTATAATATGACTTTTTTTGGCATTTTTTTGCCTTACTATACTGTGACGTTTTGTGCCTGACTATACTATGACGTTTTTTGCCATTTTTATGCCTTATTATACTATGACGTTTTTTGAAATTTTATGCCATACTATACTATGATGTTTTTTGCCATTTTTATACCTTATGATACTGTGATGTTTTTTGGCGTTTAATGCCTTACCATACTGTGACGTTTTGTGCCTGACTATACTATGACATTTTTTTGTCATTTTTATGCCTTAGTATACTATGACATTTTTTGAAATTTTATGCCATACTATACTATGACATTTTTGCGCCATCCTAAACTATGATGTTTTTTGACATTTTTATGCCTTACTATACAATGATGTTTTCATGACATTCTATGCCTAATGGACAATAACCTTTTATGATATATCATGGATTAGTATGCTAAGATATTCTTAATATCTTGCTATACCATTAAAGTTTGATGCAGTAGCGTCGTGGTACAATGGTTAGGATTGTTGCTTCACAATGAGAAGGTCATGGGTTCAAACCCTAGTTTGGGGCTTTACTCTCTTATGATGCTTTTTGATATTTTCACACCACAGTATACGATGAATTGTTTTTCCATTTTTATGCCTTACTATACTATAATATTTAATGCCTCACAATACTACTATTTTTTATGATATGTCACGGAGTAGTATACTGATATTTTATATACCTTTCTATACAAGGCGTTCATAATGCAGCAGCATAGTGGTAGAATGGTTAGGACTATTCTCTCACACTGAGAAGGGCAAGGGTTCAAACCCTGGTTTCAGGCTTTTATATACTGTGACATTTTTGCGCCATCCTATACTATGATGTTTTTTTATATTTATATGTCTTACTATACAATTATGTTTTCATGACATTTTATGCCTAATGGACAATCTTTTGTGATATATCATGGATTAGTATGCTAAAATATCCTTAATATCATGCTATACCATGAGCTTGTGCTGCAGAAGTATTGTTGTACAATGGTCAGGACTGCTCCCTCACACTGACAAGGTCATGGGTTCAATCCCTGGTTTGGGGCTTTACTGTCCTATGGTCCTTTTTGATATATTTTTTGCCTTACTATACTATTATGTTTTTTGCCATTTTTATACCTTATGATACTGTGATGTTTTTTGGCGTTTAATGCCTTACCATACTGTGACGTTTTTATGACCTTTCATGCCTTTATATACTATTATGTTTTTGTGACATTTTTATGCCATACTATACAATGACATTTTTTGACATATTCAAGTCACGCTATATGATTACGTTTTTTGACATTTTTTTGCATTACTATACTTTGATTTTTTCATGACATTTTTATGCCTAATGGACAATCTTTTGTGATATCTCATGGATTAGTATACTAAAATATCCTTAATACCTTGCTATACTATGAGCTTGTGATGTAGAAGTATTGTGGTACAATGGTCAGGACTACTGCCTAACACTGACAAGGTCATGCGTTCAATCCCTGTTTTGGGGCTTTACTGTCCTATGATGCTTTTTGGCATTTTTATGCCTTACTATACTATGACGTTTTTTGAAATTTTATGCCATACTATACTATGACGTTTTTTGACATTTTTATGCTCTACTATAATATGACTTTTTTTGGCATTTTTTTGCCTTACTATACTGTGACGTTTTGTGCCTGACTATACTATGACGTTTTTTGCCATTTTTATGCCTTATTATACTATGACGTTTTTTGAAATTTTATGCCATACTATACTATGACATTTTTTGCCATTTTTATGCTCTACTGTAATATGTATTTTTTTGGCATTTTTATGCCTCACTATACTGTGACGTTTTGTGCCTGACTATACTATGACGTTTTTTGCCATTTTTATGCTCTACTAGAATATGACTTTTTTTGGCATTTTTATGCCTCACTATACTGTGACGTTTTGTGCCTGACTATACTATGACGTTTTTTGCCATTTTTATGCCTTAGTATACTATGACATTTATTTTAAATTTTATGCCATACTATACTATGACGTTTTTTGCCATTTTTATGCTCTACTATAATATGTATTTTTTTGGCATTTTTATGCCTTATGATACTGTGATGTTTTGTGCCTGACTATACTATGACGTTTTTTGCCATTTTTATGCTCTACTAGAATATGACTTTTTTTGGCATTTTTATGCCTCACTATACTGTGACGTTTTGTGCCTGACTATACTATGACGTTTTTTGAAATTTTATGCCATACTATACTATGACATTTTTGCGCCATCCTAAACTATGATGTTTTTTGACATTTTTATGCCTTACTATACAATGATGTTTTCATGACATTCTATGCCTAATGGACAATAACCTTTTATGATATATCATGGATTAGTATGCTAAGATATTCTTAATATCTTGCTATACCATTAAAGTTTGATGCAGTAGCGTCGTGGTACAATGGTTAGCATTGTTGCTTCACAATGAGAAGGTCATGGGTTCAAACCCTAGTTTGGGGCTTTACTCTCTTATGATGCTTTTTGATATTTTCACACCACAGTATACGATGAATTGTTTTTCCATTTTTATGCCTTACTATACTATAATATTTAATGCCTCACAATACTACTATTTTTTATGATATGTCACGGAGTAGTATACTGATATTTTATATACCTTTCTATACAAGGCGTTCATAACGCAGCAGCATAGTGGTAGAATGGTTAGGACTATTCTCTCACACTGAGAAGGGCAAGGGTTCAAACCCTGGTTTCAGGCTTTTATATACTGTGACATTTTTGCGCCATCCTATACTATGATGATTTTTGATATTTATATGTCTTACTATACAATTATGTTTTCATGACATTTTATGCCTAATGGACAATCTTTTGTGATATATCATGGATTAGTATGCTAAAATATCCTTAATATCATGCTATACCATGAGCTTGTGATGCAGAAGTATTGTTGTACAATGGTCAGGACTGCTGCCTCACACTGACAAGGTCATGGGTTCAATCCCTGGTTTGGGGCTTTACTGTCCTATGGTCCTTTTTGATATATTTTTTGCCTTACTATACTATTATGTTTTTTGCCATTTTTATACCTTATGATACTGTGATGTTTTTTGGCGTTTAATGCCTTACCATACTGTGACGTTTTTATGACCTTTCATGCCTTTATATACTATTATGTTTTTGTGACATTTTATGCCATACTATACAATGACATTTTTTGACATATTCAAGTCACGCTATATGATTACGTTTTTTGACATTTTTTTGCATTACCATACTTTGATTTTTTCATGACATTTTATGCATAATGGACAATCTTTTGTGATATCTCATGGATTAGTATACTAAAATATCCTTAATACCTTGCTATACTATGAGCTTGTGATGTAGAAGTATTGTGGTACAATGGTCAGGACTACTGCCTAACACTGACAAGGTCATGCGTTCAATCCCTGTTTTGGGGCTTTACTGTCCTATGATGCTTTTTGGCATTTTTATGCCTTACTATACTATGACGTTTTTTGAAATTTTATGGCATACTATACTATGACGTTTTTTGCCATTTTTATGCTCTACTAGAATATGACTTTTTTTTGGCATTTTTATGCCTTACTATACTGTGACATTTTGTGCCTGACTATACTATGACGTTTTTTTGAAATTTTATGCTATACTATACTATGACGTTTTTTGAAATTTTATGCCATACTATACTATGACGTTTTTTGCCATTTTTATGCCTTATTATACTATGATGTTTTTTTGAAATTTTATGCCATACAATACTATGACGATTTTTTACATTTTTATGCTCTACTATAATATGACTTTTTTTGGCATTTTTTTGCCTTACTATACTGTGACGTTTTGTGCCTGACTATACTATGACGTTTTTTGCCATTTTTATGCCTTATTATACTATGACGTTTTTTGAAATTTTATGCCATACTATACTATGACGTTTTTTGCCATTTTTATGCTCTACTATAATATGTATTTTTTTGGCATTTTTATGCCTTACTATACTGTGACGTTTTGTGCCTGACTATACTATGACGTTTTTTGCCATTTTTATGCTCTACTAGAATATGACTTTTTTTGGCATTTTTATGCCTTACTATACTGTGACATTTTGTGCCTGACTATACTATGACGTTTTTTTGAAATTTTATGCTATACTATACTATGACGTTTTTTGAAATTTTATGCCATACTATACTATGACGTTTTTTGCCATTTTTATGCCTTATTATACTATGATGTTTTTTTGAAATTTTATGCCATACAATACTATGACGATTTTTTACATTTTTATGCTCTACTATAATATGACTTTTTTTGGCATTTTTTTGCCTTACTATACTGTGACGTTTTGTGCCTGACTATACTATGACGTTTTTTGCCATTTTTATGCCTTATTATACTATGACGTTTTTTGAAATTTTATGCCATACTATACTATGACGTTTTTTGCCATTTTTATGCTCTACTATAATATGTATTTTTTGGGCATTTTTATGCCTTACTATACTGTGACGTTTTGTGCCTGACTATACTATGACGTTTTTTGCCATTTTTATGCTCTACTAGAATATGACTTTTTTTGTCATTTTTATGCCTCACTATACTGTGACGTTTTGTGCCTGACTATACTATGACGTTTTTTTGTCATTTTTATGCCTTAGTATACTATGACATTTTTTTTAAATTTTATGCCTGACTATACTATGACGTTTTTTGCCATTTTTATGCCTTATTATACTATGACGTTTTTTGAAATTTTATACTATACTATGACGTTTTTCCATCCACACCTTCAGCTGTAACACAGCCGAAAGGTACGCACACAGGTCAGGAGCTGCCGTTGCCATGGCAATGTGAAAATCTGCCCAGAATTTGGCTTCTACATGGCTTCAAACAACTGCAAATTATGAGAAAACCGTTACTTCTTTTCATAAACCGAAAAGACCGTGCCAGACACTGAAGCCAGAAGTTTCTACAGTCTCTATTTTATTCAGATATTCCTTAAAATGAGTGAGGAAGCTCAGTGCGAAGACAGAGTGAGATTCTTTTGAAAAAAAAAGACGATTACATTAGGTGTCAATGAGAGTGAGACAGTCATTGCTGCCGGACTCTGCACCCCCGTTTAAATTTTGTGCAGACCCTGCCTGTCAAAGTTACATTTTATGAATCCCAACAACTATGTCTACATTTTCAGAAAGAATTATTTGTCTCCTTTTTACGGTTTGGCCGCGAGCTCGAGTTAAAAATAAAAATAAAGGTTATTTTTTACTGCTTCACACACTCTAGCCAACTGATGCTTTCACTCTAACTTTGAAGAAAAAGTGATTTGCACTCCTCCTTTGAGTGCTCACAGTTTGAAAAGTTTACATGTTATGTAAAAACAGTTCCTGTCTTTTTCAGAGAGCAGAAGTTTTCCTCCGTTTTATAGTTTGAATCACATTTCTACGTGCAGGTATGAGAGAGCTGGGTGACTCAGAAAAAAGGTGCAATTTTGTAGAAAAAAGGTGGGTTTCTAAAGAAAATTCCAATGCATTTCTAATGCATTATTTATTCCCAGTTTTTTGGGAATAACTTTGGGAAAAATTGGAATTTTAACACCAAAAGTCATAGCACCCCTTTCGGGATCAAGACGCACGTTTTGATTTATATATTACCGGGGTTTTCTCAAAGCTGCGGGACAAGTTACGCGCCGAAATTTGGCGGAAGAATAATAAACCCGAAACAGAATATTAATAGAGGCACTCCTCTCAGCTATTCTAGCTGTAGAGGAGTGCCTCGGAGCTGAGCACCCGTGGCACTAACAAGGGAGACCTTATGGCACTGGTTCATACTTAACAATTTTTACTGCTTTATTGGATGAGCATCTTTTAGTTTCTGTGTATTTATTTTAGTCTCTATCCTAATCTTGCACTATTTTATATAATAGATAAATGTAGTGTGTTTTCAAGTATTCCTTCTACATTTGCACCGTAATCGTGTGCAATAAAGTGAAAAAAATCAAATAAAGTTAACAGATTAGCCTAATAATCGACTAGTTCCCCAACTAACCCGCTAGCTTAGTTTATGGTTATATTTCCTTTAAAATTTAATAATAAATATGTAAACGCTATAGCTACATAACGTTAGCTAATTTTGAATAATTTCAACATAAGTAATGCTAATGTTAAGCAAAATTGGCAAATTAAATCATTTGGATTCCGTTCTCATGATGGTTTTTATTACGTATTTTATTTTTAAAAAAGGGATTTTTTTTGCTACATTATAATATTTAATACAGATGCATGTCATCAAATGATATAGTGCTAATTAAAGGGCCTGTCCAGCTCCTTACCGTCTACCTCCTGTAGATAGTTCAGTTAGTGCCTTAGCTAATCGATAAAGCTCGCGACTCTGGTTGAGTGTTGCGTCACTCTCAGACAGTGGCACGCGCCCACGTGCCTGCGCACAGCTCAGTCAGCACGATTATAACCTGCAGCTGACCGAACTTTTTTCACAAGGCTCTGTTTTTCCTGACTGTATCATGAACACCACACTGCTTGTCCTTGGAGCAAATTTAGGTCTGGCGAGTGGGGAGAGGAAATGAGAAAACAACTGTTATCTCAGCCTGTTTAGGGGCTGTGTTCACTTCACCAGAAACTAAACGAAATGTTTTGTTTGGTCGCATTTTCAAAGGCAACCCCATACTACACAGTAACATCACAGGATGGCAGCCCATTGCACCTGCTAATTTTATGACTATTTGATTGATATGTGACTTTGACATGACTGATCACATCAAAAAAAAAAAAATTCAGTTTAGCTGCATCTCCAAACAAACAGCGTGTAATATAAATGTCAGTAAAGGACATCTATGTGAGACAATGCCGCAATTAATAAACATGCAGAGATGATTACTCTGCAGAGTTGAGAGCGTTTCAGTAATGTCTGCATGTCTCAGCATCCCTCTTTACAGACGGATACACAGCAGTTTTGATTTTACTGTGGCAGCAGGATTATGATGGATACAGAAGATTCCTGCATGACCGTCAAGTGGAATATTTCTCCGCTGAAACTGCGCCATACAGGCCTAGTCTGCAAAAGCAGCCGGCTATAGTACCAATCCACACCCCTCCGTACTTTTTGGCACAGCTCGGCTTACTCAAATTACCATGACATCAAAGCCACGCAGCATGCAACTATCAGTTTCGACTCTTAGTATAATGCACTAACATAACAGCTTTTACAAACGTCCCTGAAATCATCAGCTCTCTGCAACACGTCTACCAAAGCATTGATGAATCCTATGTTATTGTGTCACACTGGAAAACATCCCATCGCCTACCTTTCCTTCAGATGTGGGTTCACTGGTTCACTGCGATGGCACAGGAGATGCTGCCTGATGCGCTGCACTGACACAGACGCAGCCAAGGTATGGCTGTCAAGTGGCGTCAAACGCGTCATTTGCTGAAATGCCGAGGGTTGGCCACTAGATGGAGTGCTGATATAACGAAGAGAAGAATGAAGGGATATGTAATGTTTGGCAAGGCAGCAAATCTGCCTTGAACTGATGATTATGATTGTTTATGAACAATGTGACACTGATTAGTGTTTGAGATTGCAGAATGATGTACAGGGACAGACAAGAAAGTACAAGTATGACATGTTTAGATAACAGGTTCAGGTCAGAGTGGTGTGAAGGGAGAAGAGGCGGAGTGACCCTGTTACACAGAGAATGTGTGTATAAGAATGAATGTCTGAAACAAGGAAGTACTGCACTCTGCTTAGACGAGACGAGAGCAGTGTGAGTCCAGAGCTCTGTAAGCAATCTCAAACTTATATGCTTGACTATACTTTTAATAAATTAGACGTGTTGAACTTATCCTGCATACTTCATCAAACGAATGGGCGAGTCCTGTTTGGTTATATATAAAAGGGTAAAATGAATCTGGACTCAACAAGAACCAGCACCTCACAGCATGGACCAGAAGGAATCTAGTTTATTTAGTTGTCACTGATAAGACATACAGTATTATTTCAAGTTCTGCATTACATCCACAAATAGGCAATATACAAGGAATACTGTAGGTGTAGGCACATATTTTAAAATGAGTAGATAAATCACAACATCAACTATTCATACAATCATTTCTCTTTCACTTTGTGCACTTTATATTGTTGCTACAATAAGCTCTGAAATCCAAGGACCTTCCCACCATCAATGTGGTCTAAAACATGTGAGCCAGTTTTTGTCCTTATGTCTGCTTTCTGTCTGTCTCCTCAGTCGGCTGAGACACTGGAAAATAAGAAAAAGATTGAAAAATTAAAAATACTTTTCAGAACTGACATATTAGTCACTTTAGACTGGAGAGAAACAAATACAGATATATTAACCTATTTTACTATAATAACTAAGGTCCAGGACAAAAGGACACAATTGAGAGAGGGACGTGCAAGCAGTTAAGCAGTTTTTAAACCAATGTCCATCAATATCTGTACTCACTCTATTGTATGTAATGAGTATTTCTGGTTCTTTGTTAGTTTCATAAGCTGTCTGATGTCCGAGTCCTCCAGGCTGTTGCCCATCACATGCAGCTCTGCCAGATGTTGGGGATTTGACTTCAGGGCAGTGGTCAGGAACTGAATGCTCCACGGGCTCAGGCCACAGGTCCGCAGTCTGGAGGGAAAGTGTTTGAGACGTTACTGAACACCAGCTCACTTTAGCTCTATAATAATATGTCCACAATTGGGCTTGCATTTGCAGATATCCTAACTGAGTTGCAGTCAATGTAACATTTGGTTTGTATAATTAACTAGTGTTAAATTAGTGAGACACAGAACATTGATCATAATTGGCGTCTGTCATATCGAGGCTGTTCCATGGGATCATATTGAACCTCAACACATTTTTGGTAACAGCCAGAATGTCTCTGTGGCTGTGTAGTATTATCAGCTGTGAAGCATCAAATCTCTGTTCAGTTTTGAATCAGTGTCAACATATTTGCTGAACAGACACATCCTGATTTTAATCACATTTTTGCCAATTTAAGACAGTATTATATATACCTCATTCTTGTACAGCTACTTTTGTTTACACAGTGTTACAATGAGATCTTCAGCTTTCGGTAAATGTAAAAAAAGCATTTTGTAGAAAAGACATGTTTAAAAGTAAGGTGTCAAAAAATAGATTATTCTGGAATCTGTATTACAGAGAAGCATAGGACTACTGTTTATGTAGTCATAATATATCAGATCAGATCATATATATATATATTTATTTTATGTTATTATCATTATTTTTTTTTTAACCATAAAAAAAGAAATATGGGAGGTCCGTGTTCAACTGGAAACACAAGTGGAATGTTAAGCTTGTGTTTCCAGTCGGACACGGACCTCCCCGGCCAAGCCTACTGTTTGGCTGTCAGAGAACATGACATGTAAGTTTAACACCACATATCTTGAACTGCACGTTATTGTCGTCTTTCTTATCTAAGCAGACATCACCTTTTCCTGGTCACGGCTGCCATGGTGCACGTAACACCAACTGAGATGAACACATCCAGCGCCACATGATCATTCATCTGAAATGTTTCTGACAACACTTACTCTTGACTCTGGTTTAGGTCTCATCCAACTCCTGAGAAAAGTGTCTGTGTTTTCAGCAGCTAAATGTTCAAGTTTGCTAACCAGCTAGTTGCTAACTTTGCCATTTGGTGCTGATCAGGTACAGAACAGTAGGTAATGAGAGTGAACCAGAACAGTAGAGTTGCAGGCTGGATAGATAAACGATGAGCTGAATCTCACAATAAAACTCTGACAAGCTGAGGGATGGAAGCTGCAGATTTTTTAACATAAAAGATGTCTTAAAAAAATAACATTTGATTTTGTTATTATTTTGTTATATATTGATTATAGCTTTAATTTGCAAATTTCCCCACTGTGGGACTAATAAAGGAATATCTTATCTAAATATTTGGACACACTATTGGGTCTAATGTAGATGATGCTGCACAAGCTGTCAGGAGTCATGTTATGGTAAATGCTAATAAAGTAAGAACACTCACTACATGGCTTTTAGTTATCTGGACCTACGTTTTGACTGAAAATAAACTTTTATGTGGAGGAGTTACTTCTTTGAATATCAACATAAATAAATGCATGAATAACTTACGATAGCTTCTGGAGTTTGCAATGAGGGCTTCTGAGTCCCATGCAGAGTTTCCTTACTCCCTTGTCTTGAAGGTCATTGCCAGACAGGTCCAGCTCACTGAGGATGCTCTCCTTGGACCCAAATCCCAATGCAAGCTCTGCACAGCAGTCATCAGTCAGGCTGCACTGGCTCAGACTGAATGAATGAAACAAAGAGTGTATTATAGCATACTGTTCTTCCAGCAAAACTACAAAGATACTGTAATGAAGAATTCTGTTTGGAAAATTATTCACTTGAGACTTTTAAGGTGGTTGTAGGGATTCTTCAGTCCGGCTGAAATTTCCCTGACTCCCTTGTCTCCAAGGCAGTTCATGCTGAGGTCAAGCTCTCTCAGCTCCACTGCCTGCAAGTCTGTGTTCGGCATCCCCCCACTGTAGCGCAGCGAGACTGAACACAGGACCTTTGCCAAACAAATGCATCCAAAGCCAGTGATTCCACATCTTGAAACACTGAGGGGAAATAAGACAAAATGTCATTAAGCAAGTGGTTTAGGCATATTAAGTGCATGTTACACGAGCAGTTATAGCAGAGTGCTGCAGGAAAAAATAACTGAGGTTGGCAGTGAAAAATTAAATTCTCCTTCCATAGTATCTTTATTTCAGTCATCAAACGGTATTATGGCATCCTCACTTGAGTTTTTCCAGACTGCACCATGCGTACATGCCTTCGCACATGAGCGCAAACCCTGCATCTTTCAAGTTGTTGCTGCTCAAGTTGAGTTCCACCAGAGTGCTGGCTTCAGACTTCAGAGCTTCGCCGATACTTGCACAGCTTAACTCGGTGAGGCTGCAGTGGTACATCCTGCCAAAAAAGAGGTGAACAAATACAAAATGTCACTACATAGCTGATTTCTATTCACATATGCTGACAAGCAGAGCAGAACGTATTTACATCAAGTCATACTCACTCCAGCTTTCTCAGCTGTGATATATCGAACTTTCTAAAGAGCTTGTTGGCACCCTTGTCTCCGACCAGATTGATGCTCAGATCCAACACTGTCAGGTGGTCGGGGTTCCTCTGCAGAGCTGACGCTAGATAGTAGCAGCCCTTCTGCTGAATGTTGCACTGTGATAGTCTGCGATGACAAAAATGACATAGCAACAAAAATGCCAAATATGTAGAACAAAGATTTTTAAAAAGCCAACTGTCTGTAATCAACACATTTAGTTTGCATTGCGGTTTTTGATTCCTTTCCTTATGTGAAAATAAACATACTCAACCAGTAAAATGTGGATTCATTTTCATTTTTTTTTTTTTTTATTTAGTATGAAGAAAAAGGGAGTGAATATCTAAGTTTATTTGGCAACACTTACTTGAGTGTTTCTATCAGGCAGTCATGAGATCTCAGACCATTGCAAAGACATCCTAGTCCTAAATCTCCTATCTCATTCCTGCTGAGATCCAGCTCCTGCAGTCTCCGGGATTGGGTCAGGAATGTGGCCAAGTATTCACACGCTTTCGCGGTCACTCCACAGCCTTGCAACCGGAGAACTTTCAGTCTGCAGTATTGATCATTCAGCCCCTCCACAAGCATCCCGACTCCATGTTCACCGATGCTGTTGTATCCCAGGTCCAGCTCCCTCAGGTATGACTCTCTTGTGCTCAGGACTGCTGCCAAGGCTCGACAACACTTGTCTGTCAGGTTAGAGAATCGCAGCCTGCAAGGGGAGGGGAGTTAATGATACAGGACAAATTACGCACAAATTAAAGGATAGGGCTGCTAATACTTTCATTGGTCAACAAATCACATGGAAAGAATTGATCCTGTATGTGTATATTTAATCCTCTGTGCCACAGACCACCATCATTATCCAAAAACTATTAAAACACATCAATTAGCTACACTGTTACACCGGCTGACCTTCCTTACTTTGAACATGGGCACTGTAATTTATTTTGAGTCAATCCCACACACACTGTCCTCCTGATGCTGTAAATGCTCACTAGACGACCAAACTACTACTATGCAGCTGAAAATAGTCCACAATAAATGCAGTATTTGCTCATTAAAAACAAGAGAGTCCAGCTGTTTTAGGAAATTACTGAGCCTTTAAAAAAAAAAAAAAAACTATATATTCATGTCCCATTTTTAACAAATGTACATCTTCAGGAGAAACTAATATATTTGAGTCTTAGTGCCATAGACAGGAGAGGGAAGTCTGAAACTACTGAGATGGGCTAATATATTGTTGGTTTTGGTCTATGTGTTGATATTAAGAAAAATAAAGAATATCAAGATTAAACAATACAGAGTAAAGTGGCCCGTGTTCTTTTATTTTGGCGCTGTCTTCCAGCACATGTAAAACAATGACTGAGAAGTAGTAGAAGTGTTAACTTTCAGTTTAAGCAGTGTCTAAAAATGTTGTATCAATATTCAATAATAAGTCTGGGAATCATAGCACTTTTTATACCTGGTCCCCTGCATCATAGACTGCTGACCCAATAAGAATGTAAATACAGTCCAAGTAATGGGTCAGTACACACAAATCCCAAGGAAAACATATTTTCTCAGTTACTAGTATTGGTACCTAGCCATACAAATACTGATGGTTTTATTTTCCGTAGGTTTTTCAGGTGGCCATCTCCCAAATATGACAGAGGCAAATGGAATTTTGTTTGTAGTGTAGAGCATTGAAAAATTGCATCAGACCTTGAACAAGTTCCCAGTTACCAGGGAAAATCCACAGACCAAAAATCAGTTGAATTGTACTGGAGTTTCAGAAGCAGATGTAACAGAATTCTGGCTGCATATATCTGAAACTATCTGAATACCACAATCAAAAAATGTATTTTTTGTGATCTAGGTGAGGTGACCCTAAATATTTTTTTTTTCAAATTCATTCTGCTGGAACAGAAAGCCAACACAACACAAGGAAATGTGTAACTATTTATAGAGGGTATGTCATATAATAGATGCTGAATCTAATTAGTACGAACTTACATGGCTTTCCTTGATTTCAAAATAGCTGGTAGCTGCCTGAGGAGTCTGTCATCACATCTCATGGACACCTCCATCTCAAAAGTCTCCCTCATCCCTTCAAAAGTCCTGGTCCTTTGGATCATAAACTGCCAATGCATTGGTGCGAACCCATCAATAGGAGAGGAACCAAACTTCAGAAAGAACTTCACCTCATTCAGTAAAGCCTGGCTGTCATACTCCCTCAGACAGTGGAAAAGACTCACAGCGCTGTCAGACATAATGCTCTCCAGGATCTTCCTCTTGGTGTAGTCAAACAGCTGATCAGTGGGCCCAAGCATATGACGCTCCTTAATGAGGCCAAAGATGAAGCGTAGGAAGACATCATATTTTCCATCAGCACTCTGCAGCGCCTCTTCCACCAGATGCTGACAACAGCCAGACCGTAAAGGATTCGCTTCAATGTCGTCCAGTGTAGCAGACGCAGCCAAGAACTCCTGAATGCTTGAGTGACCAAAGCGAAACACTGAGGTGTTATGCAGCCCCTTCTCTTCTCTCAACACAAGTGGACATTCTCTGGAGAAAGTTGATGCATCTTCAGCACTTATGTCCCTCTCTGAGAGGTCATCCTCGTACATTACATTACCCTCTGCCATCCGGAGCAGTGCCAGGTTTTTCAGTTTTGCAATAAAAGCCGAGTTCGATGCTTTGACCAGATTAGTGTAAATCTGGGTAAGACTCAAAGGATTGATTTTAAACCCCTTGTCTGCTTTTAGTTGACTCTTCAAAACAGTTGCCAGGATGGTGCAGATTGAAGGTATCTGACAAAGGAAGTCAAGACTCCTTGATATTCTCATATGGTCGATGGCTTTGTTGGCCAGATCATCATCACCGATAACCGTTCGGAAGTGCTGCTCCTTCTGTTCATTGCTGAACCCTTGTAGCTCAGTCTCTTTGAGCAAATAGCCATCAGGGATTTGTGTTGCTGCTGCATACCGGGTTGTTATCCAGACATGAGCATTGGGAAGTAAAGTCCCCCTGATCAAGCTGGTCAGAAGAACATCCACTGTGGTTACCTCAGAAACATCACTCACTGCTGGACCGTTGAATTTTAGGGGGAGATTATACTCATCCAGTCCATCAAGGACAAACCACACATTGTTTTTATTTAGACTGGAACCACCAAGCTCCTCCAGTTCTGGGTAAAATGTCTGGAGTAGTTCAATTATGCTCAATTTGCATTTAAACAAATTTAGCTCCCAGAATGTGAGAGGAAACAGAAGGTGGATATCATGGTATCCCTTCCCTGCGGCCCATTCAAGAGCACAGCTCTGCACGGTTGTGGTTTTTCCAACTCCACTCACTCCTAAAGTGATGACTGTTCTTTTACTGCTGTTATGTTTGCAGTCACATGATAAAATATCTGTGAGCGGGACGGTTGTAAAAACAACCCACGTATGAAAGCTAGACTTGTCAACATGTCTAAACTCATGCTCGTACAAATCAAATAATGCACCGTCATGCCTGGGCTTCCAATAGCAAAGTCTTGAAGGGAGTAATGAGTTTTCAGAAGACACTTCATTCGGTTTCTGATATTTGTTCTTCAGCGTGGTTTTGAGAACGGTTTGGAGATCCATCACAAGGGCAGAGGTTCCTGGAAAGGTGGGAAGATGGGGAGTGTAAAGTTAATATTCAGCTGTGCAATACAACAACAGCTGTTTTGACTGTTTTTTTTCATATGTAGAAAAAAGACATGTGCCTGCAGCAAACAAAAATCTGTTCTTCTGCAGAGGAAGTGAAAATTAAAAATCCTTAATGTAGCAAAACTGACTTGCTATATTCTTAACTTTATGCACCATTTAACACTACATGTTAATTGCATACTCAAAATACAGATGAGCAGCATTGCAACATAATTGCAAATTACTTCACCACTCTTGCCATATATTTCAAATATATGGCAGAATGGAAAAAATGCATAGACTTTCCTTTTAATAATGGGATATGATTATGTAGTGTTTTTAGTGTCTGTCACAGTAGTATACATTATGGTTTACTGTAGCTTACTTGCTATCATTAAATGTACCGGTGATTAAAATATCTAAGGTTTGGTGTCTTGAATTTAAACAAACTCTGTGGTCTACACCGATCAGAGTAAACAGATGCAGAAGGACAATCACAATACTCATTTTTGCTCTGCAGGGTAAAGTCAAGTTCTAGACTTATTATCAATAGGCTACAAGAAATACAGCATATTCAATGTATGTTTTCAAAAGTCATTCTGTAATGCAAAATCTGACTTCTGCAGAACTTGCATTTTTCTTTATAAATCACAAAACAACCACTGCAGACTTAACATTATTTGACAATGGCCATTGATCTTAATTAGCAACCATGATTTTTGCTAGTGATAAACATAAATCATGTTGTGATAAATTTGTTGCATCATGCATGACCTAATCTGATATTGATGTTTGCATTTCATTCATTTAATTTGCTCATTTCCTGTTTCTCTTGGTTACACACCAGTTGATTATGCAGATTGCCTAATTTCATTCAACCCTAACTACAGCAAATTGTCACTCAGCTGAACCAAAGCCATTGTAAAATATTGTAACTTAACGAGAACCATCTGGTTCACTTCAAATATCTCATAGGAGAGACGTTAAACCTCAAGTTAAGTGGCTTTACCCTCAGTTAGTTCAAGCGTAGCTACACAACAGAAACAGAAAGCAGTGCTAGAGCTTCCTGAGAGCTGCTGAAAGAAAGATAGAACGATTTAACCAGCTAGTTAAACAGTCTTTAACCAGCAGTGTTAGCTGCTGCTGACGGCAATACGTTATATTTATCAGCTTATGGATTGTTAGGTGCCGTAAGACTTACCAAAACACAGACTACATAGCTTTTCCTGTGCAGAGACAGAGACCAGACAGCGTCGACGATGAACACTGATTGAACTGTTTCTAACTGTGTGCAGAACTTCATCCGTACCGCAACTTTCACAAGGGGGAGGGGCTGGGCACACAGTCTGAGAATGGATGCAAATACTCAAGAAGTGAGCCAACACTTTGATAGACGTCACGTCAGCGTGACTTCTCTTTGTGCTGCCCCCTGCTGGTCAGTGCTGTCAACGACGGAACCATGAAGACTGGGCAAACCCGTGGCATTTATCTGTGAGAGGCAGGTGGGCTAATTGCGTGTTTTATGATTAAAGCACGAAAGCTTCAACGTATAATTTACATACTCTAAGGTTTTTCAAATGGAGGCAATTTATATCTTAGTAATTTAAAAAACTTACAACTTAAAAGAGAAAAGTTAAAAGAATCAAAAGACACTATGTGGCGAGTTAGCACATTAACTAACATTCTAATCAGAAACAAGCATGCTAGTTTGGTTTCAACCACACTCATTACTCCAGGTGGTTCTTCGTACATGTTCATGACATGATGGTCCTCTAACAGCCTAACAAACACCCAGCAGTCCTGAAAGAATTCAATCCCGAGAAGTTTGTTGTGCATGAACCAAGCAGCACAGTTCAGGTCAGATTTCTCAGCCATCGCAATTGACCACGACTACCCTCAGCTGCCAAGCCCTAATGACTGAGGCTGGGTGATGGATCTGACGGGGTGTCAGCCACCATGAACCACCTTTCCAGAAGCCTCATGTTTTACAAAGGTTCTGTGCATTCTATGTGTAATAAGAGCATGAAAATAAAACCTAATTCATGTATACTGCCTTTATGCCTGTGAAAAAGTGAAAAAAAAAAAACAGTCTGAAATTTGGTCACCCTCTGCCCTGTTCTACAGGTCAAATCTGAAATGCCTCCACATCTGAAAATAAACTTTATTGTTTATAGAAACACTAGAGAAAGTTTTAATGCTTAAAATTTACAATAACTTTCATATACAGGCTTATCTGCTTATCCAGTGTTGATGTGATAAGATGTTAGGAAGAGTAAAATATAGGCTATATTTGTTTTTTTACACCATCAATGAATCTATCATAAAACCCACAACAACTAACTGACGAACACAATAAAACAATAAAAACAGCTCACAGATGCAGTTGTTCTTTTTAAAATTTTTGTCATGATCTTGTTGCTTTATCTTGTGTCAAACCAACAACTAAAAACTGTAAATCATTGAAAAAAAATCCTGCCATAAGAGCGATCATGAAACCTAACTTGACCGATCTTAAACTCTGTTTAAGTGCATCTGTCTTCTACATCCTGATGCACACAGAAGGGATTAGCCCAGCAGAACTGCTGGAGACTTGTTCATTCTGAGGACAGGATTTACAAGTTTAGATTACATCTGCTCCATGTTGAGGATCTATTTGCCTCCATCAGAACATCAAGCATTTCTGTTTTCCTTGGCAGCAGATGCTTTACAGCAGGGGTCAGTGACTCACATCAACAAGGGGACAATTTTTTCAGCATTGTTTATGGGAGGGCCAACATTTAAAGGTGCAATAAAAATGTAGGCCTGTATGTTTTCAATATATTTTACTATTACAAGACTGGAGATGTAATTTTCCACACAATGAACAGTGTCTGCTTCAATTGTGGTTGAATGAAATTGTAAATCTCTTCTGTTCAGCAGCCAAATTATATTTTTGACTTGGTTTATTCATCTTGCAAGTTTATTTGACTTAACCCCAGCAGTTCGAACAGCCTGTCCGAACACAAGAGAATTGATTTTTATTAAATGTTATGAGGTTGTATTTATTGAGATTTATGAGCCTTGCATTTACTGTACAGTCTTACCTACGGTAGATTTGTAAAGAATGATGTTGAGGTTTTGAAGTAAACTACAAATGTGAAAACAAATGTTTTTATTGGACGGCCAGAATTGGCCCCCAGGCCGCTGTTTTCCCACTACTGCTTTACAGAGACCTACTGAGACAACTGCAGTAAATCCTGCTGATGCAGCACTGTGATATTATATTAACATATATATATGTGTATATATATATATATATATATATATATATAATCTCCCCTTCATTTTAACACCACCAAAGCTTCACCATTACGCTTATGATCAGATGAATCTCCTCACAACAAGGTCATTATCTTTACAGTTTCAACAGGTGAACACATAGCATTTCTTACTCCCACCCAGGTGATTTGTACAGGTGTGGTGCATGAGGCCTGCCTTTCTCTACTCCCCAAGCCAGACTACTAACATTTTCAAGATGTGACTGTGAGAGTGGAGGGCCGACAGATAATGAGATGCATTAATCAGAGTGACTGACTTCTCTGGATGACTGCATACTATTAGAGGTGTCAACTAAATTTCTTTAATTTGAAACCTCAGTCACAAAACCAAAAATGGCCTCTTACCCCCAAAATCTGCTTAGAAATCCTGCTGGGGAGATGCATTGCACCATTTTTACTGTATTATATTATGCACCATTACAATGATTTTTATGTCTGAATGACAGCTATGACATTTACCATAGCATTCAAAAATTAATGTCAGCTTTTTTTTACATGGTGCTACAGTAGACATGCAATGCTTATTGCCATATAACAGTACATATCAGAAAATCACTTTAATGATTACACCTGGTCAGATATACAATATATCCTCAGATGTAATCAAAGGAATGACTAGTAACACTGGTGTTTCCTCATGCTTTATGCTGAGTATATTTCAGTCAAGTTTTAAGTTTCGGTGTGTAATTTGCATGCATGTAATTTGTATATGCCTTTTCCCCCCGAAGCTATTAAGAAGCGGAATAAGCTCCCTGTTGATCTGAAAACCTGCACAGACTTCATGTTTTCTCTCATTACATTAAAAATGTATTTTATCTAACCAGTCTTGTTAGCATTAATTTGAGCATTATTCTGATTACCTGTTTTTACAACCTTGGATACATGTATGGACTATTCTGATATGAATATTCTGTGCTGTGTTTGTGCATATGAAGCATGTTATTGTGTGTTTGTGTATGTGTGTGTCTGCATGGTTGTGAGTAGGATGTTGGCCTATTTGTAGTTCCTTGCCTGCCCAGGGAGCGCAGATGGAAATTAGCTAGAAGCAAAATCTGGAACTTTCCTCTTTTTTTGTGATTAATGTATTGTGTACATGGTCCCTGAGATAAATGAACTTAAGAAAAAGAGCTCGAATAAGAAGATGTGCTGTGTTTTGAAACTGGTATGATTGTGTTATGTGTCCGAGAAAGAGTCAGTCATAGTGTCTATGACAGAGGTGTGTTACATGTTAGCATAGGACTAAATGGCCATTGAGCCATAAAATATTTCATTTCTTGGCACAGGGACCATAGGTTGATACTTCCAACAGTTCCTGCAAACTATTCAGCTAGTCCCATTACATAACACAATAAGGGTTACATGATACCTTATTGTGAATATGTGACTTTGTTGTCCAAGCCAGTTTCAAATGGCTGTGATCAAAGGTAAGGGAGGGTCAGTGTTGTGCTAATTCCTGATGCTGCCACAGAAAAAAAACAGTTAAACAATACACTTTGTTCCAGCTCTTAGACCAGGCCCTCTCCAGAACAGTTTATTTAACTTGATGCATCAAATCAATGAATACACTTGTACCATAGCACCTTCAGTTTAGACCTCTGTAGCAAGTTCCAAAAAGGATTTCATACATTTTTTGCAAATCAGTGTAATTTGTGTTGTATGTGTCTACATTTGGCTATTATTTGTGAGTTCCTTTGCTCTTAGGGTTTTTTCCAGGTACTGTGCCACAATAATATCTGATATTATGCCAAAGAATTGACATTTTCTCTGAAAAATAATATAACATAAACTTCCCTGAAAATTAATATTATGTTGGAGTCAGTAAACAGCTTTGTTTGAGGAGACTTTTATGTTTTTCCACAACCGGCTCTGAGCTTTTCATAACAAACAGTAGAAACAGTGTTGTTGTAATTTGACTTTTGAGAAATTACTGGCATAAATACAAGTCCAGTAATGAGTCCAGTATAGAAATATTAAATCAGAATACAAATCTTTGTCACTTTAGTGATGAAAAAAAAAAAAAGAAACATTTGAATATAAAAATATTTCTACACAGAAATACAGGCTACAATTGACCAGCAATTGCAGACAAAAATCTTAAGAGCAAAAAAAACAAACAATCAGAACTTTTACAATAGTTAATCTTACTTATTAAATTAATGTTTTAGCATTACGTTTTAAACTAGGTCATTTTGATGCAAGCTGACTAATCACTGGACGACAGCTGAAGGCGTTCAGTAGCATACAGTATGTAGCCTTTTGAAGGCACCTGGGATAACAGCAGTTAAGGCAAAAGTTAGTTACATAATATGCATTATTTTACTGTATGACCTCTGATTTGAGAATGCTATACACGTCCAACAATCTGAAGACCTTTTCATCTCCATATAAAAACATTTCACATACTAAAAATCCTGCCAATCAGTCTCTGTACACGATCCAACAATTTCCCCTCAGCATATGTTCCAACCAAGTCAGATAAAGGCCAAGTAGACTCTAAGTAAGTGGTTTCATTGTTGATAACTTGATATAAACTTAAACTTAATAACTGTTACCATAATTCGGCCTTCTCGACCCTTATCTGAACAACATTTCCGAGCTGTAAGAGTTAAAACTTCATCACTTTCCAGAGTCCATCCTTTCACTCGGTCATTTCTTATAAAAAACAAATCTTGTCATTTGAATGCCATCAAAATGTCATATTCACACCTGCATCAATATGCCAATATACAGCTTGGTTTCTGTTTGCTAAATACATTCCAGAAATCCTCAAATCTATCAGCAAAACAAACATCTACAAGCACCACAAGAATACCAACTACTGTAGTTCCGGATCAAGTGCAACAAGCTGTTACATTCTCCCCTCAGCTATTCAACTTGAAGGCAGTTTCCATTTTGCATGACGGCAGGAATACAGAGGTTAAGGTTCGGCACCCTCCTGTAGAGAAAGTGGAAGATCTGTGCACAGGGCCGGCTGTGGAGCTCGGCTTTGATGCGCTGAGGGTGTGTGTCCGGGGCCAGCTGCTGGCTGGTGTCCTCGGTGATCAGAAACAGTGCGTAGTTCTCAGGGTTGGGGATCTTGAATTTGTAAGCGCAGAGTGAGCAGACTTCTTCCGTGGTGGTGTAAGGGTGGACGAGCAGGGTTTTGGCCGTGCAGCCTGTGTCCACTTCCTGCAGGGCTACACGGAGATAGTTCTACAGAGAGAAACAAAAGGTCCTGTGTTCAAATTTGGCAGAACAGGCAGAGAATTAGCAAAGAATAGTTATTAATGAGTCAAGCAAGCAGGCAGTAAAAACACATGCAGTTACCGTGTAGCCGTAGAAAGGAATCACATGCAGTTTGTTTAATGTTCCACTAGAGGGTGCTTTCTAACAAAAATATAAAATCACAGCTCCAGTCCACATGCTGTGAAGATAGTAGAAAACTGTAGATATATTCCTTGTCACTGACACTTTTCATGCACCTTTCCAATGCCGCACGAGAAGTTTGGCTTCATTTGTAATTGGTACAACTTAGACTCACTGCCTGGATGTTCAAGTTGGGCTCAGGTCAGGTGTGATACCTGAAAGTCGTCCACAGACGGCGCTGAACGCTGAGCGGTGCGTCGCCGATGCCACTGGTGAAGAGTGTTCCTGGCCTCGGAGCTCAGCACCCGGGCTGCTTGCTCCTCCTGGAAGTTCTTGATAAGTGCCATGGCCCCGTAGGCGCTGGTCAGGTAGTACCCTCCTGGGGTAGAAGAGAGAATGACATTTGAAACGTTAAGTGAAACACATCCTGGCTGATTATATAGAAATGAAACTGGCTGAAGAGTCTAATATAAACACTTCCTCATTCATCCGATTAATTTCTTTTGTAACGGAAACGAATCAGAAAGGTCAGAGATAGATGCATTCACCTTAAAGTCTCATGGAATGCTATTAATAAATATTTCACAAATTCATGTCAGAGCAAGAAATTACATTTTTCAAATAATTAGCTCAAAGTTCAAAGTGCAACTATGAAGTTCAAAGGTAATACACCACATACATTTAAAGCAGTTCTTAAATGAGGCTACATGCCAGACAGGTTGACGCTAGGAAAATATTTCATTTTGGGAGGGTTCAGCGTCCTTTTTCCTGTGAACCTGTTCCAGCCCATTCAAATCAAACACGCAATGGAATTTCCTACTAATGTCAGGAGGGCTTTCCTTCCACATGCCTATATATCTCAAGAACCTCTCTGAACCTTCCTGGTAAACTCAACACAGCTGACATGGTCCTGGTAAAAGGCTTGTGTTAGAATGAGCTAAAAAAGATGAACTGGAAAGGCAATGTCAAACATACACCCGACTTCAAAGAAAAAAATTCAAATTAATAGTAAATTGAATGGGTTTTTCTCTGTCCCATGTCCTGTCTTTCCAACAAGTTCAGTGCAAATCGGCTCAGTACTTTTTAGCGTAATCCTGCTGACAAATAAACATACACGGGCGAAAACATAACATTGTTGGCAAGTGGAAATCTCCCACAACAAAAGTCTTCCTGGAAAAAAAGACATTTTTGCATTTATTTCAGCAGCATGTGGACACTGATGATCACGACCATAATGCTGCAGAAGTAATAATCAGGTCTGTTTTCAGTTTTGTTTTCAGTCATTAGTGACGTTCCAAAGAGCTTTAGGTTGAATTCTGGCCATGAAATACTCACACAGCGGTCCGTGCCTTACTGCTCAGTCAACGTGAGACATTCTTCCTTTTACAAATACAAAGTTAAATTCACAACAAGCTTTCTCAGTTAAATACACCCACTACACTGCCTTAATAGTCTGGTTTGACCAGCAGCTTGTAGTGACTTATGTTAGATATCATTAGCTAACTTTGGGTAGAAATTGCTGTGTAACTGGCTTTCCACTGGTGCAACTGTTATGCTTTAGTTTAGCATTTACCTATTGGCCTGTAAAGTAAAGCTGAGGAGAACTGCAGAGCTGTGTGATAATTCTCTGTGGGTCTGTCTGTCAGTGACAGATTTCACATTACACCATCACATACACATCATTTAATTAATTTTTTATATAAAAATATTGATTAGAGGTGAAGGGAGGATTGGGGTGGAGGAAGCATCATGATTTGGGGCTGCTTTGCTGCCGCTGGGCCTGGGCAGCTATCAAGTTTACTGAGAAATAAATCTACTACAGAATTGTTTCAAACAATCCACCTTTAGTGGCCCAGTTAAGGCCCAGACCTTAACCAAACAGATATGTCGTGGAATGACCCAGAAAGTCATTCACACCTGAAGAAATTGAATGAATGTTATGCAGATCTGATCCACAGCTTCTGGAAGAGCTTGTTTGAGCTTGTTGCTGCCGTTCATTAACTTCTTTATTTTTCACTATAACTTTTTACTGATGGGTGTGTTCAGTAAAGAGACAGAAATTGTGCAGAAAACCAGGTGATACCAAAGAGCTCCAATCTCTGAATACTGCAAAGCGATCAGTGACTGCTGGGAGAAAAAAATCCTCTGGTGGTGTCGAATATGTGACCCCCACCCTTGATTTCTAATGATATGAACCGTTTCCAGCCATACAACTGGAGGTATGTCTTCCGTTTACCCGCCCCCCCCCAGACAGACCTTCCTTTGACCGGGTTATACAGCAGGGTGGACCTCACACCACACTGTAATGTGCCTCACCTCATGAGAGAAACATCCAACATTATATATTAAAATGAAGGTAAAGGTTTTCTGGTAATGGAAACATCAGGAGCTTATGTTACTTGTGAAGTTGTTTTCCCTTTCACATCAGTTCACACAAATGAACAGGTTGAATCTAATGTGTTTTAATACTGACACAAACAGAAATGTAAAAACAACAATTTGTTGTTTTAGGGGTGCTAAGTGATGGTAGCTAAGCTAGGCTAAACACATGCTGACCGCAGCTCCATACTTAATACACAGATAACAAAGGGGTAAAGGCCATTGTATGTGATATTGTACTTTTTATCGTGTGATATTTTTTAGTATTAATGTTACGAAACACATGGATCACTTCAATTGAACAAATCTACATGACCTACCCTCTCCTTGGAGCAGAGATGGGTCCAGCAGCTCCATCATGTACTGGATCTCTGTGTCCAGCTGAGGCATGTCACACTGAGCCACCACATAGGTCAGCATGGGCAGGAAGTCATCAGCACCGTACATCCTCCCTGGACGGAAACAGACAGAGAGCAGACAGGCAGGTAGGTGTGGTGGCCACACAGGTCAGACAGACATAGCGACGCTCATAAATAAACAGAATCTGAAGCTATGACTGAGGTAGGAGAAACGAGAGTAGACTACATCACTATCACCTCACACTTTTCCATACCTGAGTTATCCTGCATGATGGTGTAGATGAGTTTGCACACACGCAGCAGCAGAGACACCTTCTTCTCAGGGGAGTACATCTTCCTCATGTTTAAAAACTTGTGGCGGATCTTCTCAATCGCCACGGCGTCAGGGGGCACAGCCCCATCCACCCCCAGCTCTTGGGGCCTTTTGGTTTTAGCCAGGGCCAGGTTCTCCCTCAGCTGCTGCCAGGCTCCACTACTCACCTTCAGAAAAACAGACAAACACAGGGTTAAAGGAGTCATTCTGGGAAACATGCTTATTCGCGTTTTTGCTTAGATGTTAGATGAAAAGATTGATAACTCTCATAGAGATGGATTCTATTTTGATTTAATTATGATTTATAAAAAAGGTTAGGGTCAAGCAGTCACTCTTACAATTTAAGGTAAATAAGTCCATTTTCTCTCACACAAAACAATGCATTGTACATTATGTGTGATTCTTATCTTGTAAAGGAAATTTTCCTTCTATTTATGATAATGAGGAAAATTTCCATCTGATTATTAAAGGCGTGCCAACACATTTACCACTAAAAAGACATCTGTTTAGAGTGCAGTGATTGATGTTTCACTGTCAAATATCATGTTTGTTCCCTTTTTTTTTATTTCTACAGTTGAACAATTTCTACAGCAAACACAATAACCTTGTAACATAATAAAGTCCTGACCTGGAAGTCATGTAAAGCCACCTCGATCATGCTCTTCAGAGGCTTCAGGACACATTTGTGCATGGCCTTCTCCAGCACCTGGTCTGTACGCACGCACGCACGCACACACGCACACACGCACGCACACACGCACACACACACACACACACACACACACACATGCACACGCGCAAAGATAAAAAGAGAAAGACATTTTTGATTATTAATGCACACCAGTAGATAAATAAATTATTATTTCTCCAAGCAGATGATTTATAAAATGCAAAAAAAAAAGTTTAACAACTGAAAGTGCGTCATCGTGTTTTGGTAAGACTAAAGTCTGGAAATAACAAAACTGAAACAGTTCTGTCAGTCACTCTGTGTGACTGTGTGGTCCACACACACTCTGTTTCTCAGTACATTATGTCCTGTAGGTGATAGAAAGTCAGCTGACAGCCAAACCATAATGTGGTCATTAACCCTAAAATGAAACTGCACAGAATCTAAGTCTCATTTGTCAGTGATATAAATCATGTCCTTTATATTGCACTGCAAATACTGTTACAGAGCATTACAGTAAAGTGATCATGGGCCTGTTAAAGGAAAAGGCTGGATTTCTTATATATTGTTCCATTGTTGTTATTGTGTAGCGGTTTTGACCAGTTTAATAAGTCTGATTAAAAATCCAGCCATACAAAGGTTTCATGCATATAATCACAGGAGAGTAGAGTAGAAAACCCAAAGAACCACCTATAATTCTTTCTTGAATGATAAACATAGTCTAGGAACCAATTTTGTAATTTTTAGAACAGCATTGGAGGTGCAACAATTTGCGGATTAATTGATTAGTCAATCAAAAGAAAGATGATCATCAATTATTTTGACAGCTGATCAATCGTGTCAGTCATTATTCTGTTAAATATCAGACAAGTGATTGTTCCAGGTTGTCACATGTGGGGTTTTTCTTATATGATAACAGAATGCATATGTTGGGGTTTTGGGCTGTTGGTCGTTTAATGATGTCACCTTGGGATGGCCTTCTATTCACTGTGTTTCACTTACTAAACGATTAATTGAGGAGATACGCAGCAGATTAATCGATAATGAAAACAAATGTTACTTGTTGCAGCCCTAAACTATTTATTTAAAATAAAAATTTAGCATTTGAATCATTTGTGATTCCTGGCTTTCAACAACTTAAACACAATTAATAAATAACTAACCTCAGAGTTTGACATTCAAAGGAACTGAGATGTTTTACCAGATTGATTACACATTTGCCATTAAGCTAAAGGACAACCTGAATGTTTAGTGTGTTGCCCTTTGAACAGTTAAAGATTTGGCTGATTTGCTTGAGGCTGACCTTGACAAAAAAACAGATATTTTACCAACCTGGAACCCGATCAAACATGGAACTCAACCCCATTCACAAGTACACCATTCATTCAAATGACATGCAGGAAAAAAAAAGTTGCATGTGGATCTGACAATGGCTCCATCTGTACCTCAGACCTACGTCCATAGGCTTCAAATAATTTCCTGCCTACCTCAACTATGTCCAGCATTTCACATTAACACAATTGTGTCTTATTGTTCACTGTCAGCGCTAACACAGCTATTCATGCTGCAGAGGCATCATCCGCAGCCTCCAGGCAGTGTTTATGTCATGCGTATGCAATGAGCTACACAGAACAATATACATGTTTTGCAACAGTGTGGATGAGTGAGCGTGCACACACAGGAATTACGTTCTTCTGGAGAATTTCTTTGCCTTTGTGGTTGGTTCAGAGAAACGCCAGAGGAGCGCACTAAAAAGCAAACAATCCTCCGCACGCAACACTTCTGTTCAAGAAATGCTGTGGGTCACCTGAGGTAAGGGCTTGGCTGTCCTTTATTGCATGCTGCTAAGACAAATAACTCTAGATGCATGAACACAGGGAGGCCTGAGGTGTTTACAGTGGCTGGACAATTCCATCAGATATTCATGTGTACACAAGGAGGGGTACAGAGACTATTAAGGACGCTTTATTGGTCATACTGTACACATGGGCACACATGCACACATTTTCTGACTACGGACTTCCTGATTCCTTCCAGAGAGGCTAATTTCCTTTGTATATTGAGCGATGTTTTTTATTGGGCTTTATCTGGGCTACGGCCTGTTCAAATACTTCCTTCAACTGCAATAAACTGTAAGACAGAGACAGAGAAACACACACATACATCAACATACACACTAGCTAGCACATAGATACACACACACAAAAAAAAAAAAAAACACTCAAAGAAATGTACATGAGAGTAAACTACGTGATTTACAACCCAGAAATGAGAAAGCCTTTCCTCTTCATCCACATCCTCTCACGGCCATAAGTCAAGGTGTGTGCTGACAGTCGAACTATATACTCAACATACTCCTAGTTTCCCTTTTTACTAAAGAGTCGGACTTCAGAGTTAAACTGAAACATTTCTTTCTCAAGATGTCAGACTTTGAGTCATAACGTAATCCCACTCTTCCCAATCTCTCTGTAAACACTCTGAAAAGCAGCACAGACACCAGATTGTCCGCCTCCTCATAGTCCTCAGATTTGTTTTGATTTTCCAGGGAAAAATTAATATCTGTAATTTTGTAGGTTGCACAGACAAACTAACCTACTCAGCTATATCACATATAAATTTCTCTCATTACAGTGTCAATAACACAACTTAAAATTCTAGCTCGGATAAAATCGTTAAACTTCACATTCAAAATGACTTTACATGTCTTCACAGTTCCGCTCTCCAAAGAGAACTCTTGTGAGCATGAGATGCTTCTGTGGTCTGTTAGCAAAGCCAGAGTGGATCACTTCTCTGTCCCTGAACAAGGCTTTGCTGTTATTGTTTACAATGAACAAGGGATGTGAGATGTGTGCAAAGACATACTTACATATTCATGCAAATGCTCTAGTCCACAATAATCTGACTGCAATGAAACGACCCTTTGATAGTGCTGCACATGTCTGCAAACTGTATTTGTACTATTATCATCTGTTATCTGAGCATATCGAGGATTATCATCACTATCCTTAATGGACAATATCAACAAATTTTATATACTCCACTAGGATAAGGACTGGGATGTCCAAAGTGAAGACCAAATGTTAACTTGCTTAAATGAAACTGCAATAAATCAGAGACCACCTGATAAAAGAATAATAATACAAATCTGACCAGACATTCAAGGGTCAATATCCAGCCACAATAAAAAAAAATATATATAGTTAAATGTAATCCCTGTCTTTCTAAGTGATCCTCAACTGCACTATGAGTTTCTGCCAACGAACAGCTGCCAAGAAAAACTCATTGGTGCACAGCACAATGGCATTTCTGTAAATCAACACCTGTAATGATCCAGACTAATATGGAAAACTTCAACAAGTATGTCTCATTCCCAAGACACTGGCGAGCCTGGGCGCCCGCTGAACATTGTCAATGAATGAAGTCATTTTGAAATCCTTTTCTGAAGCAATAGTGAAGAGGTTTTACTTCTCAAATTATACTGGAATGGAAACGTGTAGAGAAGTGAATCCTGTCATAGATGGGATATGACCAAAAATCACACATGTGCCTACGCATACATGCGTGGCCAACAGATGTTTCATCAAGGCAGAATAAACAAACCCACTGTGCACCCGACAAATCTCAAAAGCTTCGTTAAACTTTACGGTTTCCGAGATTCTCAGTGTTCTTGTCCGACTTACCGATCTGGTCCTCAGGTATGAGGGACTCTATAGGTGGGTCCAGCTCCGAGCTCTGCCGCAGGTAAGCCTTCATCTGCGTCATAAACTGCCTGAGAGTCTGCAGAAAATCCATCCCTGATGTGTGACAGCCTCGGTTCTCCTGCACAAAGCTGATGTAGTCATGGACCAGGGAGCCAAAGTAGGAGCTTTTGTCCCTGGACAGCTCAGCAATCCTCTTCACGGCCCGTCTCTCCGGGGTCATGAGGGAGCTCAGCATGCCGCTCACCTTGCGGAAACGTCCCTTCAAGGCCCTAGGGAGGATAAAGGACCCCCCACTCAAACTCACACCAACCCTTCGCCTCCGCGATTTAAAGGATGGACGGAGGCGCATTTCTAGATCTGTCTCCAAGCCGACCCCATAGTCCTCCTCTTCGTCTTCTTCCCCATCCTCATCCTCTTCACTGCTGTCCTCTACTGGCTCTTGGTGGTTAAGGTGTCGAGATGGGCTTGGGGCAAGGCCCAGGGAGAATCCCGGAGACTGTGAGTATTCCAGTGAGTCAGAGGAAGAAGTAGACATGCTCATGTCGCTGAGCCGCTGGCGCCCCCTCTCATTGGGACTGGACGAACCCCTAGCATTATTCTCCAACAGCACATCAGCAGGGACAGCAGGCGGAGGATCGCAGGGTGGAAGCTTAGCACGAGACAGGGCCTTGGCGATGGTCTCATCGTCCAGTGCGATGTGGCAGCGGTGGGCTTCAAGATCAGGCTTCTTAGGCCTCGGAGGTGGTGGGTTTGATGGCACAGGGATCGGTGAGCTGGCAGTTTTGGACAGGCTGCTGTGCTTGGCGCCCATTGGTGGTCGAGCTGGTGCTGGGCGCCTGCTGGGGGACTGGTGTTGCCTTGCAGCCACAGCAACAGCCTCTGGCATGCTCTTGGGTCTGGTGGTAGCTGCTGCTGGAGGCCCAGGTGGAGGTGGAGCAGGGCGGCGGCGTGGCATTGAGCGAGGGGGAGGGGGGCGAGGGGGCGGGGGCCTTGATTTGCCGTTCAGTTTGATCTTGTCCGCGTGTTGCTCGCTACCTTCGCTGCTGCTTAACGGCTTCACAGAGGATTTCTCCGCATGCTCTAGGTCGCTATCGGACTTCACAGCATGTGAAGGAGAATGGTCCTCGGAGTGGTGGTGGTGATGAGTCTGGAGAAACAGTGGGTTAACAAAGCACAGAGGACCACTGGAATGTCTTCGCTCCAGATGAAAGGAAGGTGGAGGAGCGTGGGACCGTAGGGTTGGTGGCGCACTGTCGCAGTAAGTGGTGTGTCTCTGCTGTGACCCTCCGACCTCCCTGTTCCTGTTGGTGCGCTGGGGGCTGAGGGTACGGCTCAGAGGGCGACAGGGACGGGGGGAGGTGCGACGCTGATTGCACAGGGCAGAGTCCCAAAAGCCTGCAATACACAGACATAGAAGGGCAAACATTAACTTTAAGCTACACATACTTTTCAAAGTTCCCAGAAAGACACTATCCTTAGACAACAACTAGTCTTCAAGTAAAGCTCAGTTAAAGAACAGATGTAAAAGAACAAATACATTCTCAACCATTTCTTACCAACACTTCAGATGTTCACTCAAAGTTTTCCTTACTTCTCTTTGCCCGTCTTTTTGCTTGTGTCGTGCGTCTTGCTGTTGGGAGAAGCACCGTGAGTTCAGCTCCGTGTCTCTTAGGTCTGATTCACTGGATGCCGACACACACCCAGAGACATACAGAGGGAGTGACCCATGCTAATCACAGAGTGGGAGGGCATACACCACTCGGCACACAGTTCCAGTTCCTCCACTCCTGCTTCCTGCTTTGTTTTCCTCTCTCATAATTCTACATAGGGCTGTAGCTGTAGCTTCCCTAGCTGAGTTGTTTTCTTGCCGTCTGCAAACCTTATTTATATGATTTTCTGCCTCTCTTCTTTCCTTTTTCATATCAATGCACTTTGTTTTATAGTTACAGCACAATGATAGGAACAGGCAACAAATCATAGACACTTAAAAATATATGCAGTCATTGTCTAGTGATTACCGGTCCTGCAGCCTAAAAATAGAAAAGTTAAGTCTTGCATTCCTGGGGCAGTATAGACGCAGGGTCCAGCTGACTGCCAGTAGAGCAGTTTCAGATCTGCCTGTGGTATTCTTACTGGTCCATGTGAGCAACGAGAACCTGACACTGCAGCGCAGCACTGCACCAGGCAGCCCTCCCTGAATAACACATTTAGTACTGACTGACCTTACTATAGCACATGCTGATTCTTCATTCTTCTTCTTTGTTTTTCCCAGTTCGTTTGTGGCCAGGACAGTCCCTAATACCAGTAGAGCAAAAACCATTAAGGAGAGGTGGAATTACTGTACTAGTATAAAAATAAAGTTCTGCCAGGACAATTGTTGCAGTTTGAGGGGGGGGCACAGTGCCTGAATAACTGCCTAAACAATCTTCAAAGGCCAACAATCTTGCTCTTGGACAATCGGATGGATTTCTGGTATGTGAATAATTTTGGCAGCTCCATGGTCCAATTTCCCACATGGCTACTGTCGAATGATCAGTGATAAACTCTCGTGAACTTGATTTAATATTACTGGAGTGGTATTTTACATGTTGTGGGTAAAACTGTGGTCTAGAGACTGCTGTGATATAAAACTGAACTTCCCTGCAGAACAAACAGATCATATTGTCATCTGCCATCTGTGGCTCCATAGCTTTGTATTTTTTCCCTTACTTTCCATTCATTGTAGAGTAATGCTGTCATCATGAGTAATGCAACGCTGGCATCACTCTTTTTGTAAAGACAGTTGAGGATGTGTCTGTATCTGAATAAACTTTACTGGAGTTGTCAGTGGACAAAACCAACCGGGGGTTGATGTGATCCATCAGTTTGAGCTTTATGTTTCTTCAGGTCGATTGACAGACCAATTTAAACTTGTAGTACTGTGAGTTAACACGACATACAAGATCAATGAAAAGTGCACAATGTCTTCCCAGCTTTAGAGAAAAGAGGTTCACAGCAAATATAACTCTGTTGTATGATGGGATTAGTGATGTGGTAGATAAAATGTACTGATTTTATAAGGACAACATGTTAATATGGGATAAAAGCAAACAGCATCATCAGCAAATGAAATGGAAGCATATCAGAAAATGGAGGGTTTTGGGAGTGCAGAGTATCATGGATGTTCACCACACTGTATAAAAAATACTGACAGAGACATTTGATTTCAGTGACTAAAACACTAGCAGTACTATGCTATTAGTGCTATATCAGCAGCTCTACAAGGCTATAGGCATGGTGGTTTTTGAGTTTAATGCTAATGTTGGCATACAAACATGCTCACAGTGGCTACTAAACATACTTCTGTTGAGCAGGTCGAATTTACTATGTTGACCATCTTATTTTAGCATGTTAGCTTAACTTTAGCAATGAATACAAAGTACAGATGAGGCTGATGGGAATGTCACTAGTTGTTTTTGGGTATTAGGGCATTAATAAGTATTAGACAAGTTTAAATTTTGGCTTTATAACTGCACTAAATGGAAGGTCAAGGGAAGATGAATGTCTACAAAATTTCATGGCAATCCATCTAATACTGCTGTGATATTTCAGTCTGGGACAAAAGTGATAGTCTGACCAAACAACTGACATTGCTACGCCTTGAGTCATGCTGCAAACATGGCTAAAAAGTTGAATCCTACCCTCACAAGCGATATCCAACTGATAAAAGTATCTATGATAAAAGTATCAGTTAAGAAGTTGAATTGGCTCATAACACAACACCCTCCACGCCCTCTGTGGAGGCAAATAAGGTGCACTGCCATATTCAAATGTCTGAAGCTCTTTGCAACATGTGTTTGTGTTTCACATGTGCGTGCCCAGATTCCCCAACATAGATCAAGGCAGTCTGCTTTTTGTCTTTAAATAGAGGCTTTCCAGTGGAGAAGGGGAGTTCCCCTTAATGAATGTATGAGTTTGCTGAGAAAGGCTCAGAAGCCGGCTCACAGTCGAAGGATTTTTCTGCCTCTTCCAGTACTCGTCAAATGTAAGAACAGCAATGAACAGCTCAGACTAACACCCACTTCCATTCACAGGAATGCAGGCATGCAAATACAATGACAGAGTTTGGTGTTTGTAAGTAGCTATGACACCAGATTACTGCACGCTACGTTAGCACTCACACTTACGACACTTGTGTGTTTTCACACATGTTTGAATGTGGTATGTGCGTTTAGATAGCACACAGCCCACTGTAGCTTTCCACTCGCCACTCCCTTTACCCCCACACTAAGCACTGAGCTATGCCGTAGGCTTCCACTGTAGGAAGCTGACTCACTGCAGTTTCACAGCAGCTGAGACTAGAATAACTTGACAGAGATGAAGTGACTAAATCTGCTGTGAAACCAGACCCGAATGGTCAGCGTGATTTCACAAAGAAAAATAAACAAATGTGCACACAAATAGTCGTTATTTAATCCCTCTTTGCTTTTTTTGACTGACTGACTGCATGTTAAAGCACAAACAGGCAACACAACAAGGGAGTGTGGTATATTAAACACATACAACTATCTTTAATCTACTTTTAGTCCAGTCTTGTCTGTAGCCTATATTTCTTCTAAACTTACCATACATTCTTACAGTCCTTCCTAGCTGCCGGCCTTTCCTCTCAGTTTATTCCACTTCAGTTTGAAAACCGCTGTCCGGTGAACAGAGTGATCATTCATACATTTTGATGTTTTCTGTATATGTCAAAATTGTGTCATGGTTGCGCAGTAACCCTCACTATAAACAGTTTATGATGCTAACCCATTTGGTATTTTGAAGCTAACTAACATCTGACAGTTGGAGTTCACTGACACAAACACCACATTCTTGAACTGCAGTATGTTATTGAGAAAGCCGGATGATGAATACGCAAACATGAGCCTCACGAATGATTTCTTCCTTTAATTAAAAGGGCTGATTGGCAGGCAACTCCCCAAACAAACGCACCAAAACAGTCCTGCAGTTCTACTAGCAGAAAGTGCTAATGTTTTACAAATAGTGACATTTTGTCAAATATGGTTATTAAAGTCGTTTTATTCTGCAGTAACATCTCTGCTACGGAGCCGGAGCTGGAGCATGGAGACGATTTCCCTAGCTTAGCATGAAGACCAGAAGCACGGAGAGGCTTGTAGTAGCATGTAGTCTGACTGTCAAAAATCCTCCTACTAAAGCTGAATACTTTTTCATTTGTAAAGAACCACACCAGCCCAATACTTTTGTGTGTTTGTTCAGCGTTGTATTGTAGGTTACCAGATGAGGTCTTTGAGTGCAGGTTTTTCTCATAGGTAACTGTACAGATGAAATTGGAACCAAACCTGGCACCCGCACTGTAATAAGACTCCAGGTTGCACACCAAGAAATAGTTACACTGCGTAACTAGATGTCGATGTTTTTTATTAACAAAACAAGACACATCATGTATTATAATAGGCTTTTGAGGTGTTTTTAAACATTGGAGAAACCCAGGCTGTTTCCCCCTGCTTCCAATCTTCTTGCTAAACTGTAGTTGACTCCCATCTCTAGCTCCATACTTAATGCACAAGCATTATTAAATCTCTAAATGTTTTATTACACAAGTGCAAGTAACATAAACTGATGGCTGCCTGAACAGGAGAACACCGATCTAAACATGGTTACATGCTTTGAAAACTTGGCAGTGCGTTGATTTGTAGTTCAAACTTGGAAAATCACCAGCACGGTGGTTCAAGATGAGCGCTCCTATACAACTTCAAACCAGGAAAGTAATAAAAGAGGCTACCTGCTCCAAGCTGTGCCACCTCCTCCAGTTCTTTCTGAGTTTTGGCAGATGCAATGGCCTCTGGGAGTTTGATGGTGAAAGGCAGGACATCCCTAAGTTCAGGAAAGACAGGCAATAAATATGAAATAAATACAAAAACATGATGGGAGAGACATTTGAACTATAAGAACATGAAGTTTGTTATGTTTAGTGAGTCTGTCTCATGTGGTTCGGGTTACAGTGCAGTGTGTCCTCATTGTAAAGCCACAGGTTTAGTTGGCAAACAAAACCTGAACACTGGCACACAGAGAAGTGAAAACACTCTCAATCACCACCGATATAAACATGTTGACACACCCTTTGTTTCCATTATAAAGTCAAAGTTATGAATCTCTAAAGATATACAATACACATATGCTGGGGCTGTGAATGTGATTTAACACGCTGCTCAGGAAAAATTCAGAGCATTTGTGAAATGTTAAATGTCTGTTTGATTTGAGGTCCGTCTCCACAGTCAAATCCAGTGTCGTGTTTGTTATTGCTTGCGGCGCGATTTCCCTCTATTTCCTGTGTCTGTCTGAGTCTCCCGAGCTGGCACGAGCTAAAACAAGAAGTGAGAGCCTCGGGCAGTGAGAGCTGACTGCTTACTCAACAAACATTATTTTCCACAGAGTTTACAGCCACAAATCACTCCTCATCACAGAGCAAAACATGGAGAAGCTGGGGATGTGACAGACGGACAGACAGAAAAAGAAATGGTGTTCGTTTACCTGCTGATACAGTAGAAAGCCACGAGGCGAAACAGATCTGCAAAACTTATCCCAGATCCTTCGAGAGAGAAAGCTGCAAACAAATGAAATTACAAATGAAACTACAGTCTATTCTAGTCTATTGATTTTTACATTTGTTTATAATGAGTCATTGTTTGAAGCTGCTATTAGTAACTTTTTGCACATTAGAAATCAACATGATATTACATCAGTAGCAAAGATAATAACGTTAATTCACAGCATATACTTATTTTTTTCATTACGTCATTGTTGCAGGTCATGGCAGGGACAGTTACCGGGGGTGGAGCCATGTTGCTTTGGAGTAGCGGTCTGATGCAAAGGTGGGGGCAACAGCCACAGCTGGGGGGGGATGGGGGGGCGTGGGGGGGTGGGGGGTCATGCTCCAACTAAAAGAGAAAATGGCTGGAACTGCAACTGGGGGCGGGGCTTGGATTGTCACTAGAGATGGATAGTACACTGGATCAGTACACTGTAGCTACAGTAGGTGGGGCCATACTACATGGGCTGTCGATCTTCTGCTGTCGCAAGGAGAATGGCTACAACCCCCACTTAGGTCAGGCCCAGGCAGGGTACCATTTGAGACGGCCTGGACCGGCACTAGGGGGTGTCTGCAGCACTATGGGGAGTGCAGGGCTGGGGCTTGGCGATGCTGGACTAAGGTGGGGTTGTCACTGGGATGAAGCCATATTGCTTGGGGTGTTTCACTGAAATGTCCTGCACTTTTTTGCAAAACCAGAGGCAACATTAATCAACTGAACAACCATGTCAAAAATGCTGTTACTGGAATGAAAACCCCAACCTCAAAGTCCCCGAGCACCATGCTGTCAAGCTGCTGCACCCTCCACTTAGCATACTAGTCATCACACCTTTCACTAGTTGACTGTTTTAGTTTTACTGATTTATGTATTACTGCTGGTTTGGACGGACTGAAATATCTAAACTATGTGGCGGATCGCAATGAATCTTTTTGGTGATGACCTGACTTTTAATCTAGTAGCATCATCAGGTCAAAATCTTAATTTGTCCAATATTTTTTGTTAATGACCAAACACTTTCTAGTCATTTCCCCATAAGCCTCAGCTGTACTTTGTGATCAGAGATAATTAGTAAATGTTCTTATGCTAACACATTAAAACAAATAGTTAGCCTGGTAAACATCATACCTGCTTAAGATCAACATGTGATCATAGTAACTGTGGGGATGTCAGCATCAGAGCACTGCTCTGCCAAAGTACTCACAGAGAGCCTCACAGAGCTGCTAGTACGGCTCTTGATAGACAGCGTGGGTTTACCACCTTGGTCCAGAGTGAAATATCTTAACAACAACAATATCTTACACACTGAATCCTGATGACTTTGATCCTTTGACTTTTCCTGTAGCAACAACATTAAGGTTGATGTTTTCTAATTTTTGAAACATATGTTGACAATTATAAGATGACACTCTTGGTCCCGGAGAATATATCATACTCACGTTGGTGTTCCTTTAACTTTTTATTTAGCGGCACAGTTTACAGTGAAATGTCTCAACAACTTCTGTATGGACTGCCATGAAATTTGGTACCGACATTAGAAGCACGCTTCAAACCCCCTGCTCAGCTGACGTGCCTGTTGTTTCATGACGCTAGCCCTACAGCTGCCCTTCACACTTATGTTTGGAGCTGGGTGATCTGAGGCGTCTAATGCTGTCTTTATGTTTCTACATAGAGCCACATTCAAAGACGCCATTTATACTTTTTAACTGGGTGTTTAGATCAGCTTCATGTTAATGAGCAAAGTGATTTTAAAAACAGACTGGTGTGTAGTATTCTTTATAAAACTATGTTGAAAGTGTTCATGCACAAAGCTAATTGTGCCGTACGGGAGGCCAGCTGGAGAGCAGCTGACCCAGATCTAAAGGCCAAACCAGGCCAAAGGCACTCCAGTCCCTCCCATGTGTGCTGTCATTCCAGTAAGGAAAAGCCACAGCTGGTATGTCATCACACTTTGACTCTGCCACAGCTCCATAACTACAGTAACTCCCAATACTGAAGCACAACATTTGCAGGATTAAGTATTCTAACACTATGAGCATTGCTACAATTTTTTCTTTATGATAATAAAATGTTAAACACTACAATAACGTTGTCTTACTGCACTCGTATGGCATCCTATGCCAACAGCATGTCCGATTTGAACTGCTATGTTCATGATACATAAACTAAAATCACAACATACTAACAGTTAATAATGAGAGGCAAGAATGTAAAGCAGTTTTGGATGAAAGTGCTACATAAATGCAGCCGTGGAGTAAACTACAGCTCCACCAGACCTGTTCAATGACACTCACTGCTGCTTTGCAAACAAACATTTGACCCAGAACTAAGTGGCAAAGTCACTGCTGTCAAAAAAAAAAAAAAAAATGTTTGCTTGGGATATAATCTTAGCAAACGTTTCCTTCTTAAAGAGAAGTTACAGCCAGATCACATGCAGATCAATATGTATCACCTTATGCCAGAAATTCTAAGAGACAGTTGCATTAAAAAAAAAAAACAATAAATTAGCATGCTCATATACACTAACACACACAACTGTGGGCTAAACTGATGTTCCTCCTGTCACACTCTCATTTCTCATTGGTGTACGGGTTTATCTTTGTACACAGTGTGTGGAGGTGGACAGGAAATGACTTCACTCTCTGACCTACAGTACAGTGTGACTGCAGGGGTGGCCGCGGCTGAACGAGACACAATCAGGAGACCAGAGGAAACAGAAAGAAGACCATTTGAGATTTCTGATCTGTCAAGGTCATTACAACTTCCTCAGTTGACTCATCTCAGTCATGTACTTCAAATCATTGATTCCATGATTGCTTTATTTGGTATAATCTCTTGAAATCTGTTTGACAGGATCTACATGATAATATCTTGATAGTAATCCATGATGCATCTGAACTCCAGGTACAGACACTTAAAACACACATGTTACTTACTGTACTGGCTCTCTCTGACAGGGAAGTGGCTGATGGGAGTTTCTGACTGATCCTCCTTCACACGCACAGAAAGAACCTTCCTCTGCAGAGCGGCCGACTTCCTGACCAGGAATACCTGCACCAGGAAGGAATCAGAGGTCATGAAACATAAAACACTTTTAGAAAACACTAGAATGTTACATTAAGATATGAATCCCAGGATGGTAAACCCCTCACCCCCGGTGGCTGTTTGAGCAGTATGTGGTTGGCCTTCTCTTCACTGATGGCCAGCAGCAGCCACACCGGGTGGGTTTGACTCAGCCTGTCCAACACGCTCATCCTCCGTCGCAAGGAGTCGTACCCAGAATCCCTTTCACCCCCCACACCGCCACAGTGGGGGGACTGCAGGTAAACGCCACTCACCTCACCCTCCAGCCTGGCAGAGAGAGACCGAGTGAAACACTTATGCCATCTGCTGGTGAGAATTAGCAACAATGTGAATATGTATTTACAAATCAGAAGAGATGAGATTTAACAGAAAACAAAACTGAACCAGCTGATAGGAATATATGTTCTGTCTCATCAAGGCAACATTTCCAGATATGATCAGGGGAAGGAAAAAAAAAAAAAAAAACAGATCAGTGAGGTTGATGAAAGTTTTGTGTAAGTGCAAGAGAAATGTGTGAAAAACAGCTTTACCCTTGTAGTTCCACGGGCTCCTTGTCCATAGTGGGAGAGGTCTGGACCATCTCCTTCTTCAGCTCGCCGATCTCCAACGCGAATGTGTCAATCAGCTGGAAGAAGACAGAACGAGAGGCTTTGACTGCTGAGGGAACACGACAAGGAGAAGAGGAGGGGGAACGGTGATAAACGAAACTGACAACATTGCTCAAGCATAAATTACAAAGCAAAGACACTGGGATTTTGAAACGGGGAGAGTTCTTTGGTAAATGTCGAACAAAGGGGAAGGGAAACAGTTAGTCATTTTTCCTGTGTGTGGACCTCATTTCCTACAGGCAGGAAACATGGAGACAAAGCATCGTCAAAAAAAAATGACACAGCGCAAGATTCACAGTGAGCAGAGACACGTCTACTGTGATGTCACACAGTGAAGTTTTTATTTAATATGACCAAACCTTCTACAATAAATAGCACAGCTGTGTGCATCTCCCATATCATACAGGGTTAGTTTTAGAGTGACAAAGATAAAAAAAATTGTCACCACTCTCGATTGCAGATACAGACAATTTATTCATCCATATGCGAGATTGTCAGCAAACGGCAGCTTAAAAGTTTTGTTTATTCATGTCAGACATGTGGGTTGGGTGGGCAGGACTTCTATAGGTATTTACAGCTCAGTGATTCTTTTTGTAAAAAAGGTGAAAGGTTCTAATCTGAGAGAACTGCCGATTGTTGTTCATGTATTTATTGATGCATACAACTCAGGAAAAATGAAAGGGCTCATCAGCGAGTTGTAGCATGGCATCACATCACTGAATAAGGGCACTACAGACTACGTGAAACGACGATGGGAAAAGAGCGGGACATTGAAGACGTGGCTGCATGCTTGGGAAATACAGTCATCCTCCACCAACTCTCGGACCTGGAGCGACTTCTGTTGGAAAAACTTGATTTGCTTTTTTTATCAACCCCAAACAGAAGTCTAAACAAACTGGTACTCAGCTATCATGCCGGAGGGAATGTGGAGAAATTATTGTTGATCACACTGACGTCATCTGGACTTTTCCTTTACACGGAATCTAAAAAGTGTGTTCATGACGTGTTCAGATTTGACTTATGATGAGAGAGGAGTGCGATTTTTGACACAAATCTGGTTGAAGTACCTTAATTGTTTCCATGAGCTGTGGATGTGACTCACAGCTCATGGAAACAATTAAGGTGGATTAAATCACTGGACCGAACAACAACAACTGACTTCCAGTTGTTTTTAGATCACTGGCATACACCTGTTCCTTTCGACTCACAATATCTCTGCCCCCAACCCCCCCCCCCCAACCCCCCCACCCCCCCCACCCCACCCCCCACCCCCCGACACACACCACTAATCTGGAGTAATGACGCATAAGAGAATAGATCTGTCAGAATTCATTCCTAAATAAGCACTTAAAGCAACAGGAAAAGAGCCTGAGCTGAAAAAAACTGCTCAGTTAATGACTGCAATAAACTGCTTTCATGTTGCGTTGTTTTTTCTGCATTTCCACATTCCCCCATTCCACATTTTAGAGCTCTCCCAAGGATTCAGAGCCTCCTCAAACCGACCCAAGCAGATGTCGAAATCTGGATGCTTTGCACTGATGATCTAGGTCAAACAGTGAAAACAAAACAAGATTGCCAAACTGCACAATGTAATGAAGACCAGAAATTTAAGACAGTCAACGGGAAATTCATGTCATATTGTCAGAGTGGCCTTGATGTGGTGAACTCTACTCGTGAAGTTCAAACACAAAGAATTACATAGAAATGTTCTTAAATCCAGGTTTTGGTGTTTTTTTTTTAACACTTTCTGCACCTGAACAAATGCACCCATTACACACTTTCAACCAGCAGGAGGCGGCCTTTTCCAAACTATCCTCCACCAGTGTGGCTGCAGGCCAGACCACAGTAACCATAGGCTCCTGCTAATCCTCCCCCCCTAGCAGGACTAAGTGGAGCCAGCTCTGTTAAAGCCTCAGACTCCCCCAGCAATCTGTCAGGTCAAAACTCTATTACGCAATATAAATTGACAAGTTAGCTCCAGAGTGAGTGTAATCTGAAGATTTTACAGAGACAGCGCTCCAGAAGTGGAAAAACTGGCAGCAAAAAGTGTCATTTTCCCTTTCAATAGCTGTGAGAACCTTAAAACCAGATGTTACAAAATAACCAAAGTGGCAGAATAAACTGTCTGACCCCTCAATTAGTGCATGTGACTGTGGTTAATCCCAAGGAGGGAAATATGTGGAAAATCAAGTTTTCAGCTAAAGTAACAAAGAATGATCCCACAAGCTGTTGACAGATGTTAGTTACTGGACAATAACATATGAATTTGACGTACACTATACCACACGGTACAGCAGTCTTTACAGTACAGCTGAAACTAAAAGTCTATTAGACCATTAGAAAAATATTCATTAACTACTTTGTTTTAAAAATCATCATTTCTGAAAAGACATCACTCGTCCTCTGGTATGAGGATGTGCTGCTTTTCTCTCTTTTAAATCATTGCACATTCAGTATCTTTTGGTTTCAAACTTTGGTCTGTTTGGACGAAACAAGACATTTAAACACCAGACTGCAAAATGATAATGGCCACTTTTAAGTATGTCCTGACATTTTATAGATAAAACTATTAAAGGATTAAGCAAGAAAGCAAACTGCAGATTAATCAATATCAATAGCAACTGACATGATGAGGACCTTAAAGGAGCAGTTCGACATTCTGGGGAAATACTTCTAGCTGAGAGTGGCTTTACGTGGTGCTGGTGATGAACTATTTCATGGCTGCCATCTTCTCTGTCTTTGTGAGGTTTACCAGGCGTCGAGCTGAGACTCCAGGAAGTCACTGCGCCCGGCAAAGAAATAGAATAACCCCCCCGTACAACCATGACTTAAGATAACTTTTTATACTTTCATGTTTGTTCACCTCTGGGCAGAGCCATCTGTTTGTCCCTGCTTCCTGCTTTTATGCTAAGCTAATTGTCTTCTGGCTGTACAGAAGTTTTAATGGACACTAGTTATTTATTTTAAGACGTTCATTAATGAGGTTTCTATCCAAATGTAAGAAAATCAATACTAAATAATGCATGTTTCCATCCATTACTGTTCTGCATATATCATATGTCTATATATTTTGGGTTATTGCATTTTTTTATATGCAAGTTGAAAATGCACATGCATGTTGTGTAATCCTAAATCAGTTAGTATTTAACGTTGTACACATATTGTACACAATGCAAATACAGAACAGAGGGAGGGACATGGAGTTACTAGGAGCCAAGCAGCTAATTTTTTCCCCCTCAGGGCCCCTTAAAGGGTTAAAGCAGCCCTGGAAAGAAGTAGACAGATAGTTATTACCTTGTGCTAATAGACAGGCATTGAATTATATGAATGAAAATGGAGGAATAGAGCCAGAGGAGAAGACATGGGAAATTCCTGAGCTATAAAATGAAGGTCAGTGAACACGAGAGTTGCTGAGTGACTGGATCTGGGCAGAGAGCCTCTGGGAACTCTGACGGTGGCGCCGTATTTCACAATGATGACTTCTAGAGGAAAAAGACTGATATCAAGGAAAACACTCAACAACAAAAGTCTGCCACTGACTTTTACGAGCCTTCATTCATCTTTGTTTCACTTCAATTCTCTCTGTACAACACACGGACACAGAGCTAGACAGAGAGAAGTTTATTTGTTCAGATCCTTTAACATTATTATGTGCATATGTGTGTGTGTGTGTGTGTGTGTGTGTGTGTAGAGGTAAGTGATTCTCTGCATGGGCTGCTGTTGAAGCCATGGATGGAGTCAATGGGAAACTATGTGTTTGGTTTAGTCGCACAGACACATACAGAGAGCACTTAAACAGGGGCAGTGAGGATGGAAAAAGCTGCAAAGGAAGTTAAAAGCGAGATGACATTCAATTTTTGTTTCTTAGTTCATTGTCAATTGTCGTCCAAATCTGCCTGTTTTTAGTTTTGAAAGTGCTTTACTTTGATTTACAGTACAACTGTAGATGCAGATGCAGCCAGGGGAGGGCTGTCACCTCTTACTGAGACAGTGTGCATCACACAGAACAGCAAGACGTACACTGGATCAGGCTGCAGGTGCTTTGAATACAGCATGTACTGCATTAATGTACAACACAATATGACAAATTACTCTTTCTATTTTCGTTCGTTTTAGTGATGTGCAGTCAAATGCAGTAAAAGCTGTAATCCACACGATAATACTGATGTTATTGATGTTTGTAAAGAAAGTGCAGTTCAACGGTAAGTGTTGTTTTTGAAAACACGAGCATCTGACTTCCAGGATGTGAGGCGAAGGACAGACGATTCGCTTTTTTACCATCAGCGAATACACTGATCAATTTAGGACGTTCACATCAGTACTGGGGGCAAATAATGAAAGAATATACATATGATATTATATCAATCATGCTTTTTCCACCTTAAAGTAAAACCCACGCTCTCTCTCCATGAGCTAGTGAGTTATCCACACACTCATCTGCTTCAGTATTGATTATTGTGATTCATTGTGATTCATTACTCACAGGAACCAAAAAAATGAAATCACGGAGGCTTGCAGGTTCCTTATGTATTTTTAAATCTCTTTTAAAAACATACTTTTACAGATGTGCTTTTATGTGATGTTGTCTTTCATCTTTTAGCACCTGTGGTTTTAATGTCCTCTGGTGATATACTCAGTGTGGGCATCACTGTGTTTTCTTTTCATGCTTTAATCTAAAATGGTATTGATTATTTACATGTGATTTTATTGTGTGCTTTGTTTATAAATGTGCAGACAATGTTACGCACTGTTTAAACTAAACCACTCTGCTTTGTACTGAGTTTCAGCTCATTGTTTAGCTGCCTGGGCTGGTTTGCTCCACTCACTCAGCAGACAGCTGTTTTCAGCAAGAAGCTCTAAACACCCACTGTGTGCGCTACCTGCTCAAAGGGTCTCTCTTAAGAATGCACAAGTAAAGGTTCCTGAGAGAAATTTAAGAGGAAGCAGAAATATTTTTATATGAATAAAAACAACCGATTAACGTTGCACTCTATGTTTGTTTAGTCCCAACAAAAGAGAGGCTGCAGGACATGTAGGTTGAATTGAGTGGTGACTCTAATTGCCTTTCGGTGTGAATGGTTGTTTGTAGAGCCCGACCGATATTCAATTTTTGAGGCCGATGCCAATACCGATATTAGGGAGTAAAAAAATCTGATATCGATATATCGGCCATATATATATATATATATTTATTTCACACTTGTGAAAAAGATATATAATGAGAGCAGGATATTTTACAGTTCAACAATAAACTTTATTGTCCAAAATAATGTCAGTGCACTGAAACGGTAAAAAGTTCCCTGGGAATTCAATAAAATAACTATAAAAATAAATAACTATGAATAAAAAACATAAGAACAAATATGTATATATATATATATATATATATATATATATATTTAACTAGAATGAAAACAAAGGATCAAATATGTGTAAAATGCTGCCTATATAACTCGACTTGACCCGAGCATTTCCACTGCATTACTGCTTCTGAATAAAAGTTTTCATATCAGCGCATATCAGAGAATATATGTGCCGGTACTGATATAAGTATGATAGACCGGGGACAGATCCAGGGTGTACCCGTCAGCTGGGATTGGCTCCAGTCCCCCCCAGACCTTATAAGGACTAGCAGATGGATGGACTCCGGACAGTCAGCTTCAACCAGCAAGACGTGGTTCACATGACCGACTAGCACTACGGCTACTGAGCTACTCAGCTAGCGTGTATCCTGCTGGCTGCCACTATTGGGTGTCTAAGGTAACACATGTAACATGTGACATAGTCCACCCTGTGTGGTTGACTGTGGGTTGTTATTTAAGAAATGAGTCTCTTCAGTGAGACAGATACCAGGCAGTCAGATTCTGGTCTTAACTAAACTCTGACCAGGGATGTAAATAGTAGGTTTTTGGTTTTGTGGGCCTCGTGATTCAAGCAGGTTGTAGTTTTGTTGTGTTCTAAAAACGAAGAGTTGAGTCAGGCCCCCCCCCCCCCCCCAAAAAAAACAAAAAAAACAACATGTGTTACACAGGAAGTGAGTGTTTTACATTTCCATGTGATTTTGGGAAAGTCAGCTGCGTCATCATTGGTCCTTACCTTAAAGAAGCTCCCGCTCCTGTCTGTCAGGCCGCTGGGGGGGTTCCCTGATGCTGAGCTGAAGGCCATGTCGTCTTCCTGTCCTCAGGACCGGCTCCCTCTTACGTCTGAGTCTGTGTGTTTACGTCTAAGACAGCGTCTGCAGGGGCCGCAGCTCTGTGGGTCAAAAAACACACTTCAGTCCAGACACTTCATCAGTGGTGCGACCACAGGAAATTCCTGCTTTGCCCACAGCCAGTTTACAGAGCTGCCGGGCTGCTGGAAGGCTTTTACCGTGACTCTCGTATTCTCCTCGCTCTCTACTTCTCTTTCTCCTCTTCCTCTCTTTCTCCTCTCCCTCCCTCACTCCTTGCTCTCTACACATTCACCTCTCCTCTCACTTTCCTGCCTCCTCTCCCTTCATGCTTCTTTCCCTCACCCCTTCGTCTCAGTTTGTTGCCTCAGTCCTTTTTTTAAAAAAAAATCTAATTCCAAACCTATTTTTTTTTTTTGGCTGAACTGCTGTCCTCTCATTACCTGTCTCCACTGTTTCCTTTCTCTCTCTCTCTCCCTCTCTCTCACATTCTCACTTTCTTTCCTATATTTTGTTCCCATGTCCTCATACATACATAATTCATTTTCCATCTTGGAGAGCCTTGGTTCCAGCACAGCTGCCCGTCTTCCCCACCCATCGTAACTAAGTTTTGGGCCTCTGGGCTTCGGTAAGATGCTTCCAAATCGACCCTTTGTCACACTCCTCAACAAAGCTGTGAAAAAGCGAAGGGAATTTAATGAACCTGCTATTTATCTCAAATTAGAAGAGCCCATAGTGAAATGACATGTAATCACTGCCTCCTCCTTATTTTTCATTCTATTTTATTCTCTGTCGTTTGGTTTCACTCTTAGTCAGATTTTTCTTTCGTTATCTGTGTGTTTTTCTGTCTGTGTACGATTTGTCCCTCCACCCTCCTCTCTCTGTCTCACTCTCTTCCATCTCTCTCTCCAGCCAGGCTGAAACTATTAGGCCAGCCCTTCCCTTCCTGGCAGAGGTTCACAGTCCTCTCGAAACCAGGCGATGCTCCGTTCGTTTGTCTGTCCACACACATGAACTTCTCATCTCACACAGGAAGGAAGGCACCACCACCATTGGAGGGGGGGTGGGTGGGGGTGGGGGTGGGGGGGCAGCATACTTTTATACAGTCGAATGTGAAACTGACCATTTCTAAATAATGTTTTTGTTCAGCTTCATTTACCAACATGGAAACATCGGTAACTTCCCCCTGTGGTCAGTGTTTAACAAGTCGCAGTAAAGAATAAATGTAGTGCTGTGAAATTTTATCTGCAGCTATAAATCTTTTCCAGAACAACCAGTGTGCCACAAATAATCTGGCATCAGAAGCTGAGTGTAAAGTATCATAATACAGACAGTAATTCGACAGAGTCCTTTCAGTGTCTCAGTGTTTCATATGTCCAGCTGTGGCCTCTTGTCCCCATCAACTACAATATAGATGGTGGTTTCATTATATTATGCACTGCTCACTTTGCCCCATTGGTGAATCCAGTCCTGTAATATCTGTCCGGGGGGGGGGCAATCTCAGCTGACATTGGCCGAGGGCAGGCTACACCCTGGACAGGTCGCCAGTCCATCACAGCTGTTTAATCATTAAAATCATATATCAAGCAATAACACCAAATATTTTCTGGTTTCCGCTTCTAGAATTTCAGGATTTGACATTTTCTCTTATATATCATTGTAAATTCAATATCTTTGTGGGAATTTTTCAATATAGACTAATAACCTTTTTTTCAATATTATTCTTTTGGGTAGTTTTTGCCTTTACTCTGATAGGGACAGTGAGAGAGTGACGGGAAAACTGGGGAGATAGAGGTGATGACATGCAGCAAAGGCCTATGGGTTGGACTCGATGCCATGAGGACTGAGCCTCAGTGGTACACGCCCCCCCCCCCCCCCCAGACTAATAGTCTTAAGCATCTCTGTGAGGCTGCAGTGCTTTGAGCTAAATGTTGATGTAAGTATGCCAACATATGCATAATGTTCAAAATGTTCACAGTCTTAGTTTAGCGTGCTGGCATGCTAATATTTGCTAATTAGCCCTAAACACAAAGTGCAGCTGATGATGGGGAATAGTGATCAGTTTTGCAGGTTTCAGGTCATAAAAGAAATCAGTAAAGAAAATAATGTTTAGTTGCAGCCCTAACAAAAAGCAACAGAGTCAGGGAAACCAGTTACAGTAAATGGTGACTTATTTACATATCTGGTGACCTGTGCAGAGACTGTGCCCGTTTCCTAACTGTCTGAAAGTAGAACTGATAAGTCTGGGACGATGGTTTCATTTCCACAAACTGAGGAAAGTGAAGAAACAAAGGAACAGAGACGCTGAGAGACAAATTAAAAGATGAAATTTGCAAAACAGTTCCCACTAAGGAAATTCCTGTAAATCAGTTTGTGATAATTGTCCATGTTCCTGTGCTGTTGATACTGAAACAGATACTCTACTAGTGACAGTGCCAACCAAAACTCTCGACAGTAAAATAAACAATGTTTCCAGATGCACAAACGTCTGAGCCGCAGATAAATCAGAGAGCATGCTGGGTACTGCAGATAGCCTCCCACCAGGGCAGCTCATCTTCACAGCTCTACTTGGCAAAACCAGATGTGACCCCCCCCCCCCAAAAAAAAAAACAAACAAACACTAAAATTACATCAAACTCTTCACTAATGTCACAGTATTTTCCTCAGTCAGTACACACGGACCCCTGTGTGTGTGTGTGTGTGTGTGTGTGTGCGTGTAGTCTACATGAATGTGGGTTCGCGTGTGTGTGTGTGTGTGTGAGAGCCTCAGCTGCAAGTAAACAAAGACACATCTGAGCACGCAGCCCTCCCTCGCAGAACCGCAAAGAAGCCCCTTGGCACGGCAGCACAGAGACACACTGTTCCCAAGGTAAACACACGTACATGCTCACATATGTCCGTGAAACACGCAAACACACATTTACACATTCTCCAGTTCAGTCACAGCGAGAGACGCAGACGCCCCCTCGCACACACACAGATTTCATTGTGTTTTACATAATGATCATAAAAAGGAGCTCCACAGCAGGACTCCATTACGCTCTGCGCTATTTCGGGTTTAAAGCCCAAACTGATGGTGGGACCCTAATTTTCTCCCAGTGGGTGTCAGGCTGGCTGTGAGGCAGTGTTGTGCTGTATCAGAGCTGATGAATAGCTTCAGTGTTTGATGGTCCTGGAGGCGGCACATTTGTGAATATGAGGTTCAGCATCATCCTTATATTTACAGATGTTCTGTCAGAAAAAAATTCAATCTGGTGATGATCCTATGATTAATGTTTAACTCTCAAATTTTAATGTTTTCTGTCTCAATGTTTATCTGTGTTCCTGCATATCAGAGAGCGTGTTGAGTAACGGGCAATACTTTCAAATAAAGCAACCCTTAAATGCTCGGTTTATAAGCTGTAACTGATGGTTTTACTTAACAATTAAAAGTTAATAAACCATTTACTTATGCTTGATAAATCAGTAATAAGCCATTATAATGAACAAATATTGGGTTGCTATCTACCTCTTGGTTGGTGTTTATTCTCCTCCTCCTGTTTTTTTTACCTACTTTTTTACATTCATTTGATGGACTGGTTAAAAACATCCAAACACCATTTATGTATCATCTTATTAAAATGTCTAAAGATAACTGGACCTGTTATACATTTAGTTGAGTTATGTACTCATATTATCCCAAATGTTTCCAGCAATTTTCAAACCTAGAGAAATCTGTGATTGTAATCATGGTAACAGTCTGTTTCATTTTATCGCCTGTCAATGACATCACATCCCCTTTGCGTCAGCGTTGTTGTCGTCTGCCAGAAGCTCAAAATTGACTTCATCGCCACAGTTTTACGCTTTTATACATCTTGGTCATTTTCAACTATGTATTTGAACTGGATGAAGATTTTAGTCAATGGACATTTGGATCTTAGGTTATCAGAGAAACAAGCTGAGCAAATGTTAGTGGTAGCTCAGACTTCTCATGCAAGTGGATAATGTTAATGTTAATTCAAAGACTCATCCTGAGGATATGCAAACACAGTCTGGACTGGACAGAAGCAACAGCAAACACAGAGATAAAGCTGTATACACTGTATATTGTTCAAAACCCGACCAGGCTAAGACCTGAAGTCAAATCATAGAACTTTTTCCTAATATCAATAAAAGATAAATATGTTCTGGATTGATGTTTTTTTTAGATGATCACTACATCTAAATAGAGTGCAAGTTTTGTGGAATGTAACTTTTCAATCAACGATTATTTCTCTCATGTCTTGTTTTTTTGTGTTTATCCAAAGAATAGTTTGGTTTAGTTTTGCCTCTGTTACTCTGGATAATCCTTAGAAAACTCTGTCAGCTGTTCACAGGGACTATTTTTCTGTTTCTCAATAAATCTAGTGACGTTCTCCTTTAAACCCAAAAGGAAAACCTAAAACTAATATCAATATTAATAATAACACTAATATTTCCCAATTTCCCCAAGTCTCTCTGTCCCACTTTGTAAAAACATATCAGACACACGTCTCTGTTATTTGTTTAAACTGTTATTTGTTTAAACTGTCAAGACAACATGAGGTGCCGCTGTGTGTGTGTCAGTTGTGAGATCCAGTGAAGAGTGTTGTTAGGCTAACGGGGCTCCATGCTGCTGAGGAGGGGGCTGCAGGCAGCTGCACAAACCCACTACAGATAACAACTCCCACACGTGGGCTGTGTTATTGCCCTGAGGCAAACCAGATGAGGGTGTGAGTGTGTATTTGTGTGTTCACAGGAAAAAGTGTTAGACTTGGAGAGAAAGTGTTTAATTTGAAAGCTACGCTGACTTTGACTTTTTACTCAAAAAAGGCAAAGTGTCGACCAGAGTGATAAAAACTGTCAACAGCGCCGCAATTCTGTGTGTGTGTGTGTGTGTGTGTGTGTGTGTGTGTGCGTCTGTGGCATGTACAGTTTGTCCAATTTGGGACAAAAGTCATTTCCTCAATTGGTTAATAGCAGATTTTTGTGTCAGTGGTTTGGGTTAGGGTGAGTCTCTAGGAAAGGAATGTGTCTCATAGCCCTAAAAGTGCCCTATGACAAAATGTGTGCATTTGTGTGCTTTTTTTACTATATTCGTGGTCCGAAAACTGGGATCCCACTATACTTGTGGGGTCCATGGTGCTTTGAGGAGACCAGAATGCTGGACCCCCAAGTTTAAATGGCTGTTTGAAGGCTGAGACTTAGTTTAAGGGTTAGGGTTAGGGTTCGGTTTAGGTTAAGGTTAGGTTAAGGGGCTGAGGAATGCATTATGCAAATGATGGGTCCCCACAAAGATAGCTGTACAAACATGTGTGTGTGTGTGTGTGTGTGTATATGTGTGTGTGTGTGTGTAGCCGGAGAGCAGAATTGGGTCAGTGGTTCTTGGTGAGTTCAGCTGAACCGACTGACTGGCCCATGTTGTGTTAGTTAGAGAGGAAAGTCTTTGTTTTTTTTTTTTACATCACAGGAATCTGATAACTCGCAGCTTTTTTTACTCAAGGACAGAAGTTTAGGATTACTTTCATTTTTTCCATGAAGTGTTTATGGACATTCTGTCACTCAAACACCAACGTGACCAGCAGCCTAACCTCTAATCACAGCTTTAGGAGTCTCGCAATAGCAACATGCAAAAGCAAACAAATCAAGCTTCACGTATAATAAGAGAGTCACTGGACTAAATCATGGTCTGAAAGAGTGTCAGGCACCAGCACCGCCCAGCCACAACTTTCCACACTAAAGGTCAGCTGAGAAAAGCCTGGGCTGTTTTCTCTGGGCTACTCCCCTTTAAATGAATCCCAGGAACACTGGATTAACCCACGGATCAAGGAGGGAGATATCTCTACTTTTTCAGTTTTAAAAGGAGGAGAAGGACGTACAAGCGGCAGATAGAGTGGGAACTTCCACATGAACAGAAAAATATTACAGCAGCGCTTGTTATTGTTGAGTCATGAAGGAGCTAAAGAAGACAAGCAAAAAGTAAACACACACCGGAAAGAGGATTTACATTCCTGCAGCCCAAGACTGATTGGATTACCAACTAGGCACAGTGGGCAAATATCCTGATTTGCCAGACCCTCAGGGGCCCCACATCCCCAGTCTGACTCTGTGGCGAAACAAATCCAGTAGTTGGTTAGCCTAGCTTAGCATAAAGACTGGAAACCTGGGGAGGGGGGATACAGCTAGCCTGAGACTACTTGTTAACTTCCAAGCCATTTCCAAGCTGCTGCTAAAATCCTGATTTTGTAACCACAACATTTTCTGGCAAAATCACCAAACACATACGTTAAAGACAAAGACTGTGCTGTGATTTCAGCTATATTTGCTTGTAAAATGATCACTGAGAGAGAAAGTTAGAAGCGATAGAATGTCTTTCTTATCTTTCTTGTCTCTCACAGAGCGCACAGACTCCATCTGGGTCACAAGAGAGGGCATAACTCTCTTCGAAGTAGCCAAAGTTTATTCAAAAAGTCACAAGATTTGTCAGGCAACAGGCAACAGGATACGTGGGCAATGCACAGAGAGTGGGAGGAACAGGGGATCGATAGAGATCCACAGCTCATTTTTGCCCCAGAGCCTCCTAGCAAGTTAATCCAACCCTGCCTGCAACTAGCTCTCAACCTGGATCCTGAAATGTGGAAGCAGTAGAAGAAACCATATTGTCCAGACAAACTAAGGTTTGGCATTAATAAGGCTAAGGTAACCTTGCTCACATCTATCTGAATCTGAAGTCATGCATAAAGCTGATATTAATTTCATGAATAGAAAAAGCAGAGCTCCAGTCTGAGGTTTGTGCAGCTAAATTGGGTGTTTGATTTCATGCCCTGCTGCAGGATTACAGCAGACGGTGTTGCTCCTGTGAAAGCGTTCAGTGTTAACATCCCCCACAGGGACAGTTTATTCTCA